>NC_135801.1:28638889-28948357 GCF_964213995.1 Mustelus asterias | reverse complement strand
CATACACTCTCTCACACATGCACAGTCTCCCACACACGGACACACTGTCAGACACGCACACACATTCTCTCTCTCACACACACGTTCTCTCACACATGCGTTCTCTCACACATGCCCTCCCTCACACACGCTCTCCCTCACACGCTCTCCCTCACACACGCCCTCCCTCACACACGCCCTCCCTCACACACGCCCTCCCTCACACACGCCCTCCCTCACACACGCTCTCCCTCACACACGCTCTCCCTCACACACGCTCTCCCTCACACACGCTCTCCCTCACACACGCTCTCCCTCACACACGCTCTCCCTCACACACACTCTCTCTCCCACGCACACTCTCTCTCCCACGCACACTCTCTCTCCCACGCACACTCTCTCTCCCACGCACACTCTCTCTCCCACGCACACTCTCTCTCTCTCACACTCACGCGCTCTCTCTCTCACACTCACGCGCTCTCTCTCTCACACTCACGCGCTCTCTCTCACACACGCGTGCTCTCTCACACATGTCTACTGAGTCTCTCCTCATAAGCCAACCCTCTCAACTCAGGAATCAACCTAGCAAATCCCCTCTGCACCCCCTCCAGTGCCAGTATATCCTTTCTCAAGTAAGGAGGCCAAAACTGTACACAGTACTCCAGGTGTGGCCTCACCAGCACCTTATACAGCTGCAACACAACCTCGCTGTTTTTAAACTCCATCCCTCTAGCAATGAAGAACAAAATTCCATTTGCCTTCTTAATTATCTGCTGCACCTGCAAACCAACTCCTTATGATTCTTGCACAAGAACACACAGGTCCCTCTGCACAGCAGCATGCTGCAATTTTTTACCATTTAAATAATAGTCCATTTTGCAGTTATTCCTACCAAAGTGGATGACCTCACATTTACCAACATTGTACTCCATTTGCCAGACCCTCGCCCACTCACTTAGACTATCTACATCCCGTTGCAGACTTTCAGTGTCCTCTGCACACTCTGCCCTGCCACTCATCTTAGTGTCATCTGCGAATTTTAACACACTACACTTGGTCCCCAACTCCAAATAATCTATGTAAATTGTAAACAATTGCGGTCCCAACACTGATCCCTGAGGCACATCACTAGTCACTGATTGCCAACCAGAAAAACACCTATTTACCCCCACTCTTTGCTTTCTGTTAGTTAACCAATCCTCTATCCATGCTGATACATTACCCTTAACACCGTGCACCTTTATCTTATGCAGCAGTCTTTGGTGCGGCACCATGTCAAATGCCTTCTGGAAATCCAGATACACCACATGCACAGGTTCCCCATTGTCCACTGCGCATGTAATGTTCTCAAAGAATTCCACCAAATTAGTCAAACATGACCTCCCCTTCATGGACCCATGCTGCGTCTTACCAAAGGGACAATTTATATCCAGATATCTTGCTATTTCTTCCTTGATGATAGATTCAAGCATTTTCCCTACTACAGAAGTTAAGCTAACCAGCCTATAGTTACCCGCCTTTTGTCTACCTCCTTTTTAAAATAGTGGCGTCACATCTGCTGTTTTCCAATCTGCGGGAACCACCCAGAGTCCAGCGAATTTTGGTAAATTACCACTAGTGCATTTGCTATTTCCCCCGCCATCTCTTTTAGTACCCTGGGATGTATTCCATCAGGGCCAGGAGATTTGTCTACCTTTAGCCCCATTAGCTTGCCGAACACTATCTCTTTCGTGACAATGATAGTTTCTAGGTCCTCACCTGCCATAGCCTTCCTGTCATCAATTTTTGGCATGTTATTTGTGTCGTCCACTGTGAAGACTGACACAAAGTAATTGTTCAATGCCTCAGCCATTTTCTCTTTCCAGTTATTACATCGCCCTTCTCATCCTCTAAAGGACCAATGTTTACTTTAGCCACTCTTTTTCGTTTTATATATTTGTAGAAACTTTTGCTATCTGTTTTTATATTCTGAGCTAGTTTACTTTCATAATCCATCTTACTTTTCTTTATAGCTTTTTTCGTGGCTTTCTGTTGATCTTTAAAGATTTCCCAATCCTCTAGTTTCCCACTAATCTTTGCCACTTTGTATGCATTTTCTTTCAATTTGATACAAGATGCAAGAAAGACTCGCCTGATGAAGGAGCAGCACTCCGAAAACTCGTGATACCAAATAAATCAGTTGGACTTTAACCTGGTGTTGTGAGACTTCTTACTTTGTATACTTATAGAAGCTTTTGGTATCTGTGTTTGTTTTCTGCTAGTTTCCTTTCGTAGTTCATCTTAGCTCTTTTGATTCTATTTCTAGTAGCCTTTTGCTGAAATCATCTCATCTTATCATCATATCTATTTCTTTCATCATCATATACTTACCTAACTCTCCCTTAAATTCATTTATGCTATTTGCCTCAACCACTGCTTCTAATAGCAAGTTCCACATTCACCACTCTAAGTAAAAAGCTTTCTCCTGAATTCCTTACTGATTTTATTAGTGGCAATCTTGCATTTACTGCCCTAATTTTGGTCTTTCCACAAGTGGAAATATCTTCTTGAGGAGGAATTTAAAGCCCCTGAGGCAAGTTCAGAGGCAGTGGGAAAGTGTTATCGAGTGGAAGCATAAGGGGTGGAGATCCCACTGCTCTCCCTCCAATTATATCTGGGTGGGAAGGCTTGTTGGCAGCCTTCTTGCCTGGAGGCTATTTGGGCCCTTTAGCAGAGGGTGGGGAACCCGTCATCCGGGGAGGCCGCCCAGCAAATACTGTTGGGTTTTTTGGAGGTGGGGGCATCCCTCGTCCAAAGGCACTCTGTGCCCAATGAAGGGAGCCAATATCAGGAAAGAGGGCCTGAAGGAAGACATCCTCCTTCCCTTGATGTCGACCTGCCACCTCAGCAATACCCTTTGGGAATCCCATTCCTCCTACTTATCTATTTTCAGAGGATCATCAGCAATCCTCTGGGTAGGCCCAGTGCAATACCAGCAGTGGCTACTGCTCTGGTGCACAGCCGGTACTGCAAAGCTGCTGGACTCTGATTGGCCACAACTCTCAGGATGGTATTTCCACCCTACTGGGACTTAATTTAGTTGGAAGTCTCTTGTAACTGCCTGAACACCTCAGAATAGCCTCAGGCCTTCTGAGGAAAGGCAATATGGGGCTCAAACTGGTTCTTGGCCCATATCACCACCACTAAATAGTGTCTACCCTATTAAACCCTTTCATAACATTAAAAAACTTTATCAGGTCACCTCTCATTCTTTTCTTTCCAAGAGAAAAGAGCACAAGCCTGCTCAGCTTTTCCTGATATTTTAACCATCTGAGTTAATTACACAATCATCATGTAAATCAATTTTGCACTTTTTCCAGTGATTCTATATTCTTTTTCCAGTGATTTTATATCATTTTTGTAATGGTGAATGTGGTTTAACCAAAGTTCTATATGAGTTTAACTTAGCTTCTTCCTCTGCTTTTGAATTTTATTCCTTTAGAGTTGTTTGCATGTTTTATGATTGTTAAACTGCATTACTACTTTTCATAGAATCATTCAGCGCAGAAGAGGCCCTTCGGCCCATCGAGTCTGCACCGACACATTAGAAACACCTGACCTTCCACCTGATCCATTCTGCCAGCACTTGGCCCATAGCCCTGAATGTTATGATGTGCCAAGTGCTCATCCAGATACCTTCTAAAGGATGTGAGGCAAATCGCCTCTACCACCCTCCCAGGCAGTGCATTCCAGACTGTCACCACCCTCTGGGTAAAAAGGTTTTTCCTCACACCCCCCTTAAACCTCCTGCCCCTCATTTTGAACCTACGTCTCCTCATGACTGACCCTTTAGCTAAGGAGAACAACTGCTCTTAACCACTCTGTCCATGTCTCTCATAATCTTGTGCACCTCAATCAGGTTGCCCCTCAGTCTTCTCTGCTCCAACAAAAATAACACAAGCCTACGCAACCTCTCTTCATAACTTAAATAATTCACAAGCAACATCCTAGTGAATCTCCTCTGCACCCCCTCCAGTGCAATCACACCCTTCCGATAATGTGGCGACCAGAACTGCACACAGTACCCGAGTATGGCCTCACCAAAGCTCTATACAACTCCAAAATGACTTTCCTGCTTTTGTAATCTATGCCTCAATTGATAAAGGCAAGTGTTCCATATGCCCTTTTCACCACCGTACTAACATCCCCTTCTGCCTTCAGAGATGTGTGGACAAACATGCCAAGGTCTGTTTGTTTCAAAGAAATTCCTAGTGCCCTACCATTGATTGAGTACTTTCTTGTCAAGCTACTCCTTCCAAAGTGTATCACCTCACACTTTTCAGGGTTAAGTTCTACCTGCCACTTATCTGTCCATATCTGCTTGTAGTCCAAGACACTCGGTCTCACTGTTAACCACCCATCCAATCTTTGTGCCATCCGCAAACTTACTAATCCTACCCCCCACATAGTCATCAATATCATTTATATAAATGATGAATAATAGGGGGCTCAACACAGATCCCTGTGGTACGCCACTGGACACTGGCTTCCAGTCACTAAAGCAGCCTTCTGTCTCCTACATTTGAGACAATTTTAAATCCACTTTATCAAATTAACCTATATCCCAAGTGAATTTACCTTCTTTAGAAGTCTCCTATGTGGGACCTTGTCAAAGAACAAAGAACAAGGAACAGGCCCTTCGGCCCACCAAGCCTGCGCCAATCACGTTGTCCTATTTAGACCAAACACCTGTATCCCTCTATTCCCCGCCTGTTCACGTGTCTATCCAGATAAGTCTTACATGTCACTAACGTGTTTGCCTCAACCACTTCATTTGGCAGTGCATTCCAGGCCCCCACCACCCTCTGTGTAAAAAACTTTGCCCGCACAACTCTACTGAACCTTTCCTCCCCTTACCTTGAACTTGTGCCCCCTTGTAATTGTCATTTCTGCCCTGGGAAAAAGCTTCCAACTGTTCACCTTATATAATTTTATAAACATCTATCAGGTCACCCCTCAGCCTCCGTCTTTCCAGGGAGAACAATCCCAGTTTATTCAATCTCTCATAGCTAATATCAGGCAACATCCAGGTAAACCTTTTCTGTACTCCCTCTAAAGCCTTCACATCCTTTTGGTAGTATGGCAATCAGAATTGGATACAGTATTCCAAATGTGGCCTAACCAACGTTTTATATAACTGTAACATAATTTGCCAACTTTTATACTCGATGACCCGGTCGATGACCTTGATTGCCTGTAAAGACTCGCATTCCAACCATTATCTTGCAATTGTGTCTATATATGCCGTGTTTGTGAACTCACCTCTCCACTCACCTGATGAAGGAGTAGTGCTCTGAAAGCTCGCGATTCCAAATAAACCTGTTGGACTTTAACCTGGTGTTGTGAGACTTCGTACTGTGCCCACCCAGTCCAATGCCAGCATCTCCACATCCCGATCGATGAAGGCAAGCATGCCATATGCTTTCTTCACCACCTTTTCCACCTGTGCTGCCACTTTTAAGGATCTGTGGACCCGTACTCCCAAATCTCTCTGTGTGACTTTGCTCTTGATGGGTCCTGCTATTTATTTTATGGCTCCCACCTGAATTGGATCTACCAAAATGCATCACCTCGTGATTGTCCAGATTAAATTCCATTTGCCATTTCTCCGCCCAATTTTCCAGCCTATCCATATTCTGCTGTATTCTCTGACAATCTTCATCACTATCTGCAACTCCAGCAATCTTAGTATCATCCGCAAACTTACTAATCAGACCAGCTACGTTTTTTTCCAAGTCATTTATATATATATTACAAACAACAGAGGTCCCATCACTGATTCCTGCAGATCACCACTAGTTACAGACCTCTATTCAGAAAAACACCCTTCCACCATTGTCCTCTGTCTTCTATGGCCATGCCAGTTCTGAATCCATCTAGCTAGTTCACCCTTGATCCTGTGTGATTTAAGCTTTTGCACCAGCTTGCCATGAGGGACCTTGTCAAATGCTTTATTAAAATCCATGTAGACAACATCCACGGCCCTCCCCTCGTCAATCGTTTTTGTCACCTTCTCAAAAAACTCAAATTAGTGAGACATGACCTCCTCGTACAAAACCATGCTGTCTGTCGCTAGCAAGACCATTCAGTTTCAAATGTCTATAGATCCTATCCCTAAGAATCTTCACCAACAATTTCACTATCACTGACGTCTAGCTCACTGGCCTATAATTACCTGGGTTATCCTTGCTACCCTTCTCAAATAATGGGACAACATTGGCTATTCTCCAATCCACTGGGACTTCACCTGTGGACAACGAGGAAACAAAGATTTCTGTTAGAGGCCCAGCAATTTCCTCTCTTGTCTCCCTCACTACACTGGGATAGATGCCATCTGGCCCTGGGGATTTGTCTACCTTAATGCTTTTTAATACACCTAACACTCCCTCCCTTGTAATGATGACTTGCTCTAGAGGGTTTACATATCCCTCCGAGACACCATCAATCAACATGTCCCTCTCCTTTGTGAATACCGATGCAAAGTACTCATTAAGGATCTCACCCACTTCCTTTAGTTCTACGCATAATTTCCCTCCTTTGTTCTTGAGTGGACCAACTCTTTCCCTAGCTATCCTCTTGTTCTTAATATATGTATAAAATGCCTTGGGATTCTCCTTAATCTTGCCTGCCAAGGTCATTTCATGACACCTTTTTGCCCTCCTAACTCCCTGTTTGAGTTCTTTTCTACTTGCCCTGTATTCTTCAAGTGCTTCATCTGTTTTTGGTTGCCTGGACCTCATGTATGCATCCTTTTTTTTTGACTGGACTCACAATTTCCCTGGTCATCAACGGTTCCCGAATTCTGCCTTTCCTGCTCTTTCTTTTCACAGGCACATGCCTGTCCTGCATTCTGATCACCTGCTCCTTAAAAGACTCCCACATGCCTGATGTGGATTTACCCTCAAACAGCCTCTCCCAAACAACAGCCTCCAAATCCTGTTGTAATTAGCCTTCCCCCAATTTAGCACAATTAATGCTTTGCTGAAATCCATATAAACTACCCTCGACCACACACCTGTCACCTCCTCATAAACTTCAATCATATTTGTTCGGCATGACCTCCCTCTGACAAAGCTATGCTGACTATCCCTGATCATGCTTTGCCTCTCTAACCGGAGATAGATGCTCTCCTTCAGAAGTTTCTCTAATAGTTTTCCTACTACTGATGTGAGACTCACTGCTCTGTAGTTTGCTGGTTTATTTCTACAACCCTTCTTAATAGTGGAACCATATTAGCTGTTCCCCAGTCATCTGCACCTCCCCCGTGGCCAGAGAGGAATTGAAAATTTGGGTCAGAACCCCTGCAATCTCCTCCCTTGCCTCCCACAGCAGTACCTGGAGATTTTAATGATTGGTCAATTTGTACTCCCATATACTTTTGTACCCCTAGCCCATTTAGACCCTTATTTTCCAAGGAGAAGGTAAACTAATATTTCCTCCTATCAAAATGCAACTTCATACTTATGTATATTGAAAATGAATTATCATTCATATGCTCATTTTGCAGTTTTCCTTTGTATACCCCTAATTTGATAGCTGCAAATTTTCATATTGTACTTCTAATAATTCACAAATCCAAATAAGTTATGTAAATGGTAAACACCAGTGATCCCAGCACCGATCCCTGTGGAACACTCCAATGACATCTTGCATCTCTCTGGTTTCATGTAAGACTGGAGGCCCAATATTAGGTGAGCCCTGAGTCTTACTGTTTCAGCATTGGGATTGTTCTGGCACGCAGATCAAGTCTGCCTGCCAAATTCCAGTCTAAGAGTGGGATTTTTCGCCCCCACTCCCCGTGGCGTGTTTTGTGGCAGCAGAGGTGGCCTATCATTAACCTGCGGTGGTATCTCCCGGTCTTGCCAATGTCAATAGATTTTTCCGTGGCTTGCAATGTCAGTCACCGGGAAAACTGTCACATGGGGGAAAGGGGGGGTAGGTGGGGAGTGACCATCGGCAGGACCTGAAGATCCTGTCGGTGGGAAGGGAAGGAAAATTTCAGTCTGCATTTTTATTAACCCTCTTATGTTTGTCTATGATACAATATCTTATGATAAAACCAGCCAGGAACTACAATTTTTTTTAAATTGTGTAAATTATTTAAAAAGCAAAATTACAATAACTTCAGTCATTTCAAATCTTAATTGGGACTTTGGGGGGAATTATTCCAGCTGTTCACGTCAGCAGGATTGTGGGATTTTCTTGTCCCGCTGCAGTGAACGGAGTTTTGGCTCACGCCAAATTCTTGCTGTGGTAGCTGGGCGTGAATAGCCGGTAAGATTGTGCCCTTTGAACTTTCTACCTACATTTCTGAGAAAGACACATTAGGCCAAGGAGACTAGTCAAAATTGAAGCCTGTGGAATAAAAGGGACAGTGACTGCATGGATCCAAAGATAAAAGCAAAATACTGTGGGTGCTGGAATCTGAAACAAAAACAGAAAGTGCTGGAAAATCTCAGCAGGTCTGACAGCATCTGTGGAGAGAGAATAGAGCCAACGTTTCGAGTCTGGATGACCTGACCTGGATGCTCTGACAAAGGGTCATCCAGACTCGAAACGTTGATTCTATTCTCTCTCCACAGGTGTTGTCAGACCTGCTGAGATTTTCCAGCATTTTCTTTTTTTGTTACATGGATCCAAAATTGGCTAAAGGAAAGAAAACAGAAAGATGTGGTAAATTATTGTTCTTTGGGCTGGAGGGAAGTATACAGTTGGGTTCACCAGGGGTCGGTACTAGTTTGCTGCTTTTTTGATATATATTGAGTGGACAGAGCATAATTTCAAAATGTATAAGTGACATTAAACTTGTAAGAATAGTGATGTAAGGAATATTGTAATGGACTTCAAATCAGACTGGTGGAATGGATGGGCACATAGCAGATGAAATTTCATGCAGAGAAGGGCAAAGTGATAAATTTTAGTAGGAAGAATGAGGAAAGACAATACACAAGAAATACAAGTAAGCCACCAGGCCCTTCAAGCCTGCCCTGCCATTCAATATAATCATGGCTGATCTATGCTGGCCTCAACTCCTTTTCTGTGCCATTTGGCTGTAAATTGGGAGAGGCGAATGTGTAGTGGGACCTAAGTGTCCTTGTGCACCAGTCACTGAAGGTAAGCATGCAGGTGCAGCAGGCGGTAAAGAAGGCAAATGGCATGTTGTCCTTCATTGCAAGAGGTTTTGAATACAGGAGCAGGGATGTGTTGTTGCAATTATACAGGGCCTTGGTGAGGCCACACCTAGAGTATTGTGCGCAGTTTTGGCCTCCATTTCTGAGGAAGGATGTTCTTGCTCTCGAGTGAGTGCAGCGAAGGTTTACCAGGCTGATTCCGGGGATGGCGGGACTGATGTATAAGGAGAGATTGACTAGGTTAGGATTGTTTTCGCTGGAGTTCAGATGAATGAGGGGGGTTCTTATGGAGATGCAGGGAGGATATTCCTGATGATGGGGAGTCCAGAACCAGGGGTCACAGTCTGAGGATTCAGAGTAGACCATTTAGGATGGAGATGAGGAGACATTTCTTCACCCAAAGAGTGGTGAGCCTGTGGAATTCAATACCACAGGAAGTAGGTGATGCCAAAACATTGAATGCATTCAAGAGGTGGCTGGAAATAGCTCTTGGGGTGAATGGGATCAAAGGTTATGGGGAAAAAGCAGGATTAGACTATTGAGTTGGTTGATCAGCCATGATCATTATGAATGGCGGAGCAGGTTCGAAGGGCCAAATGGCTCCAGCTGCTCCTATCTTCTGTGTTTCTATGTTTCTATTTCCCCATAGCCCGCTATTCCTTGATCTATCAAATATTTATCCGCCTCCACTTTAATGATCTAGCCTCCACTACCCTTTAGGGCAGTGAATTCCAGAGATTCACCAACCTCTACAAGAATAAATTTCTATGCAACTCAAATCCCCTCAGGATTTTATATGTTTGAATAAGGTTACCCCTCACTCTTCTAAACTCCAAGGAATATAATCCCAGACTATTTATTCTCTCTAGATACAACAACCCTCTCATTCCAGGAATTAACCTAGTGAATCTCTTTTGGACTGCCTCCAATATTATCATATCCTTTTTAAGGTAAGGGGACTAAAACTGTACGCAGTATTCCAGGTCAGGCCTCACCAACACTCTGTAGAATTGCAACAAAATAATGGGTGTGATTAGGTGCAAGTGTATAAATCTTTGAAAGTGACAGGGCAGATTGACAAAATGGTTTTAAAAAAAGCATATAGGATCCTGGACTTTATGAGGAGGGTCATAGCGATCAAAAGCAAGGACATTATGACGAACCTTTATAAAACACTGGTTTGGCCATAGTTGGTGTATTGTGTCCAGTTCTGGACACTGCACTTTAGCAAGGATATGAAGGCTTTAGAGTGATCAGAAAAGATTTATAAGAACGTTCTGGGAATGAGGAAATTCAGTTACGAGTATAAGTTGCAGAAGCTAGGATTGTTCTTCTTAGGGAAGAAAAGATTAAGAGGAGATTTGATGGAGGTGTTCGGACACATCAGGGATCTAGACAAAGTAGATAGAGAGAAACAGATCCCTGTGGCAGAAGGGTTCAAAACCAAAGGACATCAATTTAAAATGATTGGCAAAAGAATCAAAGGCAACATGAAGAAAATAATTTTAATGCAGCGATACCCAAAAGGCTGGTGGAGGAAGACTCATTGTGACCTTCAGAGGGGAATTGGATTAGTATCTGAAGAGGACTCTAGGTAAAGAACAGGGGAATTGGACTAGCTAAATTGCTCTTGCAGAGAAGTGGCATAGGCTCAATGGGCTGAATGGTTTCATTTTATGATATAACCAATCTATGATTCATTCTAAGAAATGAGAAGAGTCATCGTCAGTAGCACTAGGAAACTTGAAAGGTCATGCTTCTAGACATATTCTGAACTGCTTTATACTCACTTAAAAACAAGCACTCACAAATGAATAAAGCAGTCAGTTATATTTTTTAATAATAGTCGATCACTGGAAAAAATAATCATCACGCTTGTGTCTCAAAATAGGCTTGTTTACATAGTTCTTAATGTCAGCTTCCTTTCCTATACGCGATATAAAAGCTGATTAAAATACCAAAATGCAAATAACATTGACTACTGTATTGAGGTTATGGCTAGGCGAGAGTACATTTCATGTCTGGTTTCTGACCTCAGCTTGTAAATTTCCTTTCCCCACTATGGAGATAAACAAGTTTCACTGCGAGCGACCACCAAAGGTAAACTTTAAACCACGAACAACTCATTTCAGCTACCTACCTTCTTTTGGAGCCTCCACTGTCTGGGCTGTCTTTACCAATAACAAAAAATACATGATCAAATTAAGCAGCGCGGAGACAGCTTCACAACTGTGGTTAATCTTAACACAAAATTAGAAAATATAGTAGACTAGAACTTGCTGGAAAATGAATGGCATATTAATGATGCATACCATTACTAATGAACAAATTGGCCAGCAGGTATGCTGTGAATCTCCTGGTCAATTTACATTTTTCTTACTTTTCCTTTCTGTCATTTTTTCTCTCTCTCTTCATCCAATCTTTATTTGCTTCTCTTTATTTTTACTTCCCCAACATGCTCCCCCATCATAGCCCCTGCTCAGACCGCACCATCGCCCAGGCCCCTCCTTCTTGGCATTGCCTCTGGCAGTACCCATCTGGCACCTGATTGGATACTAATTAACCCTTTCCACTTCATCCTTGTTCTCCATTCTTCCTCTGTTTCTTTCTGAATCATTGGCTGCGATTTTCCCAAAAAATCTCAGAATGGCAGGAAAACTGGAGAGATCCTCAGCAGTCTGTTTGACATGGAATGGACCGCAACTGCATGCCAGTTCTGGGAGGGATGGGGCCTAAACACATCAGTGAGCCTGGTTGCAAAAGCGATTGGGCGCCATTTTGAAAGGGCACCCTCATCTTGCAGTGCACTGAGAGGAGACTCCCTCCCTCCCCCCCATGACATCAGGACTTCCTCCCTCATCAGCAACATATTTCCCAACCCCCTCCCCGACACAGAATGTCAGCATTGGGGCATTGGGGCCCTCACAAAAGGTCCCGAAATGCCCCCCCTTCATGACCCTGACATGCTCCCCTATCATAGCCCCTGCTCAGACCACACCCTCACTCAGGCCCCTTCTCTTTGGCACTGCCTCTGGCACACTGGCAGTACCCAACTGGCATTGTCCAGCAATGTCCCCGACCACCTGGAGGCTTCAATGGCCTCCGAGCCCACCAGCATGGCCATCATGGCTGGTCCGGAAACCAGTAGTGATTTCCACTGAGCTTATGCCACGCCCGAAGGTCGGAAGATCTTGAGAGCTGGGAGAATCCGGCACGAATGGGCAAAACATATTGAAATGCTACTTTAAATACTAATCGGCCTCCTGCCCAATCCAGTTTGCGCCGGTAGAAAGGAACCGCTATGATTGCAAACAGTTTGGCATGAGCGTGAGACTCGTTTTTAGGCCTGCACACAACTTTCCAGGATCGGCGTGATCTGCACCAGGCACGGCAAGGCTGGAAAATTGTCCCCATTAAATCTCATTGGTTAAAGAGATACACTTTGGTCCTTATGTTAACTAAGGCCCCAGATACCTTGTTGCCCTCGGCACAAGTGTTCATGTTGACTTCATGCAAAATAAATTTGAGCTGAAAGTCACAGAAAGAATTCTGACAGGATGTAAGATAACCTGCACCAGCAAGTACTGGCTCACCAGTGAGTATCTGTCCATCTTATTTTAAGAATGAAATAATTAGTGAAACTGCAAAGATGAGCACCAAGGAATTTTCATTTGTCTACATTTAATGAAGTAATATAAGTTAAGATCCTGAAAGTTAAACAATCGAGTTGTACTCAGCACTACATGGTGAGATGTATTTACACAAACTAATGCAGCAGCTTCCTATGATCAAGGGTGGAATTTTCCTAAAAAAATTAAGTGTGGGAGAAAACAGGTGTCTTACGTGCCAATAATTTCAATGTGCTCCGCATTGCAATCTTTCAACATTTAGTGCAATGAAAGAGCCTCCATGCAAATCACGGCATCATGGAGACTCCAGGCGCGTGACTCGCACAAAGTGGCAACAGCTGTGTGCCATTAAGTAAGGGAAGCTCCATTTAAACACTAACAATGCACACACAGTCAGTCACGTCAGGGAGATGGCACCTTGTAGAGCCACTCCACGATTTACGGAGGGGGAGCTGAGACGGCTACTGGATGTCGTGGAGAGGAGGTCCATCTTTTTCCCCAGAGACAGTCTTCGGCCTGGGGTCGGGCCAGTAATGTGGCTTGGGAAGTGGTTGCAGTGACTGTCAGTGCCCGCACACTGGCACGGAGGACTGGTGCTGAAAGAAAATGAATTACCTCATTCGGGCAACAAGGGTAAGCGTCCATCTCATCCTGGCATCAGTCCTGTCTGTCACGCTGGGAATGTCCATGTTGGTTCACTCCCTGACACCCTGCGGCCTCCACCCAACCCCCTAACATCTTCCTCCAACCCCTCTGCCACACCCCCCGACACATAACCTTGCCTGCCAAGATATGGTGCCAACATATGCCACCCAATTGCACCCATCCCCGACACCCTGTGCCCTTCCAGCTATCAGGTTTTCAATCCTACCTTCTGTCCCTACAGGAGAAGATGGCCCATAATCACCAGGAGTGGGTGAAGACCAGAGGTGGGGTTCCCGAGCTGCATATCCTCACCATGTTCGAGGAGCAAACAGTGGAGCTGTCAGGGGAGACTGAGGATAGAGCTTGTGACTGAGTTAGGTCTGGGTGTGCCACAGAAGTGAGGAGCCACAAAATCTTGAATCATATGCCCTATCTCAAGTAAATTGCAATCGGCCCAGATGCTTGTCCCTCCCTTGCACTTATGTGTATTGTTTTGCAGGAGATGACCCCGATGAAGGGCCATCAGAAGCCGGCGCTGCTCCCTGCTGTCCCCGTGGAGACCTCCATCGTCACCTCAGAGAAAAGCACCCAACAGTTGACACAAGCATCATGTGCGCCAATCAGCAGCACAGATACGGTCATCACGGTAGGACACATTTGTGGTGAGGCTTCTGGGATACTTTCAGGTGAGCACCACACAGCAGTTTATGCAAATCAGGTGGAGGCAGGAATGTCTGAGGACTTGAGTGCATGGAAGTCTCTCGGAACCAAGGGAGCAGCTGGCCCCTTACTAGGTGCCAGGCCGCTGGGATCAGTTCTTCCAGAGCTAATCGAGGTGCAGAAGCAGAGCCGGGATTGCAGGAGGGTCTGTCAGCAACATTTTAGCAAACCCAAGGTTGTTTGGAGGAGTCCCACAGCCTTCAGTCACAGGAGATGGTGCCGGCATTGTGGCACCATCTCCTGCGAGGTCGTGGTGGAAAGCCTGGGGCAGGAAATGGTCGCCATGGGTGACCGGGTCCAAGGCATGGCAAAGTCGGTGAGACCATGACTGAGGGCCTCGAAAGCATGCTCAAGACACAGTGGGCCATGACTGCTAACCTCGAGCAAGGCCCAGTCTCAGAGGGCGCTTGCTGTGGGCCTCAAGAGTTTGGCCCAGTCTCAGAGGGCACTCGCTGAGGGGATCCAGAGCTTGGTCCAGTCTCAGAGGACCACCGTTGAGGGCTCACCCACCATGGGGCAGATCCTGGGCCTCCAGAACTGGCAGAGCCAGGTGATGCAGAGGCCTTTGGAACTCAATCCAGCTGCCTCTCTGTCCAATGGAGTGTCCCAGGGCCAACGAACACCCCAAGGACGGAAGAGGGGCTTGAGCCCATGCCGAGGCCTTCCACACAAGAGTCCCTGGCCGTCCCCAACACTGCCAAATCCCCCCTTCCTGACACCGATCCATCTCACAGGCAGCAGGATGAACAGGGTGGCCTGGCTATATCTCTGATACCTGAAAGTCGGCCAGGCCCCTCATGTCCCGGGCCCCCAGGGGAAGCCCACCAAAGCTATCACAGGCCACGGAGCGCAGAACACAGCTGCCGCCTCCACCTCTGATGTGCATCCTGGTGGGGAACACATAGACGTAGCAGTAATGTAAGGTTAAGAAGTTGTAGGGTCACCAAGAGAGCCAGGGTGAAGGCATGCACTAGTTAGGGTTCTGTTAATTGTCAATGAGAAAATCACTTGAAAATTATTGCACCCCACAGCTGTGACTAATCTGTCTATGATACATCTCCCACAGGGATGATTTTATCCCGACTGTATGCATAGAGGCTCAGAGCATCAAACTGTGCGAGAGAGGCCTTTTATCCCACCAAGTCTACGATCCCCAGTTCCCAGGACCTGTGCCTGAGCCCTGACTGCCGTGGTACTTCAAGCGCTCATCCCAAGCAGTGAGAGGAGCCATGTTAACACCTGTCAAGCTCACTTGATTGGGGAGACAGCTATCAGACCTGGTTCTTGTTACTGTTATTGGGCCTGGGATGGAATGCCAGTAGTCAGCCACACAGCCTGTCCAGCAGGCAGATGACAGGATAACCATAGCGACGTCAGTGGGGTTGGGAGTTGACCTCATATGCAACCCCTTCGGGGTCATTCAGTGGCCAAGGGAAATGAGCCCCAAGCCAGTGGCAACCCCCAACATGAGAACCCCCATACCGGCACAAGCCCCCCAAATCCCTGCACCTATGAAAGCCCCCTACTCTGTCCAGCACCATGGAAGTGGCTGAGACACCCCCTTGCACCTCAGGGATTGATGCTCAATGGTACTCACCTCCTAGCTCTCCTTCGCTATTGCTGCGCCTGAACCACACTTTCATAGAGCAGTAGTGATTTATGCCGGTCTGACACCATGTTGAAGAGATGGGAAGCATTTGGGAGGGGGGAAGATTGCATGCTGAACTCACTAACAATATTGAAATCCATTCAAATTCATGCTAAAATGGGCGTGAAGCAGTTTGCACAATTAAAAAGGGGCTGGGGAGATAGCAAATTGTTTTGCGCTGGGCGCGAATTGGATTTCTAGCTATTTTCCCAGCTCGCCACACTGAACAATAGGTGCAACAAGGTGATAAGATTGTGTCCAAACATTTCAATCAAGAAGTTGTTTAACTTTTATCCAAGACCTGACTCCTGAAAGCCAGTTCTACAACTAACTTTTCACAATGAATCTATAATTTCAATCCTTCTCTCTGTTCTCCAATCTTTGGATTGCTTAATCCTAGACTACCTAAAGGCAGATATACAAAAAGATTGTTTTGAGGGTAGCCATTTGACTAATTTGGCTCATTTAATAATGTTTACATTTATAATTTATGCTCCAATTTCTTACTGTACATATTGTTCCCCATTGGCCTTTCAAGTAGCAAAAATGGAAGAGCAGTTCTAAAGTTAGCAAGTCAATGGCATTATGGATGATAAGATGAGAGATGTGCCTGTTCCAAGAGGCAGAACTGTACAGGAACATGGATATCATTAGTTGTTTGCTAGGAATTGAGAATTTGTTTTCCAGTTCTGTTATGTTTGAAGGCTTCTGAATGCTTATGCAGAAATTTAGCCCTTCTTTCCTTTTGGGATGGAGCTTCTCAATGCCAAACCTTCAAATGGAAAGGAACGTTCACGCCACAAGCAACTCTGAAGGCTAGCAATATTTCAAAAATGGAAAATTCCCTCTAATTACTGTGTGTTTGGTTAGTGCAGTGGTTCCCAAACTTTTTTCACTGGGCCGCACTTTCGGAATAAAAATTTGCTCGCGCCACACCGAATTTTTTATTGATAAGAAATACATTCAAAAACAAAAAAAAACAACTCCTAGCAGTGCTTGATCATAACATAGAACACAACCACTTTATAATATGAACATGGGACATCCAGAAAGTATAAAACAATGCTTGTTTAAACCATGTTTAAATGTTTCTTTGATTGTCCTTGAATCTTCCCGCCACACTTGCCATCCTCTCTCGCCGCACCAGTGTGGCGCGCCGCACCCTTTGGGAACCACTGAGTTAGTGTATCACCATAATGAGGCATTTAAAATATATCATATATATTGAAATTTGAATTTACTTCAGTTGAAAGCAATTAATTTAGCAGCCACATCTTAATGAACTATTAATATTGTAAATATCCACTTGCACCAGGCGAGTTTGGTGGTGGTGGGGGGAGGGGGCATGTGATTGGTCGGGAGGATGCGAGGCGAAGATCTTGTCGCGCTCAGACTCCTCCTGACCAAGTACAAGATGAGAGAGGTAGAGAGTGGCCTTCCAGCTTAGAGGCCATGCCTTTGGATTCATCCAGGGAGGCCATCCAGCAACCAGCCTATGCATGGGGTTGATGGGATGAGGATCCCTCATTCACCGCAAGTTGTGCCAAATCGAGAGACCCAGCATTGGGAATTGGGGCCCTCTGCCTTGCTGGTGACTCCCTCCCCATGACTCCTACCCTATCCACACTCACATTTACCTTGGGATCCATGGTCAATCCCTCCTGCATGCCCCATTGTAGTACTTGCAATGGCCATCATTCCTGGTGGCCCTGCCAGTACTGGAGAACTGCTGGACTCTGACTGGCCAGCAGCTCTGGGGGTAGAATTCCTACCTCACAGGGGGTTTAATCAGGTAGGAAGCCCGATGTTGATTGGAATGTAATAGCATTGAGCCTGTTGGAGAAGGGTGATGCAGTGTTCCCATCAGTTCTCCATTTAATCCCAGCCAATGTTTAAAGAAAAGCACTGGAGCAGCTATTCAACTACCAGACATTAGTGGTCATCAAACAGTTCTGTGATACCAGATGCATGTACTTTTCACCTAGCTACAGGCACTGTCTGGGCATAAACACTGCAACTTAATTTATCACTGGTGTTAAGTTAAAACATTCAATCAGCATATTACTTAAAATTAGTAACAATTATTGGTTTTGGACAAAGCTCGGCACAACATCGTGGGCCGAAGGGCCTGTACTGTGCTGTACTGTTCTATATTCTATATTAAAGATCAGGAAAATATGCAGCCAGCAATCTGAGAGTATTATCCCATAATGCATGCAACTAGCATAGCAGAAATATACTGACTAGTACAAAAAAATTCTAGAACTTAGCTTGGGTTAATAATTCATGATTAAAATAATGGACTTATGATCCTGATTGTTACATTCTAATGACAGAAAATGGTGACAAAAACAAATACACAATCTTAAGACAATCCAACTCATATGTCCATAGCCTCCTGATGCAATGCTCCTTGGAAAACTGGAGCTAACTGACCCTACATAACATATAAATACCTGCTAACAGTCTTCCTCATGTGTTGTTTCCTCAGATCCCAGATGCACCTTCTTGAGGTTCCCAAACATGTTGTTTCTTCTTAAGGTCCTCTTCCTCCAACCACATTGAATGCTCAGGACAACTGCTATCTTGAGCTCACAACTCCTTGAAGGTTTAGAAGCAGAAGAATAGATATTTCCATGGAAATGCCAGAAAAAAATCCAGCTAGGTAAATTTCACACAGGTACCAATGATCTACCTGTGTGAAATTTACCTAGCTGGATTTTTTTTAAATGACATTTCCATTGGAATATCTATTCTGCTTCTAAACCTCCAAGGAGTTGTGAGCTCAAGAAAGCACTGTCTGTTCTACCTAATAGTACTGATTGGGCCCAGTGCTAACTGCTACTTATACTATTGTGGGTAAAAGTTGTATTGAAGTGTTATTGACATCATAGGACTTCAGTTCAGAATTAGTTCAGGCTGATCTCACAAATCATGCAATCGCTCAAAACTGTCAAAAAAGTTGTCTACCCTGGTGGATATTTTATGTTATGAAACAACTAATGGGACTAAACTAACAACAGATAAGACAATGTTTTGTTTAGCTTGTAAACAGCAATTTATATTGTAGAAAAAATCTTCAGAATACAGATAATGCAAGACAGTTAGTACAATAAATCTGACTTCTGTATCATACTACAGATATTCCACATTAAAAGTGTGTTCTGATAAGGCGTTTTCATTTTAGTGTGGCTTGAAGAGTAGAGAAGTTACCCAAATAGTGTTATTAATGATTAAATGCATTTTTGCTTTAACGTGATGACCCCACATGCGAACATTGTTGTTAAGTTTCACTGTTCATGCGCCAGGAAACAGGTTAGCATGTGAGCACTAAGCATGCATCAAGGAGTGCGCCAACACTACCCAAATGGAGCTTTGAAAGGTGGCTAATTGCTCCACCATGTTACCAAGTAGCCTTCAGATGCTGGCACTAACCCCAACACTTAAAGCAGGTCCATCAACATGGCAATCTTTCACCATGTATAGCCAGGCTCCAGCTCGCTCAACCAGGCCACCACTTCCAGGTTGTCTCCCTAGACAAAGGCCTTGGCTTCAGCACAGTGCATGTACTCAGGCTCGGGCTGGTATCTCATTGTGACTCCTGCAGCAGACAGGATCAGATAAGATGATTTCTGGCAGATCCTATGTGCTGTGTTGTTTCAGATTTTGTCTGGTGCAGTTGCAATATTTAACTCACCTGATGAAGGAGCAGCACTCCAAAAGCTAGTGGCTTTTGCTACCAAATAAACCTGTTGGACTTTAACCTGGTGTTGTGAGACTTCTTACTGTGTTTACCCCAGTCCAACGCCGGCATCTCCACATCGCAGTTGCAATAAACAGTGAAAATGGCAGTGAGCAGTGCACTGTCTAGGGCAAAAACACAAGTAAACTTTTCACATGTATTCCTATAGCAAAATTTTTATTGTTTTAGCAAGCTTTTGTCGATCACATTGTTTTTCAGGAGCACAATTTTTAAAAAAAGTTTTATTCCTTTCCCAGAGTTGCAAAGCCAATGTGCAGAGTGGACACAGTTTTACGTGTAGCGGGCAGTTGGGTTCTCCAGAATACTGTTTTGACAGACTCTTTTTAGTGTCTTTTCATTGGCAAGGTACACATTTACATCTTAAAATGCCCCTTTTTCCTTTGTTTAGTCACAATATTGGCTGGAAAAAGGTGATTTTACCAAGGAAAATCCAAGCCAATGTCTCTCTTATGAGATAGTGAATTCAGAAGAGGACAGCTCCATGAACTAGTAAACAATTAATTATAATAATTACCTCTGTCCTCTCTAGTTTGACATTTTGTAAGTTGTGGTTAGTAGGGTAAATGTTTAAAGAAATAAATTAGAAAGATCTAGGACCAGTTCTAAGTGCATGATTGATGACTTCCAATGAGGTGAACGGAACCATTTATAAGCAATGCTTAATTAAGAATATGCTTTTGTGAAAGAAGATCCCAGTACAGTTGTGCTAAGAGTCCCTTTTACAGCACAGCCCATTGTGTCTGTGCCAAACAACAAACACCTATCTGTTCTAATTCCATTTTCCAGCATTTGTTCTGTAGCCTTGTATGCTATGGCATTTCAAGCACTCATCTAAATGCTTCCTAAATGTTGTGCGGGTTCCCAGCTCTACCAGCCTTTCACGAAGTGAATTTCAGTTTCCCATCATCCTCTGGGCGAAAACATTTTCCCTCAAATTCCCCCCTAAATCTTCTGCTTCTCACCTTAAATCTATGCCCCCTGGTTATTGACCCCTCTACTAAGGGGAAAAGTTT
This sequence comes from Mustelus asterias, assembly GCF_964213995.1. NCBI lineage: Eukaryota > Metazoa > Chordata > Chondrichthyes > Carcharhiniformes > Triakidae > Mustelus > Mustelus asterias. The sequence continues at coordinate 28,927,790 of NC_135801.1, read as the reverse complement.
CTTCCTATCTATATCCCTCAAAAGGTTGTACATGTTAATGAGGCCCACCCACCCACCCAACAAGCCTCCTCTGCTCTAAGGAAATCAACCCCAGCCTCTCCAGCCCCTCTTCATAACTGAAATACTCCAGCCCAAACAACATCTTGGTGAAACCAAAAGAGCAAATGCTGGAAAATCTCAGCAGATCTGGCAGCATCTGTAAGGAGTCCAGATAACCCTTTGTCAAAGCTCATCTAAACTCGAAACGTCAGCTCTTTTCTCTCCTAACAGATGCTGCCAGACCTGCTGAGATTTTTCAGCACTTTCTCTTTTGGTTTCAGATTCCAGCATCCGCAGTAATTTGCTTTCAACATCTTAGTGAATCTCCTCTGCACCCTTTCTAGTGCAATTGCATCCTTCCTATAGTGTGGTGACCAGAACAGAACACAGCACTCTAGCTGTAACCTAATGGAGTTTTTAGACACCCCATCCCTGCTCTTATATTCTATGCCTTGACTAATAAAGGCAAGTATCCATATGCCTTCTTAACCATTTTATCTACCCCGTTCTGTTGCCTTCAGGGATCATTGGACATGCAACCCAAGGTAGCTCTGGTCCTTTGTACTTCCTAGCTTCCTACATTCATTGTAAACTCTCTTGGCTTATTAGTCTTCCCAAAATGCATCACCTCATACTTTTCAAGGTTAATTTCCATTTGCCACCAACTGACCAGCTGGTCTACATCATCCTGTAATCTAACGCTTTCCTCCTTGCTACTTATTACACCAATTTTTGCGTCATCTACAAACTTATTGATTATACCCCCACATTGACATCTAGATCATTAATGTGCACTATAAACAGCAAGGGACCCAGCACCGAGCCCTGCAGTGCACCACTGGACACAGGCTTCCAGTCACAAAAACAATCTACCACCACTACCCTTTGCCTCCTGCCACTAAGCCATTTTTGGTTCCAATTTGCCAAATTGCCCTGGATCCCATGGGCTCTTACCTTCTTGATCAGTCTCCCCTGCAGGACTTTGTCAAAAGCCTTGCTGAAGTCCATATAGATCACATCAACTGCACTGTCCTCATCTACATGCCTGGTCACCTCCTCGAAAATTTCAATCAAATTTGTTGAAAATGTATAACCTCATTGTTCAGATATCAATAAATTTGCAGATCTACACACAAATGGCTTCACCGCTAAACTAGTGTTCTGCTATAATACTGTGAAGACGAGACAGCAACTGCAAATAGTTTTTTTGCTTTTGAGATTGGTGAATTATAAAATTGGGCTTATGCAATGTGTTGGTACTGTACCACTGATTCCTAGATAAACAGTCTCTCAGTAAAGATTTTTTTAATGGGCAGTTATGCATTCTGAGGTGTAAAGGTACACGTTGATAATGAAAAGTCAAGGAGTACCATTTTGTGCCAGTATTTTTGGGTACGAAAATTGAACTTGATAGTTGACATTTAATTGTGACTTAAACAGACATCTTTGGATTTATTGTAGTCAGTCAGTCTCCTGAACATATTGCCTGAGAGACAAACTCAACATGACCCAAGGCTGAAAGATGAGGTATGCTGAAGAAGGGCCACTTGATCATTAAGTTTCCTTCTAAAACCATGCATACAAGTGTACTTAATCCACAATTGCAATTGTAAACTTGAGGATACGTTCTGCCAACTGGTTTTGTGACCTACCCTCAAAAAAACTTTAATATAAACACCACATTGTCACTCAGGTAAATGAATCAATGGTTTCCACCCACATCACAACATTAAACTTTCTTTGTCTCTATCCAGATGCTGACAGGACTACAGTGCATGTTTCACTCGTGTGCTGGATTTCGGTTGCCTCACACATTTGCGGCACTTTCTTATATTGCTTCGCTTTTATGAGACTGGGTTAATCTTTTCTTTTCCCACAAATATATTTTATTCATAAATCTGCGAGAACACTACAATCATTCCAAGATGACCATCGCACAAAAAGCAAAAAATATTCAGGTTCTTTATGTGCATGATAGAGGCGGCACGGTGGCACAGTGGTTAGCACTGCTGCCTCACAGTGCGAGGGAGCTGGGTTCGATTCCCAGTTTGGGTCACTGTCCGTGTGGAGTTTGCATGTTCTCCCCATGTCTGTATGGGTTTCCTCCGGGTACTCTGATTTCCTCCCACTGTCCGAAAGATGTGCTGGTTAGGTGCATTGGCCATGCTAAATTCTCCCTCAGTGTACCCAAACAGACGCTGGAGTGTGGCGACTAGGGGATTTTCACAGTAATTTCATTACAGTGTTAATGTAAGCCTAATTGTGACACTAATAAAAATAAATAATAGTAATTCCCAGCACTTTTGCCAAAAAGATTGATTCTGCCAACTGGTTTTGTGATCTATCCTCAAAAAAGCTTTAATATAAATGCCACGTTGTCATCTCAGGTAAATAAAACACTGGTTTCCACTCACACAAGATTAAACGTTCTATGTCTCTCTCCAGATGCTGACAGGACTACAGTTTCACTCGTGTGCTGGATTTCGGTCGCCTCACACATTTGCAGCACTTTCTTATTTGGCTTCACTTTGGTGGGACTGGGTTAATCTTTTTTTCCCCCCCAAAAAAATATACTTTATTCATAAATCTGCGAGAACAGTCATTCCAAGGTGACCATCGCACATAAAGCAAAAAATGTTCAGCTTCTTTACAACACATCAAGTAACATTGTGAGCTGCTGCTTCAATGCAGTAAAGGAAACGTTTAACGCCGTGGCGCTTCAGTACCTTTGGGTTAATGATGGGGATGGGGGGAACACAGAGAGGCGCGTCGCCCTGCCGTCCAAATAGGAACTTTCAGAACAATAGCAGACGGGGAGAGGAGGGAAGGAAGGAAGGAAGGTGGGAGGGAGGTTTGGCTGTTGTCAGACGTAATGGTGAGAGTCAACGGGGGTGGTGCTCACTGATAACGCAACGTGACGGTGACGGGAGCCGCCACTGTTGACATTTTCTGGCTGAGGGGAGGGTGAAGCAGCGGCTGGCTCCATTACAACAACAACAACGGCAGCAGCAGCGCGAGACGGTGCCGCCCGGGGGGGAGAGGGAGCTCGCGCCACATTTGCCCCGTTTAAACGGCCGCTGGGTTCCAACTGCCTCCCCCCCGACCGCTCTATTTATTTATTGTATTAAGGCGTTTAACATTTGTGACAGGATAATAAGACGCTGCCGCGGATATTCTCGCTGCAATAACGTGTGTTTGAATCGGGCTGGGCCATCAAGGTGTCTTAAGGCTGCTGTGGAGAACGACGTCTAATTTTTTTTAAAATCTGACGACGGGCGACACTTTTACGTTTCAATCGGGGAGGAGGAGGGGTTGTGTTAGTTACAGGTGAAGGAAGGACGGCTCTAGCCCTACCTCTCTCTCGCCGTGTGAAGAAAGCTCCACCGCCGCCGCCGCCGCGGCTGTTGTCGAGGATGCTGCGGTTCTCGCTGCTCGGGTAGGCAGTTGGGTGACGCGGCGCTCGAGCTCCCTCGCTCCCTGCCCGCGAGCCGCCGCTGAGATTGATCCGGCTCGAGCGCCCTGCCGACTCTCTATCTCTGTGTCGCCGCAGCCGCCACCGGGGATGTGGGTCAATCCCGAAGAAGTGCTGCTGGCCAACGCGCTGTGGGTGACCGAGCGAGCCAACCCGTACTTCGTGCTGCAGAGGAGGAAAGGGCATGGAGAAGGGGGCGGAGGGCTGGCCGGTAAGGATGCCAACTGAACCTCTTTTAAATCAGTGTCGCAAGTAGGTTTACATTAACACTGCAATGATGTTACTGTGAACATCCCGTAGTCGCCACATTCCCGCGCCTGTTCGGGTACACTGAGGGAGAATGTTAGCACCGCCAATGTCCCTAACCAACACGTCTTTCGGACTGTGGGAGGAAACTGGATCCCCAGGAGAAAACCCATGCAGACACTGGGAGAAGGTGCAGACTCTGCACCGACAGTGACCCAAGCTGGGAATTTAACCAGGGACCCTGACGCTATGAGGAAACAGTACTAACCACTGTGCCACCGTGCTGCCCCTCTATATCTGAAAATACTGGAACATCTCAGCAGCTGACAAACCCTTGAAGGGTCATCCTGACTCGAAACATTGGCTCTATTCTCTCTGCAGAGGTGTTGTCTGACCTGCTGAGATTTTCCAGCACTTTCTGTTTTTTAGATTCTAGCATCTGCAGTATTTTGCCTTTATCTATACCTGTGTGTGATTTAATTGATGCCCAAGTTGACAGTGCAAACGTGTTCCAAGTGAGTACTGTGTTGTTGTTCATCCTTTGTTGCTGTGGTTTGCCTGTGAGGAGCAGAATGTGTAAACATAACGCCTGGCTTTCACATGCATCTTTCATCCATTTTTGACTGGGCGACGTGAGTTTACTACAGTATTGATGCACACGACTAAACCTGGAGTAGGCACGTAAAGTTTTGTTCAGCATTTTTCACCAAAATCGTATCAGTTCAGCACCCGCAGTTGAGATCTGTTTATTGTAAGTCACACAAGACTTTCTTTAGTTGTTGAAGTTAGAGATGGTCAATGTCATTGTGTAATCAGATACTATGATCATCTAATCACTGTGTGTTCTGTGATCAGTAAAATATCCACATTTTGGATTTCATTTAATGTCATTTAAATGTGGGAGATAATAGAACCACTGCAAATGGTCTCCCAAGAATTTTTCTTTAACAGAAACAGATCACTTTATCTTCACTGGAAACAAATAGTGCAAACAGTTTGTTAGTTACAATCCCCATATTTCTTTGATGAGATATTGGCACTATCATGCGCCCAGTGTGTCATCAGTTACACAATATTGTGTCACTTCATCTAGATAGTCCATTCTGTTGCACAGTTATTTTGTTTATATGTTTTAGCAATAGAACTCAATTTTTAAGATTGTAAGCAGTATGGGGGTTCAGTGCTACTTATAAGTCCTCTACAGGCTATTGATAGTACCGTTTTTCATTGGTAAGTGCTGCAAATATCTTAAGTATGGCTTTACGCAGCTTTATTACAGACTGTAAGACTCTTCTCAGTACTGCAGGTTCTCATCCATGGGCTTCCAGGCAAAAAGCTTTGCTTCCTGTGTGATCTTGTCATGTGACCAAAGCTATTTCAGTCTCCGAACCAACGAATATGGAGCTAGAGCAACAGTGAATCTCGATTTAATGTTTATTTTTCATCAAAGCATTTCATAATGTTATTAAAATACAGAAAGGTTGTTTCATGTTAATACAATGCTTAATGATGTGAGAAAATAGAAATGATTAAGACTTTTTTTATCTCCTGATGTAAATTCTGAATCAAAATTCAGGTAAAGTTGCCATAGTCCCAGATGACCACACGCTGCTCTCCCCTTTTGAGGGGGAGAGCTGACTGGTGATGATTTAACATGAGGATCACCACACCTCAGGCAAGGGGCATGGTTGAGAAGGTGGGCCTTCATGAATAATCTCAAGCCGGTACAGGGATTGAACACAGGCTGTTGGCATCGCTCTGCATCGTGAACCAATACTTTCTGGATGACTTATTTAAAGATACTGATGCACTTGCTGATGCTTAACATCTTTTGCCTCTGGTATCTTGTGTCAGTACTAGTTCAGGCATAGTACGGCCAGATACAAAGTAAGGCTCCACCTGCTCTTTTCTGAGAAAATACATTAAAAGAGGCAGGGATAATGTGTTTTTCTGTTCAAAAATACATATCTTCCTGCAAGAGAAAAATGATCATGTGCTGGGAAATTATATTGACTGTTTTACAGATGGTTTTTAATTAAACTCATGGAGGCAGACATTGTTTTTCTGAGGTCAGCCAGCTCCGGATCAGCTTTGAGCTGTCAGTGTCAGCTCCAGTGAAAATCAATGGAGCAGCTCCAGACTACATATCTTTGAGTGCCACATCACTGAAGTCAGTCTCTATAAGCCTGGAAACAGCCTGTAAAACAAACAATATTATCTAGAAGATAACAAACAGTTTTATTTGTTTACATAAAGGCACTACACAATTTCAAGTTATAAGACATTGAGCAGGAGGTGCAATATATTCAAAATCTTTACAATGTGTAATATGTTTCTGTTTTAAAATAAGTGTAAACCTTTCACCATCACAGAAATCTATCACCATGGGTCTCTCTCTCTCTCTCTCTCTAGGCATCAATGACATCATTGATCTTGCAGTCTTGAGAGTAGCTGAATTAATTTTATTGACTGTAAATTGCTTTCGAAGTCAATCCAAAGCCATCCAACCCAAGGAAAGCACTCAATGAGGGTATGCTGCATGCTGTCAGTGGATATTCTGCATCAGGGTGTCCAAACTATATATTGCAAGCTATTTGTACCCCCACCAAGCTTTGACAATTTAACTTTGGGTACCAGGCAACTTGTGATTAATTACTAGTTCATTATCCTGTTTGAGTGTGAAGGTTTGGAACCCCCTATTGTTTTCGTTGTAAATGAAGCATAGATTTAAGTTCTTATGTGACCTGTGGAGCCATATGATGTACACATTTGTGACACAAACAAAAGATTGGTAATTTTTGATGTTAGAGCTCTATAGCCTTAGTAAACTATTGGAGTAACAACAATAAAGAAAAATCCAGGAGCACAGGACAATGGGGTCATTGGTTTACAGTATTTCCCATTGATTGTGCTGGCATTGTAGCTTCGGTTTTTGAGACTCAAGCTTGAACCTTACTGAGCTAGGAAAGTGACAGGTGATCTTTATAGCATTGACTTAGTGATGTAGCTTCATTGTGCTGAGCACCTGAAAAGAATATGTTTAAAATTTCCAAATAACATCATATGATTAATCTTCAAAGACATTTGTTCTACCAGCCAAAGAGACAAGTATACATTTTGTTTATTTTTTTAATATAACAAGTTTAATTAAATAGGCAATCTTCTGTGATGTTGCACATGGGAAATCGAGGCCAAATGTAGTCTTCTGGTGATGATAAAAAGAAAATGCTGGAAATATTCAGCGGGTCAGGTAGCTGTGTGGAGTGAAACAATTAACCCTTCTTTGGATGTGAAACAGTGGCCTGCAACTCCCTACCTCCCCAGCATTGGATTTGGGGCTACCCAAAACATGCACTGGGGAATCCCTCTCAGCAGTTCCCAGGTAAGGGTTTTCCCAACAATTGTCCAGAAGGGCTAACTTCCCTGGACAATTGTGCTGCCGTTTGACAAAGCGATTTAAATCACTAACTTCAGATGGTTCTGGCAGTGTTGCACTCATATAGTTACTCTGAAAGAATTAGAAGGAAAAAGAGCACTTCTAACTTCTGCATTGGGCAACCCTCACCCTTATGCACAGGACCCCCCCCCCTCCCCCCATTCCATTCACTTACTGTAGAAACTTATCTTCTCCCTTTCAATGGGACCTTTAAACTCACCTGCTTCACGGTAAAAAAGGGACATTCCCTCCTTCCTTCTGATCCTTTTACACTTCACTACTGAAGCTGGGGATGTGCTTCAGTTCTTGATTCTCACCTGGCCTGAGTCAAAAAGGTCGGGCAAGACAGGCGCTTTAGAATTTAAGCGCTGATAAGTCGGTACAGAGTGGCAATCCACCACTGATTGTCAGTCAGCAGAAGTTATGGTCCAGTTAAGTCTGATTTTCTCCATAGATGCTGCCTGACCTGCTGAATATTTCTAGAATTATCTCTCATTTCAGATTTCCAGTATTTTAATTTTGCATTGATTTTACAGTGAAGCTGAGTTATGGGGCAAGGGTAATTGGAATCAGGTATCTACTTGTAATTCAGTCCTGATTTAAAATCAAGATTTTAAAGAAAGTCTTTATCTTTCCATTAGTTGGCCATCAAGTAGTGCCACTAATGGCCGCTGTAGTTGCAATATGGTACATTTACATAGGCTGGTTCTGTTACAAATGTGGACATATGAATTTATATGGAATAGTTGGCAAGAAAATTCCACACCTGTAATATTTTAAAAGCGGTTTAACTAACTGTAAATTTTAACAGGCCTATAGTGCAAAAAACTCCTGTGAATTGGTATCATTTCTAATTTAAGCAAGTTTGTTTCAACAGATGTGTTTAGCATAAGGTTCAGGAATATTTCCGCACTAAGGAAATACAAATCTTTCTAAGGAAACGTAGAACATATCATGTCTTGATGCAAATTACCAAAAGTATGCAGATACAGCAAGTGATTAGGAAAACAAATGGAATGTTGTTGTTTATTGCAAGGACAATAGAATATAAAAATAAGGAAGTTTTGCTACAGTTGTATAGGGCATTGCTGAGACCATGTTTGGAGTGTGCACTCTTGGTCTCTTCAAGGAAGCATATAATTTACTTAGAAGCAGTTCAGAGAAAATTCACTCAACTGATTCCTGGGTAAAAGGTTTTCTTAGGAGTGAAGGTTGGGCCTGTATCCATTGGAGTTTAGAAGAATGAGAGCTGATCTTCTTGAAACATATAAGATCTTGAGATAACTTGAGAAGGGAAACATCCTCTCAGCATCCACCCTATGAGAGAGACTGGAACTAAGGTACACAGTTTAAAAATAAAGGATCTCTCATTTAACACAGAGATGAAGGTACTTTTTTTCTCTGGATTGTTAGCCTGTGTAATTCTCTTCCCCAGAGAGCAGTGATGGTGATCGTCAATGAATCTTTTTAAGGCTGAGTTAGATAGATTCTTGATTGACCAGGGTATAGGGGGTGGAGAGGAAAGTAGAGTTAGGCTACAATCAGATCAGATGTGATTTTATCAAATGGTGGAGCAGGCTTGAGTGGCTGACTAGCTGAGTGCTCCTAATTCATGTGTGTATGTATATGAAATATGCATAAATTATGAAATCATTTTTGGAGGGATTCTGAAATTGAGATGTAGCTTTGCTACCTTCCATGTGCTATAGAATTAACATATTAGCTGTGTAGCTCAAGCACTCTTCAGATGAGATGTACAGTGTGTGGAGCGTTCTCCAGCTTGGAACTTCTTTAATTTGTTCATTGAATTTGACGAGAGTTAACTTCATCTGCCCAACACATACAAAACCTAAACTTTATATTTGAGGCAGTTGAAAAATTGGCTCCAAGCTAAAGAGAACAGTTTCATGGTCAGCATTGTGAAGGCAAGGTGTTTACTTTCTGCTATCCTAACAGCACCTCTCTGGGCTGCATTTTAAATAATTTTGGGGCACATTTTTATTGTCTTCACTTGGATGATGGGGTGGATCAGCCACATGCTGTCGAGCTTGCTAAATTTTCACCCTGTTAAAGTTGGTTAAATTAAAATTCAGCTGGTTCTCATGCAGATGGATAATTCATTTGGCCAGATTTATATCCAAATGATGCACATGAGAATTTGCCTCTCTTGTCCTAGACTTGTGACTGACTTAATACCCAACCTGCTTAATTTAAGTATACTTGGAAATCTAAAACAAAGACAAAGGGTGCTGGAAATAGTAGACCCAGCAGTATCTGTGGAGAGAAAAGAGTTAATGTGTCAGATCTATGATCTTTCATCAGATCTAATGAAAGGTTGTCAACCTGAAACGTTAACTGTCTCACTCCTCAGAGGTTGTCAGACCGGCTGAGTATTTCCAGCATTTTCTGTCTTTATCTCTCCATGCACTGATTTATAAGATTGAGATTTTGTTTTCACATTTTGAGTCTTTGTAGTTGTACAATAACTTCCATATTGACTCAGCTGTGATAAAGTGTAAGTGGAGCCCCAGAGTGACGTTCTAGCCTGCCTTTTACCAATAGCACTTGTCTCCAGATGCTAATGTTATGCCTGCATATTGCACTCGTATTCTTTCAGATCACCTGTTCACTTTTACCCTCGGGTCCAAATTATGCAGGTGTACAGAGTGTAAGATTTTTATAACAGTGCCTATGGAGTTGGACAACTTATCCATATGCTTTTTGATTTGTACACGGAGGTAGCATTTCTTCAGTTAAGAACAGTGCATGTATGAGTGAGTGCATCTTAACCACAGAATGTTTGACATTGCATTATCTCTATTGCATTCTTCATCTTAAAGCCTATTCCCAGAATCATCACCTTGTGCTCTGCTGTACCAGAAGCCTTTGGGACATATTTTTATGCTAAGTTTCAAAATTTATATTGCAAGTCTTCAATTGCCCTGAAATGAAGCTAACGTCTTGTGCTAGATCTTTTGGAATTGTTCCTTCAGTAAAATATTTATCCAGCAGAGATTGAAGACTGCTGCAGCATACACAATTTGCCATTCAAAACATTCTTGATTTGGTTAAAAAGAAATGGTATGGAATTGTCTGAAGCCATGTGCTGGAAACTGAGATTGGATGTGATCTATTTCTAAGGGATTCCTTGATAGAAAAGCTGTATGGCCAAGTCAATTGACTATTTGGCAGGATCAATATTCTGCAATGACAGTGGGAAAGGTTTTACTGTCTTTTGTCTCTTGAAATCATTCCAATGTGGAAATTCATGAATGTTATTTTGGCATATTTGGAGTACAATTTACTCTAGTGCAGCACAGATTCATCAGAATGTTACCAGGGCTTCAAGGCTTAGATTATGAGAACTGTTTGAATAAATTAGCCTTGTATTCCCAGGCATTTGGAAGGTTAATGCATGATTTGATTGAATTTTTTCGGAGTTTGAAAGGAATTAATGGGATCAATAGAAACTTTTTCTGTTGATGGGGAAAGGGGGCCTAACCTTAAAATTGAGCCAGGCCATTTAGGAGAGAATCTTAGAACCATTTCTTCAGATAAAGGGTGATTGAAGTGTGGAACTCTTTTCCATGACACATTCACTCGATTAAATCTGAGATCCATAGATTTTGCTAGCCAGGGATAGTAGGAGATATGAAGCCAAAGCTTGTGAATAAAGTTAAAATGAAGTTCAACATGATTTCATTGAATGGTGAAATAGATTTGAGACTTAACGGGTAACTCTTGTTCTTATGTTCTTAAAGACCAGGATAAGAACCTTGCATTGCATGTTCTTGGTATAATACACTAAGAATGCTATGGAGTTGCCTGTTATGATATTATGGCTGAAAAAGTTGGTTCTCTAGGCTTGCTGGTATTGGCACTATGAAAGCCTGAAGTTCAAATGGGAGCTCTCCGTTCTCTATCTGGCTCATGATTTCCCCCCCCCATCACCTGACCATGTGTATCCAGCAAGCCTGAAATGCAAGCCATGCTGCCACCAGGAATGTTATGGGGCAAATCACTGGTGTTCTGAAACAATAGTTCAGCTGCCTGGGCCACTCGGGAGTCCATCAGTGGTTCAAATTACTTGTAACATGTGTTCTCTGAAATTTCTCCCTCAGTTTACCTGAACAGATGTCAGAGTGTGGCGACTAGGGGATTTTCACAGTAACTTTGTTGCAGTGTTAATGTAAGCCTACTCATGACTAATAAATAAACTTTAAAAAAAACTAACATCTTTTGGGAAATAAGAAATATGCTTCTTAAGCATGCAAATCAGTTAGTCATTGAAAGAATCTAAGACAGTTTTCTATCAATCTTATTTGTATTAAAAATATTAACATATTTTAGCATACCTTGCGTATCAAATTATTTGGATTTAACTTTAACATGTTGATGTACGAGATTTGTTTGACTGCATCACTTTGACCTTATTTTATTGACTTGTCACTGTTTTTGGCTGGATGTGGTATTTTGTGCCATTTTATTTTTTTTCAGGATATTACTGCAAATCCTGTCAATAACAGTTAACAGACTAGTCCATATATGATTTGTCTTATCTATTCTTAAGTGTGTACACAAAGTGCTGGAAATAATCAACAAGACTGGCCGTGTTTATAGATAGATTTAATTTTGTTTCTCTTCCCCCACCATCTGTGGATTGTAAGAGTTAATATTTTGAGTCAAATATGGCTCTTCAGGACTGAAGAAGAGGAAAAATGTGATGAATTGTATGCTATCGAAGGGGAGGGAGAGAGAGAATTTAAGAGAAAGTCTGGGATAGGTTAGAGGGTGGGAGAGATTAAATCCCCAAAATGTTATGGAACAGAAAGCAAATGGAGTAATAATTATAATAAAGAGACAAAGCACTGTGCAGATTGAACAGAAAAACAACACTGCCTGAAATTAAAAATGTGAAAAACGAACTGGCACATGACAAAAACAAAATCAAAATGGAGGACAGTGTTCATAGTCTGAAATTGCTAAAATATAATGTTGGGTGGAATTTTCTCAGAAAAATGCGAAGTGAAATTCTAATGCTAAGAAAACGGGAAGTTTTCTTGCCCGTTTTTCCAGTGAGTTAAATTATGAGAGTTTACAGCACTCTGTGCAATACCGAGGTTTAATCTGATTCACGCCAGTTGGGGGAGTAGGCGGGAAGCTGGCTGCAGATTGCTAGGAGCACTATTATGCAGGCACCCTGATTTCCCAGTATACTGTGTATAGACGGGACTTCCCCTCCTGCCCCCTTGGCACTGTCTGGTGTCGAGTGGGCAGTGTCATGGTGCCAGGCTGGCACTGCCTGCCCTGTCCCCGACCACCGGGGGGGGGGGGGGGGCTTCAATGACCTCTGGTCCCATTAGCAAGGTCATCACATCTGGTCCCCGTTCTCCACCAGCGTGGTCGGAAAGGTAAGTGAGCCTGGGTTCACTAATGATCTTAAAATGAGTTAATATTTATTTAAATAGGTGCAAGGCTGATTATGCCAGCAGAACAAGTGCCTGATTTCTCGTGTCTCCCTCATATTTCCATTCTTCTATGCTACTCGACCAGCACAGCGGGGTAGAACGATCCCGCCTGTTGAGTCCAGAAGGCTGTAAAATGCATAATCAGAAGATGAGGTACTCTATCTCAAGCTTCTGTTGAGCTTCATTAGACCATTGCAGCAGCCTGAAGACAGAAATGAGTGTGAATTAAAATGACAAACAACCGGAAGCTTGGGTCTTGCCTGAAGACTGAATGGAGGTGTATTTGTTTCATCTCCCTAATGTGGAGGGGACCAAATTGTGAGCAGCAAATATAATATACTAAATTGACAGAAGTACAAGCAAATAGTTGTCAATTGGAAGGCATGTTTGGGGCCTTAGACAGATGAAAAGAGAGGAGGTAAAAGGGCATGCTTTGACATTGCACTGAGTTTGAGGAAAATGAAAGAAATTAAGATAATAGTTACAGTGCTATCAGGACAAAAATTGAAATTGCCGTGAAAATAGTGTACCACCAAAGGACTTCGTATTGTAATGATCCATGTGCTTTGGGGAAAGTATGCATTTCTTTTTTGTGCAATATTCCCTTTAAGCCCAGGGTAAACTGGATAATATTCTGAAAGAGGGTTAATTGGTTTCCTGATTATAACATAACTAGTTTCCAAGAAATGCCTATGTGACTTGAGTTTGCCAAGGGGTGAACAGCTAAAAAGCAAAAGGTTAATAGAAAGCTAATTGTAGTGAGGTTGGGCCAGTCTGCATTTTTTTATTGGGTGGGTTTAGTACACACTGGAAATTTGTGTAATGAGGGAGCAAGCAAGGTTCTCTCCGAATGGAAGCTTTCTGTTTGTCAATCTTCAAACAGATCTTGATGTTGAAGCAGGTCTCTGTGAATAAAGCAGATACTGTGTTACTGTTTGTGTTATACAGTTGAAAAGAGCAGAGTGCTGATGATCGGAAGGGCAAGTGATTATAAATTGGACAAGACCCGTTTGCTGCAGTTTTAGCATTGCCATAAACCCCTAGAGGTCAGAAAAGGGAGTCTCTGGAGATTCTGTCATCAGAACTGCTGTGTACTGAGGGTGAGGGGGTTTGTAAATATGCATCTTATGAGTGTTAACTATATGGGGACTTTGGATGGATTATGGCTGCTGGTGAATGTGACTCGAGTCGAAACAATTGGATAGGGGAAAGAGATCCTACAAAACAGACTGAGTTGGAAAGTCTGTGAGATTGCCTGTGGTGCCACATTTGTGCAGAAAGTACTGTAAGTTCTTGTAGTCAATGAGGTGTATCTTTATATCAACTATTCAAAGATGTGAAATTTCAACTCTGTCTGAAATGTCCTTTGACTGTTAATTAATGTTTGAATTATGTTTATCTTAGTTGGTTTGTTACAGGAGAAGTTTAAAAAAATGAAATCTTATCCAGCAGTTTTCTTCCCATTGGCACTGTGGGAATTCCTTTCTCTTTAAAAATCAGTCTCTAGAGAGTTTATTGCTCAAGGATGAAATGAGAATCTTCTAGAATATCGCTAATGATAGATGAAGTAAGTGAAGTTCTGTTTCTGTAATTTTGAGAAGTACAAATTAGAAGAAACAACCCTACCCCCCTCCTCCCACTCCGTCTTTGCTCATGTTAAAGGAAAGACAACTTGCTCAACACCTTGAGATTGCTGAGGAAAACTTAAGATGCATCAGTGGCTAGTTTCACAGTCTCAAAAAGTTACATTGCGTATTTTGTAGAATGAGGCCAAGTTTGGCATTCTGGAAATGGATGAAATTGATTCACTCATTGCATGTTAACATCCAGAGGATGGTTTCAATTCAGACAAGTTTGAACTGATTGCTCTTATAAAGAAAAGATTTGGCTTTAAGTAGGGAGTAAATGCCGAGGTGGGGAACAACATCAAACAACACTGTTTACATTCCTGGCATGTAGCAACATGAGTGGTTAAAAAAAGGCATTGGTGAAAAAAATGAACAAATAGGAATAACATACTTTCTCCAATTAATACTTTGCTTTACTATCATAGCAAAGTGAATATTTTGTACAGGTTTCAATCTGCTGTATGTTATACAGTATTCCACACTTTAATGAAACCAGTTTATTGTGTTGGAGACCTTCCATTGAGCTTGCATTACAAAGTTCTGCTTTCTATATTTTCTTGATAATATGAATGCACTTATGCAGTATAGGGTGAAAGAATAGGATCCTAAAAGAAGTAGCTACAGATATAGTAATAATGCATTGGTTGTAATTTTCCAAAAATTCTTGGATTTTGGAGAAGCACCAGAGAATTAGAAACTGCCAGTGTGACACTCCTATTCAAAAGGGAGGGAGGCAAAAAGCGGGTAACTATAGGCCAATTAGCCTAACATCTATTGTTGGAAAATGTTGGAATCAATTATTAAGGAAGTAATAGCAGCATGTTTGGACAACCGTAATCTAATCAAGCAGAGTCAGCAAGGCTTCATGAAAGGGGAATCATGTCTGATTGATTGATTTACTTGATTTTTTTTTAAGAAGTCTCAACCGGAGTGGATAGAAGTGAACCAATGGATGTGTTGTATTTAGACTTGGAGAAGGCGTTTGACAAGGTTCCTCACAAAAGGTTAAGTCATAAGATAAGAACCCATGGTGTTGGAGGTAGTATATTGGCATGGATAGAGAATTGGCTAATGGGCAGGGAATAGCGAGTGGGAATTTTTTTAGATTGGTGACCTGTAACCAGTGGGCTTCCACAGGGACCAATAGTGGGACCACAACTGTTTACAATGTATTTTATTGACTTGGAGGAAGGAAGCAAATATACTGTACCCAAATTTGCAAATGACACAAGATTAGGTGGAAAGGCAAGTTGCAAGAGAGATGAAAACAAAGAGATAGTGATAGGTTAAGTAAGTGAGCAAAATGTTGGCAAATGCAGTATATGTGAAATTGTTAATTTTGGAAGGGAGGCCAGAAGAATAGAATAATATTTAAATAGAGAAAAACTGCAGAAAGCTGCAGCACAAAGGTGACATAGGGGTACTTATGCAAGAAACACAGAAACCTAGCACACAGATAATCAGGAAGGCTACTGGAATGTTAGCCCTTAACTCGCAGGGGTTAGGTTGATTGCCATGCTGAATTGACCCTCAGCGTCAGGAGGATTAGCAGGGTAAATATGTGGGGTTACGCCGATTGGGCCTGCGTGGGATTGCTGTCGGTGCAGGTCTCCTTATTTAAGGAAAGATATTATTTCATTGGAGGCAGTACAGAGAAGGTTCACTGGAATGATCCTTGGTATGGAGGGATTTTCTTAACAGGAAAGGTTAAACAGGTTGGGACTATACTCATTGGAATTTAGAAAAATGAGAGGTGATCTCATTGAAACATATAGGATTCTTCTGGGGCTTGGCAGGGTAAATGCTGAGAAGGTAGAGTCTAGGAGCAGAGGGCATAATCTCAGAAGAAAGGGGAGCCAATTGAAGACTGTTGAGGAGGAATTTCTTCTTTGAGAGTTGAGAGTCTTTGGAACTCTTTGCCACAAGAACTGCGGGGGCAGAGTCTTTGTGTCTATTTCAGGTTGTGGTAGATAGATTTTTGATCAGTGAGGGAAGTAAAGGTTACAGAGAAAGGGCAGGAAAGTGAATGTGAGGAATGTTGGATCAGCTATGATCATACTGAATGATGGAGCAGGTTCAAGGGGACAAACTGTCCACTCCCATTCCTATTTCATATGGTCTTGCATAATCTGTGCCTCAGCATTTAAGTCTATCTATTTAGCAAAAATTCTATTTTTAAGAAGTTTTTTGATATTTCAAAAGTTGCATGTACTAATACATTTTTTTCCGGGTCCTTTGTCCCCAGCATATGGGATGCACTACTGCTTGAGTGATACAGCATAACTGTACCACTTCTGTCCAGAAAATATGGTGATATGTTCACCCAGGGAATCAGAGTTACTGTGGCACCTTGCACTTTTACATGCATGTTGTAATCTGGAGCTATGGATGGTGATGCAAGAGGCTGTAATTTTCTTTCCATCACATGACCAACCAGGAATCTTTTCCATCCTTACAAAGTTCCCTTGTTACATTACAGGAACTCTTTTTAGAAAAAGCTTTATCATACATTTGCTGGCTTTAGAATTCTAACCATCAGATTTTTGAATTCAAACCATTATTTTTTCTACCAGTCTATTAAAAGTGCATTGCGTTTCTGTTCCAGAAGGACAGAAATCTGTCTGCCTCAGTACATTTTTTGGCAGACACAGTAGAATCTGCTGTTTTGAGTTTTGGAAAGTAGTGATTTGTTGTAATAAAAGCAAAATACTGCAGATGCTGGCGATCTGAAATAAAAACAAAGTGCTGGAAAAATCTCACCAGGTCTGGTAGCATCTGTGGAGAGGGAAACAGAGTTACCGTTTCGAGTCCAATATATGACACTCTTTCGTAACTGAAGAAATTATTTCCCATGACTTCCCCTTCCAATTGTTGGATCACATTGAGACGACGGCTGAGATTTTTCACTCTCTTTCTTGTAAGGCGTAAATGGTGACAGGAGCAGAAAATCCCAAGAGGCCCAAATTGCATTTCATGTTAATGTAAAAGCAATTGTCTCCATCCCTTGCTAGTGGCAATATGGATCCCTGATGTTCAATGTCAAGAACCCTATTATCATAAATTTGAATCTAATTGCCAAGCCTCCACGTCCGATAATCCCCCCGTTACATTATCATTCATGCCAACATGAATTACGGCCAATCTCCCACAGTGTGCATGAACCTGGCTGGCAGACCTGCTGGAGGAACTCGGGTGAGTAGGTCACTAGGGGGAGAGGATCACACCTGGGCAATGCTGGGGGGCTCAATTTTTCCTTTTGTGTACTGGGCCAAACATTAAAATGGCCCCCTAATCTTTTTTAAAAAAACTAAGTTGCTGATGAGTCCACCTCGTACCATGGAACCTGCCTGCCCCTTGGATTTTTTTATCTCTCAAGCTTCTAAGGATATGGCGGAGAAAGCTGCTGTTGGGGTCAGTGGCTCCAATGCCGCTTTTCCTGCCCTCTGCAAAAAGGGGAAAATTTTGTGCAAATTAGTAAGCTTGTGAAAAGTTTGAATAAAAAGTGAGGTTGAGAAGATTCATTTTCGGATATCTTTTTAAATAATGGTTGCATTCAGGTGCTATTAAATTCCATCAGATTACGATGCAAGCACATTTTATCCATCTGCGTAGTACAGTATGAAAGTTAGATATTCTATGTCAAGAATTTCACATTCTACTTGTTTAAATTCATGTAAGATTACAGTGATAATATTTTTAACCTTTTAAGTAATCCATAATATTTTTGCTAATTGGCCAATTATAAATAATAAGAATTTGTTTTTACATTTAGAAAACATGACTGATCTATTCTGAAAAGTTTAAGTGTGAACTTTTGACAATCTCTAAATATCAAGAATAATTACTATAATTGTGGATCTGTTTCCCTAGCTGTAAATATTCCAATAATTTTTGTTTTGGAACTTTCATTGCAGGCTTGCTTGTGGGGACACTTGATGTTGTGTTGGACTCCAGTGCTCGAGTTGCACCATACAGAATCCTTTACCAGACTCCTGACTCCCTAGTCTATTGGACAATTGCCTGTGGTAAGTTCTAACAGAACAGTTCATTCTTGTGTAATTTGGATATTAAAAACCCTATAAATATTTAATCCTTTTTCTTTAAAAAAGTAACAATTTTTCACTAGATCTGAAGCCAGAGATGGAACAATATTTGGTATAATTTAACTTTCAAACCTTAGTAGTACTAACGCTAGGGTTAAATCTATAAATCATTTATAAAGTGCTTATGTATTACACTGTGTTCTAAATGTCTAATGGAAAGCTATCTCCTCTGAGGACTTAGTTTGAATTCAGTCCATCCAAGATGTGCAGTAAAAAAGCAATTTTTAAAACATGCTACAGCAGTTTTCTTTTGAGTATCTCAGGATATCTTTTGATAGGGTGCGCTCTAATGTTTGTTATGAGCTGTTTCTTTAGGAAAAATATATTTTATGTTGGAAATAACAATTACTCAATGTAAAATTTATTTTCAAATTATGTTGTCTGTTATCTTGCTTTATTAGTCAATTTTTAGCAGATTAACTTGAGTTGTGGGCATTTTAGAATATCTTCCTCCATTTTAGGACTTTCTGCTCAACCTACAAAGTTTTCAGTTAACTTGATTTCTTTCAAAGAGCTGCACACCGGCTCTTCAGTATTTATTTTGTAACCTGGATGCTGATTATGAAAATTGAGTATAAGTTATCTCAAAGTTACTCAAGTTATAGTGACAACCTGGCAGGGGCAGCAGTGTAAGAAGTCTCACAACACCAGGTTAAAGTCCAACAGGTTTATTTGCCACAAGCTTTCGGAGCACTGCCCCTTCATCAGGGGCAGCAGTGCCAGGGCAACAGTGCCAAGTTGGCACTTCCAGAGTGCCAGAGGTGGGTCCTCTGGGGAGCCCCTTTGAGACAGTTCCCCTTATGCGTGGGGATTGTAGGGTGGGGGGGGGGAGGGGGGGGTGCTCTGATGCTCATGTGGTGGCTGGGGGGGGTGGTGTTTATCAGCTCTATCGGGCCTTGGTCCCGCTAGAATGATGGTGCAAAACACGCCCCCAGATTCTCTGTGCACTGAGTGCCAAATAATCAGGATTGAAAATTTGGCTGTGCATCTGGAGCGATATACACCTGTTTTCAGTCTGAACCTGACACTCTGCCAAATTTTGGGAAATTTGTGAACTGGGGTACAGCATTGGTGGTGGTAAACATAAATGGCTGCTATTCACAGCATTAGATGCCACCTTTTTATCCGACCACTGTAGGCTGAGGATGCTTCTACAGTCATATTCTTTTGTAATTTGAAGGAAGCAAGGGAGGCAACAAGTGGTGGGGTGGGGTTGTGTGGCCGAAGAGGGAATTAAAGTGTGGAACACATGATGATATGGGCATGGGGGTGAGAGCTTCAGCTGCAGATGGGCTAAAGCTGGAGCAAAGATAAGTGATTTTGCAGTGTTAAAAATAGGTGGGCTTTATGATGGAGAGGTGCTGATGATTAAATTGGGCAGAATTCTTGACTAAAATAGTTCCTGGAAAGGAGTATGAAATCGGTGGCAAGGATAGAGTTTAAAGCTGGGGTGGGGCCCGAACAAATTGCTGTATAGTACTTAGCAAGAGGAAATTGTAGCTCACCCAAGACAGGGGCTTAAATTTTTTGCCAATGGACATGTGCACTCGGCAGGCTCGAAAGCCGCAGCTAGCCCAGAGCGCAATTTCACGCTGGTTGCCCAATTAACAATTTGCAAAAGGCTGAGCACTGCTGAAGAGGATGAGCACTGAAAAAAGAATGCATGTGGGCTGGTGTTTCTAATGTGCCCTCTTGGGGACAGCCGCTATGGAGCTGTCTCCGGGGACTGCTGACCTGTGAAAAATAAATAGCGATGTAAAAACCATACAAAGGTGTCGAGGCCAGTGATGGGCAACCCCAGCTGGTGAAGGGCCGCATGAGTGACCCTGCCATACCTCAGTAAGCTGCAAGATTGAAATCGGGCATGCTCACCAACCATGACCTCATGGATATATTGAATATATTTTATGCATGCTAAATATTTCATAATGGATTATGTAAATTGCTTAATCATTCATCTATATATTAATAGAACTACCATCAACTTCAAATTGTAAAAACAAAATAAATATTTAGACTTTGATTGGATGCAGAGGCTTCGCTCAGCCCTGACAGTCTTGTATGCAATCAGCACACACCTCATTCGTGTGCCATTGCTTTTCACTTTAGCGGAAAAAACTATGTGGATGGAGACTAGTGGAATGTGGCAACCCTGCTGGTGGGCAACGGTTTTCAAAATGTCTTGTGGACTTCACTGAGAACCCTGATGGGACACAAGTTGCCCACCACTGGTTTAAACCCTCCCCACATTAGTAGTAAACCTCCCTGCAGGGACATTGATCCTAGTTCTGTTGAGGTGCAGCCCAAAATAATGGGAAGATAGAACTGAGAGAAATGTTAGCATGTTAAAAAAGTGTGTAGATTCTACAATAAAATACTTATAACATGATTAACGGAAGACAAATATTAATAGTTATGTATAAATACAGCACTGGGTATACATAGATTGCAGGCCCCAGCCACCAAACTTAGACTGTTAGACCTAAAAGCTTTTTCGAATGAAATATGATTGAAATGGACTATTTCTACGAACAACCTTGTGTCAAACTATTTCTAAAAATTATTTAAGAAGTATTTGTAGCTGATGTTTAGCAGTTTTTGTATTTCCGTTAGAAAAATCCTTTTTAGGGCAAGAATATTGTTAGTTTTATATATTTGCTGTTCTTAGATAAACCTTGAATGGCTAAGATAACATATTTGTATATTGATTTTTATAGAAAGATTATAAAATTAATTGCTTGATACTTAGAATGCTATTGCTTTCTTAGGTGGCTCAAGAAAAGACATAACTGAACACTGGGAATGGATGGAGCACAATCTACTCCAGACACTTTCAATCTTCGAGAATGAAAATGATATCACTACATTTGTCAAGGGTAAAATACAGGTAACCATAAGCAAAATAACACTGAACTAAAAGATAAAAACAGATGAAGAATTTATAATTGAATAATATAGCAGAATAATGAAGGCAGAATACAGGTAAGAATGAATGTACCAAGTTTTTTAGAACCACAGTTGCTTTATACTGTATCCCAATTTAGGGATTAAGTTATTTTTTGGACAAATTAACAAAAATAAAGTCATTAAAAAGAATTCCCCCTCTTTTTAATTCACTTTTCATTATGGAAAGATAAATGACTTTTTTATTTTTGTGAATTTGTAGCTATTTAATTTTGTATGCGTTTTACTCATCAAACTGTTCATATTTCTTTGTTTTAGGGTATAATTGCAGAGTACAATAAAAATAATGATATAAAGGAAGATGATGACACAGATAAATTTAAGGAAGCTATTTTGAAGTTTCGTAAGCTATTTGGGATGCCTGAAGAAGAAAAGCTGGTTAACTACTACTCTTGCAGTTATTGGAAAGGTCGGGTTCCACGGCAGGGTTGGATGTATCTCAGCATCAACCATCTCTGTTTTTACTCATTTTTGCTGGGAAAAGAAGGTACAGTATTCTTTTGCTGTTTATTTTCAATTTGGAAAATATAGTAGCCAGTTCATTTTATATCATTGGGGTTTGCATCATTTTGCAACTCTGAATGTTTAATATATAAATTACTTGGATGTCTCTACTTTGTCGCTCCAGCCCCCTCCCCCACCATCAATCCAGTCTTGAATGCTGATTAACCTTATATAGGAAACTGATTTAAGTTATTGGCTGAACAGTGCGGGATCTTAATTGCCAAATGCCCTCCCCACCTTTGCTATGTTTGTATAAGCATTCTGATGAACTTCAAAGGTAACTGACACAAGTTAGAAGCTAAACAGTTTGTGATCTGAATTAACAGTTAAAATGACAAGACTTTATACTCGAGAGTCATTATCCCATTATTGCGACAGCACCATAGTGACTGCTCAGATAGTTCCCTCAATTTATTCTCTCCATGCTCATTCCTGTGTCTCTTAATTCAACCAAATAAAAATGAACAAGAGGTCATTAAATTAAAGTTATAATAGTTATTTATTTTTAGAACAGAATTGATAGCAAAAGTTATCCAGGAAAAACTTTAAACCTATATGTTCAATTAGATACGTATGACTGCCTTCTAAGTAAAAGAATAACTGACTACAGAAAACACAGGATGAGCAGAGTCCTATTGAAAATATAGCAACAGGATCATTGTTAAGAAAACAGTTTATTTTAAGAAAATAACATTTCCATTTGCAGGCTTCTGTGGAAACCTGTCAATTAATTTGCAAATATGTACAAAATCAAGTGTTTGAATGTTTTTGCTGAACTGTCTTTTAATCTCTGTGAAGATAATTAGGAAATATAATTTGTTTGATGTTCTGTTGAATGCATTGATAGAAAAAGCAATTTCAAGTTTCCCCTTTTTCCAGCTAAGCTAGTGATCCGATGGGCAGATATCACCCAGCTAGAGAAGAATACTACATTGCTCTTTCCTGAAATGATCAAAGTGAGCACACGGTGCAGTGAACATATTTTTTCTGTTTTCCTCAATATTGGCGAAACCTTTAAACTAATGGAACAACTAGCCAATATTGCCATGAGACAGCTTCTTGACAATGAAGGCTTTGAAGAAGACCGATCACTTCCAAAACTAAAGAAGAAGTCTCCTCAAAAGGTTTCTGTATTAAAACGGTTAGTAATTTGGCAGTTTATATTAAAAAGATTTCATTGAGCTCTCACATTTATAGAATTCTGCCTGAAGTGGTTATTTATCAAAATTCGTTGGATTCTGGGGTAGTGTCGGCGAATTGGAAAACGGCTAATGTTACGCCGCTGTTTAAAAAAGGAAATAGACAAAAGGCGGGTAACTACAGGCCGGTTAGCCTAACGTCTGTAGTTGGGAAAATGCTGGAATCCATCATTAAAGAAGAAATAGCAGGCCATCTGGATAAGAATGGTTTAATTAAGCAGACGCAGCATGGATTCATGAGGGGAAAGTTGTGCTTGACGAACTTGTTGGATTTTTATGAAGATGTGACTAGTGCGGTTGACGGAGGGGAACCGGTGGATGCAGTGTTTTTGGATTTCCAAAAGGCGTTTGATAAGGTGCCTCACAAAAGGTTGCTGAAGAAGATTGGGTCACACGGAGTTGGGGGTAGGGTGTTAGTGTGGATTGGGGATTGGCTATCCGACAGGAAGCAGAGAGTCGGAATAAATGGGTACTTTTCTGGTTGGCAGATGGTAACTAGTGGCGTGCCGCAGGGATCGGTACTGGGGCCTCAACTATTTACCATTTATATAGACGATCTGGAGGAGGGGACTGAGTGTAGGGTAACAAAGTTTGCAAACGACACAAAGATAAGTGGAAAACTGAATCGTGTGGAGGGCGTAGAAGGTCTGCAGAGAGATTTGGACAGGCTGAGTGAGTGGGCGAGGATCTGGCAGATGGAGTATAACGTTGACAAATGTGAGGTTATTCACTTTGGAGGAAATAATAGCAAATTGGATTATTATCTAAATGGAAAAAAATTACAACATGCTACTGTGCAAAGGGACCTGGGGGTCCTTGTGCATGAGACGTAAAAACCCAGTCTGCAGGTGCAACAGGTGATCAATAAGGCAAATGGGATGTTGGCCTATATCGCAAGGGGGATAGAATATAAAAGCAGAGATGTCTTGCTGCATCTGTACAGGGCATTGGTGAGGCCGCAGCTGGAATACTGTGTGCAGTATTGGTCCCCTTATTTGCGGAAGGATATATTGGTCTTGGAGGGAGTGCAGAGAAGGTTCACCAGGTTGATACCAGAGATGAGGGGTGTTGATTATGAGGAGAGACTGAGCAGATTGGGTTTGTACTCGTTGGAATTTAGAAGGCTGAGGGGGGATCTTATAGAGACCTATAAGATAATGAAGGGACTGGATAGGGTAGAGGTGGAGAGATTCCTTCCACTTAGAAAGGAAGCTAGAACTAGAGGGCACAGCCTCAAAATAAAGGGGGGTCAGTTTAGGACAGAGATGAGGAGGAACTTCTTCTCTCAGAGGGTGGTGAATCTCTGGAATTCTCTGCCCACTGAAGTGGTGGAGGCTACCTCGTTGAATATGTTTAAATCACGGATAGATCGGTAAGGGAATTAGGGGTTATGGGGATCAGGCGGGTAAGTGGAACTGATCCACTTCAAATCAGCCATGATCTTATTGAATGGCGGGGCAGGCTCGAGGGGCTAGATGGCCTACTCCTGCTCCTATTTCTTATGTTCTTAAGTCAGTGAAGATGTTTAACTGGTTTTATTGGAATTCATTTCATTAAGTGCATTTTTAAGGTCAGGACCCTCTAATGAAACTTATTATTTTTCTGAAACTAAAGGGACCTTGACGCTAGAGCAAAAAGTGAGCGATACAGGGCTTTATTCCGACTACCGAAAGATGAGCGTCTAGATGGGCATACTGACTGCACCCTTTGGACACCATTCAGTAAAGTGCACGTCATGGGTCAGATGTTCGTATCTACTAATTACATCTGCTTCACCAGTAAGGAGGAAAACCTGTGCAGTCTTATTATTCCTCTAAGAGAGGTATGTGTCAACTAAGACTACTTAAACTGGTTTTCTGTTTGAAAACTTAAAGGATTTCTGGACCACACTTGCCCTTGGTAGAAGCATTTATGGATTTATAAATTGAGAAAGTGATTTGTTATGGCTTGCTACACTTTAAATCTGACACTTCCACTGCTTCTGAGACTTGTATGCAAAATTGCAGTACTGGGTAGAAAATCAAGCCAAGTGCCAGTGGGCTATATTTTTTTTCACATTGAACAATGAGTGTATACATTCATGTTATTTTGTTTTGTAACAAAAAGGTTAATCAGATGGTGCTGCTATATATAATTCTTAGCTTTTCCCTATTAAGTGAGTTTCTGTTGGGATGGAAATTTAATCATAAGACATTAATTGCTTTATTTTGTATCAAATTGTTTTAGCAATTTTTTAAAAATGTAGACAGTAAACGTTAAAAGAAATACCAGACAAAGGCAGTCAGAGAACTTGTAGTTGACAACAGATTCAGCAATGCACAAACAAACTTCCTTTGTTTACTCAAGCCTTGAGAGAGAGGAGCAGAATGGCTTCTTCTATTCCTAAATGTCTTTCAGCTTTAAAGAGAAATAGGAGCTATTTGGTTACACCATCATTATAACTTTAAAATGTCCTAGCAGGGCATAATGAACAAAGACCTGTTTTGACTATCAATTCAAGAAGTTTTAATTTCAGTTGATTCCTGAGGCCTAATATTTATGTGGACAAGTGAAAGCCCTCCCTAGAAGACCGTGTTAATTTTTTTTACATTTCTGTGTAACCCTCTTCCTTCTGAAAATTTGATTGACTGTTAATCAAGATGAAACTATAACAAAGTTGGGGAATTGCATTCGCAATAATGTGAGAAAGGGATTAATTATGGAATATGCAAACTGTCTCTCATTAATTATGAAAAGGGGTATAAAAGTTGGATTTGAGAAAGGTACTCAATTCACTGAGGTCTGATTAACTTTACAGTTTTGAGTTCAATGTTTTTAATGTTTGATTCTGCAACAAATCCTCAAGTTTTAGGTGTAATTGCTGCCAAGTGTATGCATAATTATTGCCATATTTTTTATTACTGTTTGCTTAATCTTTGAATGTCAACAGTGAATGCTATGAACCCTGCTTGAAGCGTAATTTATAAACAAGACCACCTGTCCTAAAATAATTCTGCAAGACACCAGTAGTCTTAAATATGGAATTTTCTCAGTGAAGGTGTATTAACCAAATTAGAAAAGAATACACAGGGTGGACACACCCATAGTTGACATTGTATGCTCTTGGTGTGTCAATATAAGTAGAACATCTGGAAATATCACATCATGCACGGAATAACTGCAAGCGGCAATGGTATGCATTGTCCTCCTGACATAAACCAAGCACTAACACAGTAAAACAAAAGCAAAATACTGAGAATACAGGAAATCTGCAATAAAAGCTAAAATTGCTGGAAATACTCAGCAGGTCTGGCAGCATCTGTGAGAAACAATTAATGTTTTACATCAATGACTTTCCATCAGAACTGAAAAAGATTACAGATGTTGGTTAGACATTGGGGAGACTAAACGCAGATTGGGTGACTGCTTTCCCAAACACTTTCGTTCAGCCTGCAAGCTTGACTTCAACCTTCCTGTTGCTTGCCATTTAAACTCAGTACCATATCTCATGCCCACATATTCATCCTTGGCCTGCTGCAGTGCTCCAGTGAAGCCCGACATAAGTTAAAGGAGTAGCATCTCATCTTCCAATTGGGCATGTTACAGCCCTCTGGACTCAATTTTGAATTCAACAACTTTAGACTGTGACCTTTCTCTTCCATCTTATTCCTTTTTTTTAATATCCCGTACATTTTTTGTCTCCACTCAAAAACCCTGCCTTATCCTCCTCTCCCCCTCCAGGCCATCTGTCCCTTGTTCTTAGGATTGCTACATCTTTGTTGTGATCTCTCCCACCTCTCACTAAGCGCTGTTCTAGTTGTTCCACTCCTCATACAGTATAATATCCAACACATTTTCCCTCTCTTTTAGTTCTGACAAAGAGTCAGACTCAAAACATTAACTTAGTTTTCTCACCTTACAGGTGCTGCCAGACCTGCAGAAGTTTTCCAGCATTCCGTGTATTTG
Source organism: Mustelus asterias (assembly GCF_964213995.1). Classification (NCBI taxonomy): domain Eukaryota; kingdom Metazoa; phylum Chordata; class Chondrichthyes; order Carcharhiniformes; family Triakidae; genus Mustelus; species Mustelus asterias. Next base: position 28,900,786 of record NC_135801.1, on the reverse strand, counting down.
TTTCAGATTCCAACATCCACAATATTTTGCTTTTATTTAAAGTTAGATACGTGACTGGTTTTGAGCAAGTATGGAAGTTTAGGAAAGGGAGCCCTGTTAGGGTGGAAGGCAGGAGAGGGGAAATGGTGAAAGGATTGATGGTGTAAGGTAAAAGGAGATGGTAATGAGACAAGTAGAGAAACAAAAAGTGAGTCTACAGGAGCCATAAGTGGGAGCAGCAGGATTATTATGATCATACTCATTGAGGAGCAACATGCTTCATCTGTTATGTGGTATCATGGTGGACATTTTTTAGTTTTTCATTAATGATTAAGGGTTAAACTTGTCGATAAGTGAAAATCAAACTGCACCTTGAAAGATATGTATCTATTTTTTTCTTAGGTAACAATAGTGGAGAAAGCAGACAGTTCAAGTGTGCTTCCAAGCCCATTATCTATCAGTACCAAGAACAGGATGACTTTCTTTTTTGCCAATCTTAAGGACCGAGATTTCCTGGTGCAAAGAATTTCTGACTTTCTACAGCAAACAACCTCAAAAATTTGTTTTGAGAAAGAAATTGTAGGAAGTCTTAATTCTGATGATGAGGTATGTGGAACAGAAACATCTGAAAACCAGGTTTTAAAAAACTAGTAGAGTTCATTATAATACTAAATTCTGAATCATTTGAATTTCTTGTTGGCTGAAGTATAGTGAGAATATGGAATAATTTCAAATCAAGAATATTTTGAATAAATTTTGGAACTATTCACAATTCCACAAACTTTTCATTGTGTTTTAAAGTAATTTATTTCTTTGTACAAAAGTATGGGACATGATTTTACCACTTCGCAAAGTACTGTTATAGTGCAGTCTCTGGAGGAGTGAGGTAATTCAGAGCCCTTGCTCCAGACCTCCATGCTTTAGCAGTGCTTTTGTGTATTCTGGAAGTTGCTGTCCAATTTGCTCCATAGTATTGGTGATGCTGTTCATCTCATCATTATTCTCGATGTGAAATTCTGGCCTGTAAGTATCTCTAAGTGCAAGAAAAGGGAAAATTCAGGATAAATGCTGCTCCATTGAATTTGGCCATAGGCTATGTTGTCGGATAAGATGAAGGGACCACTCACTAGTTTAACTGAATGTTATTAATTATAGGTAAACAGCATACTGCTGCATTCTGCCAATGCCTTTTGAAATTCTGAATAATACAGTAGTTATATTGGTAATTTAAACTGATTAGATAAATATTTTGATTGTGCAAAGAATTACCTGATAGAGGAAAATAATTCTGATCATGATAATTTGAGGCTGATGCTTTATTTAAGCATATGAGAAAGCGAAGAGAAATTTTCCTCTCTAGACATCTCCAGGTTTTGCCATATCTTCCAGGAGTTCTTGTTTACAAAACGATATTGGAACACTCAAGTTCACTGTTTCTTCAAAAAAGTTTGTCTTAACATAACATGTTATTGGATATGTTCATTGATTATTGGATATGTTTATAGCATTAAAGGCTTACCCAAGCTTCATGATTTATCATTCAATAGTTTCCCAACTATTTGTCTTCTAGGTATTTTCCAGACAAAGCAGTATGATTTCAGGTAGTCCACAGAGAAGTCTCAGTTCTACCTCTGACACAGATGGAGAGCGACAGTTCAATCTAAATGGAAATAGTGTTCCAATAGCCACACAAACTCTCATGACTATGTACCGTCGCAGATCACCTGAAGAGTTCAATCCTAAAGTGGTACAGATTCCTTATTTTGTGTTCATGTAATTAATTAGCCTTTATTAACATAAACATTTATATTGTTGTAGTTTTAATTTGATACATACTTTGCCAATATAATTCACCAAAATCTTTTTTGATTGATATGATTTGATCTGGTGCACAATAATGAGTGAAGAAATAGACCATTGTACACCAGTAATTACACAAGCAAAAACCTGGTTGAAAAACATGTTAACTGTAGAGAGAGAACATAACTTTTTCCCCTAATTTCATTTCGGATACCCCTACACAATCCCAACTCAAGTGCCGACGCCCCTTCACCCCTCAAAACCTAGCTGTGAGAGGCATGCCTCAACTATATTCTGTGTCTCAATTATAACAGTGCATCTAACTCGAGGGTTCTTTGTGTGAATTGTGGTAGAGCCTTGCATCTTACCACATTATCAACAACCTACTGGAACAGCACTACACTGGAAAACTGCTGCCTTCTACAAGATTGAAATTTAAACTTAGAAATAGGACTGCAGAGTTATCACTGATCATTTTAGCTAGTGAAGCATGTGCATGGTTATTCACAGCAAGATGCCTTTAAAGAAAATGCTGGGGGAGGGATATGACTGATGAAAAGGAATTTTAAAGGTGACCCTGTTGTACAACTAATTTTATGCTTTACGGCAATATTTCTTTCAATTATTTTAAAATACAGCTCTGATAATGGAGTGTTAGTTGTCTCTTTTTGATATTGATGTAATTCATAAATGAAAATCCACACTTCAGAAAGTTCAAAAGCATATATGGGTGGCACGGTGGCACAATGGTTCACACTGCTGCCTCTCAGCGCCAGGGATCCAGGTTCAATTCCAGCCTCGGGTCACTGTCTGTGTTGAATTTGCACATTCTCCCTGTGTCTGCGTGTCATTCTCCCGGTTTCCTCCGGGTGCTCCGGTTCCCTCCCACAGTCCAAAGGTGTGTGAGTTAGGCTGATTGGCCATGCTAAATTGACCTTAGTGTCGGGGGATTAGCAGGTGAATATGTGGGGTTCTGGGAATAGGGCCTGGTGGGATTGTGGTTGGTGCAGACTTGACGTGCCGAATAGCCTCCTTCTGCACTGTAGGGATTCCATGTTCAATCATAGAATCCAGAATTTGGTACATTATTGATATATTACATTGTATTTGACAATTAGGCAAAAGAACTAATGAAGGAACAGTCCTGGCAAATCCACTTTGCAGAATATGGCCGTGGAGTATGCATGTATCGCACAGAGAAGACCCAGGAGCTTGTGCTGAAAGGCATTCCTGAAAGCATGAGGGGGGAGCTTTGGCTACTGTTTTCAGGTGCGCAAAGGCAGAAGACTAGATCTGCATTAAACTTGTGATGATTTTTTAAAAAAATAGCATTAAGATTACTTATCAAACTAGTTTTTCATTAAATAGAAAAGTCTGCATTGTCACTGTCGTAGTTGGTGTTTAGTTGGTGTTTATTTTATTGCTATCTTTTTATTCCAACACTTAGATATTCTAAGTATGCCTAAAATTCTGTAATACATTGAAATGCTCATAAAAATATCATGTATTACATAGGCAGGACAGAATTCAAAATCACAGACATTTAGGATTAAAGTCTTACTTTAAAGTTATTACATGGATCTAATGTGAGTTTGATTCAGTGGACTGAATTTAAGTCATATAGTAGTCTGATATGATTCAAATCTGGTTTATCTCAGTGGATGAGATGCTATATAAAGCCCAGTGTAATAGCACGTCATGCCAGTTCCAAGAGAAACAGGCTAACAACATCACCTTGGTGGAATTGATGATTGTGAAGAAATTCTTGGCGAGACATTGCCCCGTTTCACTTTAAAGGAGAGTAATCAAGAGATGGTGGTTTAGGTTATGGCAATGACAAAATTGACTTTAGCCATGTTTGAAAAAAGAAATAATTGACAGCATTTGGGCATTGTATCTCAAACTGGAAATGTGCAGAGTCTTGAGTGCTCTTGTCTTTCCTTTTTCAATCCTCCTCCTCCATAGGGCGGCAGGGTAGCACAGTGGTTAGCACTGCTGCTTCGCAGCGCCAGGGACCCGGGTTCGATTCCCAGCTTGGGTCACTGTCTGTGTGGAGTTTGCATGTTCACCCCATGTCTGCATGGGTTTCCTCCCACATTCTGAAAGACATGCTGGTTAGGTGCATTGACCCGAACAGGCGCCGGAGTGTGGCAACTAGGGGAATTTCACAATAACTTCATTGCAGTGTTAATGTAAGCCTTACTTGTGACTAATAAATAAACTTTAGTTTATTCTTATTGTTTAATGGCCAGATTAAGTGGAGGTATTGGAGCCTAGCATTGAGATTGTATTGGAGCCTAGCATTGAGGTTAGAAATATTATGAGATAATACAGAATGTTGCTCATTTTGTGAAATTTAAAATTATTCTTTTGCCTTCAGGTGCCATTAATGAAATGGCCACCCACCCTGGATATTATTCTGATTTGGTGGAGAAATCCATTGGAAAGTATAACCTGGCCACGGAAGAAATAGAGCGGGATTTACACCGCTCACTTCCAGAGCATCCAGCATTTCAGAATGAGATGGGAATTGGTGCTCTGCGTAGGGTACTCACTGCGTATGCTTTCCGAAATCCTAACATAGGATATTGCCAGGTAAATATATTGCAGTGCAGTAGTGATGTACTTGAACTTGAAAAACAGTGATGGTGTTCAATTTATATAGAATCCTGGTGCTTAAACACTTTTTGTCATGAGGTATAATAAGCTTAGAGAAAATAATAGCTTGTTGGATGAATTGGGACAAAATAAATATTCCCTTAATAGTTCAAGGGCATGTCATCATTTTGGGAACTCGCTGTCCAAAATGTTGTCTAATTTGTTCAGATTTTATCTGAAGTCCTTCCAGAACTGCTGGGATTAATCTCCGTGAGGTCGATTTCCAGTTATTAAGGCAACGTTTTGTACAAAAATGTCTCAGTGAGCTTCAGTGGCAATTGCTAAATAAGTACTTAGTTACAGTTAATTAATTGGAGGCAGGGAGTTGTTGTCAAATACATTGCCTCAGTGAAGTGCTTGTGCATGCTAGTGGTATTAGTTTGTATGCTTGAAGTACAAACAGTAAAGGTATGCCATAATATTAAAAAGGAAAAGATATTTTCTTTACTTGGAATGCATTATTGTAATCAAATGGCTCATAATATTAAAAGATATGTTCTCCTGGACTAAATTCACCTCATCTTAAAATTAAAATTGTGATATATTTCATGGATTAGGCTTGTGTTCATTTTGGTCTAGAAGATGGATCAATCTAATTCAGATGTTGAAGATGATTAAATTATTTGATATGGTAAACAAGAAACAACTTCCCATCGTTGGGAGTCCAAAACTAGAAAGCATCGAGTTTGTGTGTTCAGGGGTAATGTCAGGAAGCTAATCGGAAAAAGGGCAGAGGGAATCTGGAATTTTTGTTTGTCTTCCACCCTGCGCTATTGACCAAAAAGCTTTTGAATTTGGATCAGTTGAAAATTTCAAAACTGAGATTTATGTAATGCAAAGGAATTAAATGGTATTGAATCAAGGCAGTATGTGGAGATTAATGGCCTGCAACTTCCTGACTCCCCAGTGTCAGATTTGTGGGGTACCCCAGAGATGCACTGTGGACTTCGTCTGCGAAGTTCCCAGGTAAGGGTTTACCTGGCAATTCTGCAGAAGTGCTAACTTCTTCTGGACAATTGTGCTATGCTGGGAACCTTCCGACAAAACAATTTAAATTGCTAACTTCGGGTGGTTGTGCCTGTGATATGCTAATAGTTACTCTAAAAGAGTTAGAAGAAATAAAAGCACCTAATTTCAGCGTAACCATTTTAAAGACCCAGACCAATCCCTGCATGGGGCGACACTGTCCATGTCTGAACTCCCACGTCTCATTGACTTACCTTAACATTTACTTTCTCCCTGGCTTCTTATTTTCAATGGGACCTAAGGAAGCATCTGACAAATCTATGGCTAATAATACAAAAAAGTTAAACCTGATATAGAAAATTTTGGGCTGGAGTAAAGATCAGGGGTGCGATTTTTCCCACCCCACAACGCTGGTCGAGGTAGCATAGCGGGGTGGCAAAATTAAGAGTGAGGCCAAAAAAAGGAATCATGACCTGCATCTGGCCGGTTGTAATCTTCCCAGGCCATTTTTTATGATGCAATCAGCCTCGCATTGGGAAAGGGTGCGAGACTGATTACAATACTCATTTCCATCTGTTTAGTAAACCCGGGATGCAATCGTTTGGGCTCACTTATGTTTCCGAGCCCACTGGTGAAGGTCCACACCAGCGGGTATCACCTATCGTCCCCAATATACTGGGAGATTGGCACATACACAGTAGTCCCTCAGCAGTCGGCCTCTTGAGCGGGTAGGCCCCGTCCACCCCCTACCGGCGTGAATCTCCTGATGGCCTCTAAGCTGCACAGAGTGCCGTAAATTCATTTCACTAAACTTGTCCAAACAATGGGCAGGAAAACCTCCCCTTTTCCGACCCATTGGGCACTTAGAATCTTGAAAGAACAACTGGCTAGTAAATCTGCTGACAAAAAAAAGTAAGGAATCCTAAGTTTTATACATAGGTGTGGATGACACAAAGCATATTAGTAATGTTAAACCTTTGCAAATTATTGGTGAAGCCACCTTATTGTAGACAGGGTGTCAAGGTCAGAGCTGATGTTGAAGAGACTCACTGAATAATACAAGGGATGGGAGGATTACAGGTTGAGAAACAACTAGAGAAACTGGGACTCTTTTCTTGGAATAAAGAACTTTTGAAAGGACATTTGATAAAGGCACTGAATTATGAAAATTTCAGTAAGGCAGAATGGGAAAACTATTTAACATTCTTAAATATAGGAGAGAGAGGTTAGGAGATTTTTCTTTATGCAAAGGTTTGTAGATTATTTAAAGCCCAATAAGAAACACTGATGGGAGCAGAATCCTTAAGAAGTAAAGTGGGTAAATTTGAAAGTAAAGGACAAGTCAGAACTATGGGGATAGCTGTTTTATTAGAGCCTGAATGATGGCTTCCTTCTCTGCTGTTATGATATTCATTGGTAACTCATTTTGTTAAATTAATTTTAAAGCGCTCAGAAATGCAGTGTTGAGTATTTTTTGTGTTTATTTTCACCATTAATATAACAAAGTATCTTGATTAGATTTTAATACAGGATAGATTGTACAACTCGTTGCTGAATTATGTATCTATCTACAAATACAGGCAATGAACATTGTCACATCAGTACTGTTATTATATGCAAAAGAGGAAGAAGCTTTCTGGTTGCTAGTTGCACTCTGTGAACGGATGCTGCCGGACTACTATAACACTAGAGTGGTTGGTAAGTGTTGCTCAGTTATTGAAAGTGTAAAACTTGAATCTTGATGGCACATAACGCAATTGTTAATATTAAATTAGAACTGATTTGTAAATTAAGGAGCGATTTGTTTCTGTAAAATTGTTCCTGTGGATCTTTTTAAGCAATGTTTATCAACACCCAGCCTAGAGAGAGAATCTGAAAAATTTACATCACTTATGACTGATACTGTTTCAGTATAATGTTGCAAAAATGAGCAAAATATATCTGCTTCATAGAGAACTGAACAATTATTGTTCCCCTTAAGTTGCAAATTAAGTATTTCTGGTATTTGTTAATATGTTAAACATTTTACATATTTTCTTCAATCTATTCTTTCTATTCTAAGAATCTGTGTCCGCATTTATAATGGAAACTATATATGTAGCTTTTCATACTGTCGTTATACCCTGTAGCTCCTCAATTCTGCATTTCCAAGCTCCTCAGCCCATATTGCAGAAGGGCTGACTACACTCCAACCAGTTCTATTTCTCTGCTTCTCAAGCTATCTAAATAATATGAGCTTTCAATGTATGTATTATATAAACAAATCATAAGGGCAGAATTAATGACTTTAAAATGATTATGTTTGTACATGGATTAAGTATGTGCATCATCTCCAATTATCCTCTGCTCTATTATATAATATAAAAGCAAATTACTGTGAATGCTGGAATCTGAAATAAAATCAGAAAATGCTGGAAAATCTCAGCAGGGCTAACAGCATCTGTGGGGAGAGAATAAAGCCAATGTTTCGAGTCTAGATGACCCTTCGTCAGAGCAGTCCTCTGCTCTCTAACCTACTGACTCCCAGTGTGCAATCCCACAGTAGTTCAGTTTGTTATGTTGAGTTTGGTTCTGCATTTTGGGCTATACTATCATTGGGAAAGAACCTATTCTCTGGGTTAAATAGACAGCTAAATACAATGCAGTTTTTTTTCTAGTAGAAATAAGTGTTAACACCCAGAAGCACAGCAATATTTGTCGATTCAGTTTTCAGTTCTCATTTTATCCTTTTCTTTATGTCACAAGTAAAGTTATACTAAAAGATCTAAATTTAGCATTGAAGGCTCATTGAAGTTCAGTAGCAGTGGGGGAGATTTTGAGCCCACAATCTCCGTCTGTGGAAATGGTGGCATGTGCTCAAAGTTCGGAGGGCGGGATTCACGCCGTCGAGTTTCCGAGTTCCGATCTTCCGGCACCTCACCGATGGAGTGGCCTGAAACAGGCTGCGGGACCACAGAAAGTTCATTGCGATATATTAGTATGTCATTAGTGAGTATTCTCTCCAGACACTGAGCCCCCACAGAATTTTCAGCCGGTGCTGGCATGATGCCATGTTATTGTCATTTTAGGGAGAGGGGTCGGGCGGGGTTACTTGCAGGCTTTCTCTACCCTTCATATGGGAGCACCCCTTGTCTAATGTGGTTGGAAGGCTAGTACGTAGGCAACGTTTCCTGTTTCCTCCCTCCTGGGTTCATATCCATATCACAGCTGAGAGAGTGCCCTTTCTTAGTAGGGGCTGGTAAGAGGGTTGGAAGGACATAGCACTGCCATTCTCACACTTCACAGGGATGAGTTGCTGGGTGAGCGCGGTGGTACCCCAAGCTTGGTGACATGAAAAGACAGGATGGAGGCTCTATGAAATTGTGAAATTTATTGGCAAGCACTCAAAACAAAATGGTGACCTTACTGCAATAGTACTGATATTCATCCGTGTCCACTATGGATTCCTAATCTTACTCATCCTCCCACCACGTCTCGTTGTGTCCCTAGGATAGAGCTGAAGTTGAGGCGGCCTGCTGACTTCCACGCCCTTTTGTCTGAGAGTCTGGGCGTGCCAGGACCTTGAGGGTCCAGGCCTGCTTCCGAGCAGTGCGGAGGTTGGACTGCTGCCCTCCTCAGTGTCAGGGGCTGGAATGTGTTGCTCACAGGGAAGGTGGTGTCAGATGGGCTGGAGACACCCAAGGTCCCCTGGCTGGAGAACCCGGGCTGTAGTCCTGCTGATCCTCTTCCCTTTGGATTCCCAGGGTCTCTGTGCTCCTCCATAGAATGGAGGGGCAGCTGGAGTGAAATCCATAAGCCTTGCTATCCTCTGGCACTGACACTCGTGGATTCCCACTATTGCCTGCACCATCCAGTTGAAACCTTGCATCATGGTACGGGCATCTCCTGCCATGGAGTGCATGCCCTGCGCCAAGGTCTCCAATGCAGATGCCAACCTTGCAGTGTTGGCCTCGGTGCACTGCAGTGTCATCACCATCTCCTCGGATAGAAGGTGATGGGACTCCTCCAATCGGCCTTGCAGTCCAAGGAGGGCTGCTGCATCCTTTCCTGAGACTCGAGACTCTGCCTTTGCAGCTCTAGTAACTGTGGGTTGATCTGGCCCAGGGGCACATCATCAGCCTGAGCTCAGCAGAGTCCTGGGCTCCAGCAACTCTTCCCTGGGGCATCCCTGTCTCTGCCTGCTGTGGATCGTCAGCTGTGAGGTTCTCATCAGTGAGTGACCGAGAAGCCTGCCTACTTATTGGACTCACCGATGTGTGAGTATATACGCTGGTGCCGGGTGTGGGTGACAACTGTGATGCATCTTCCACAGTAGGGTTGGAGAAGACCCCTCTGAACTGCTGGAGTTCGATGGTTCATGGGGTGCAAAGATGTTCTGGTCATGGCATTAGAAGGCATGTGGCATCAGTGCATTACATGGAACACGGAGGGAACATTGTTTACTCTCTTGAGACTTGAGAAATGACACCATTTGTGTTGAGGGTTCTCCTGTTTCTCTGCTACTCACACTTCACTAGCAGCGCAAGCATGCTCTTCCTCCTCTCTGGCCAGCTCGAGGGACCGCTCCTCGAAGCTGCTGCAAGACTAAGGAGCTCTATATAAGGGTCATTTTTAATTTATCACAATTTTGGATGTGTATTTTGAACTAAATTGGACTTCTTCGAAAGTGCTGGAACTATACATTTTCAGTTTTGGCATAATTTGGGCAAGTTATTAGGTGTCTAGCAACTTTATGGGTGAGTTGCTGACTGAGTCATGAGGTAAAGGTTTGTGGGCTATCCAACCACTGACTTCAGGCTGCAACAGGAGCAATCCTGGACCCACAAAAAATCCTTCAAAAAATTTCTAGCGATATTCCAGAGTGGCCTCCAGCAATTAATTTTAAAGGCTGCATATCATTGGGTATTAATAGGCAGAGTGTGTGTGGCAGACACTCTTCCAATTTCGACCTGAAAACAATGGTTTTGCTTTGTACATTTAAGCACCCGTTTCAGGGTGAAAACTGGTTGCTGTTAGTTGAAAACCACTACTGTTGATGAATTCTGCCTAATTGCAGTGTTTTTATACTGCAAGATCAGATCCACATTGTAAAACGTTGAGATTAGCATTTGTTTAAAAAAAAAAGTAGAATGAATTATCTGCTAAGATATGCCAATTTCCAATGTTTGTAAAATATTCAAGCATAATTTTTCATTTACTGGCTTTTACCAATTTTTTCCTGTTAATCATCTTTAAATGGCAGAACAAGTTTGAGGGGCTGAATGGCCTACTCCTGCTGCTTGTTCATATGTCTGTCGTATTTACAAATGTGCTAATTGAATGAGATAATCAAGAAGAACAATGCTTATTTTTAGATATATTTTTGTTGTTTATCCTTTTACTTTATATCAGGACAGGAAAATACTCATCTAGTCTATCCAATATAGTTTTGGTAACCTTTGCATGATGATATTTATATTCATTATTCACCCTGAAGCATGTACTCTCCTGGGAGAGGCAGTAAGCTAGATTTAAAAACCTAGTTATATTAATGCAAAATATCTGGAAAATATATTGTAAATATTTGTCTTTGTAATGTGAACTTAAACCAGTTATTCTGACATTTAATGTTATTTCTTCTGTTGCTGCTTTCTGTAGGAGCATTGGTGGATCAAGGTGTGTTTGAGGAGCTTACCAGGGATTATGTGCCACAGCTTTATGACTGTATGCAGTATTTGGGTGTTATATCCACCATCTCGCTTTCCTGGTTCCTTACTCTCTTCCTCAGTGTAATGCCTTTTGAAAGTGCAGTTGTTGTTGTGGACTGCTTCTTCTTTGAGGGAATTAAAGTGATCTTTCAACTTGCTCTTGCGGTGCTGGATGCTAATATTGGCAAGTTGTTGAATTGTAAGGATGATGGAGAGGCCATGACTATACTTGGAAAGTGAGTTAATTTTATTTGCTCTTTCTTGGTTATTATCAATTTGTTGTAACAATTCTGCAATAAAGTAGGTAAATGACATTTGAAAAATTTGATTCCAGCAGATTTATGTGGGTTAGGTTACAAATTGGATATATTTTCAGTAATCTTTAATCCCCATGTCTAATAATCATATTAATTCCTGTGGCTCAATTTGACCTGACAAAATAAAGGATTGTACCAAATCATTCTTAATGGTAGCAAAAGTAGTACTTGTTTAGGCTCTGTTATTGTAATTTCTACCTACGTTAATACTAATGTGACATGCATTGGTTAACCTAGGTTATATAGAGTTAAGCTGCTCATAATAATATGGGGAGAAATTACGGCACAAATATCACAAGAAAAGTTAATTGGTATCTAAATATGAGTAGGCTGCAAGAAATTGAAACTTCAGGAAACTGTCCTTATTAGATGACCTGTGATGGTTAATTGTTATGGAAGCAGAAGTCCATCTCCCCTGACATGAACTTTAATTTTGTTATTTAATGAGATGAAAAGTTTCACAGCATGAACTCTTTTGGTCCTAGATATTTGGACAGTGTGACGAACAAGGATAGCACATTGCCACCCATCCCTCATCTTCATTCTCTTCTAAGTGACGATGGAGATCCTTACCCTGAAGTTGACATCTTCAAATTAATCAGGAGCTCCTATGATGTGAGTCACTGTGTATGCAGTCATACCTAATGTGAAATCTGATTTGGGTAAATCAGTCTGTGGTGGTTGAGAACATTTGTTGTATGTTATTGATGTCTAACTAAGAGAATCCAAGTTCAGAAAAAAGAGAAAATAATGAAAACCTTTAGAAAGGTTTTATGATCATACATACACTGAATCGAGGATAGGCTAGATAATTCAGTAACGTCAATTGATCATGGATCATGTTCTTTAATCATTCAGCTGGCTCAGATTTTTAACTTCAATCCTTTCACTCCATTCTTGATTTATGGATGGAAGTAAGTATAGAAAACAAGCAATTGCCCCCATGACATTCCCTTATTGTTGTCCTTGGTGCCAATTTAAAATAAACATCAGGAGTAAGCCCGTGTGTGCTACAATTCATTTCAGTCAAGTCATGTGATTGTGTGTTACAGTGAAGTGAAATTTTATTGCAACATACTGAAAATATGCTGTCTCGGTTGTGTTTTTAGCTAACAGACAGTTGATGGGGTGTTGCAAAATCCTTTACCATCACCAGCAGACAGTTGATGGTGTGTTGCAAAATTCTTTACGATCCTTATGATAAAAATCATCACAACAATGTCATCAAATTAAATCTCACAACACCAAGTTAAAGTCCAACAGGTTTATTTGGAGTCACGAGCTTTCGGAGTGCTGCTCCTTTAACCTGGTATTGTGAGACTTCGTACTGTGCCTAGCCCAGTCCAACGCCGGCATCTCCACACCACATTAAATGGCAGCATACCGGAAACCTACGCCTGACACTAAGAGAAATGTAAACCTTTAACATAGAGGTTTATAGCATAAAAGGAAGCCATCCAGCCCACTAGGATCTGTTCTATTTACTAAAGTAACCCAAAACTAATCCCACTTCTTTATTTTTGTCCCAAGTCCTGAAGCTTCAAATGTTTGTGTTTTGCCTAAGAGACACAGTGCTTTGGCCTTGACCATTTCTTGTGAAAGCCATGAACCTATGATTTGGACAGCTTGATGCGACAGGAATGAAATATTGCCAGAAGCAATATAATGAAAATTCTATCCTCATCTCAGCTGTACTGCGTTGGCTCACATAACTAAAAATTGATGAGTCCCTACCCAAGGTGTACTAGAATCAGATGCTTTTGATGTAAAAGCCTAATTCCCTGTTGCTTCTGTTATGACCATATTTCACTACTAATTTTGTGGCGCACAAAAAATTGAAGATAATCAGAGTTAATTAAGAGGTTGTAATGTCTAGATTTCTGTTCATGCTAAATCAGTCCATTAAATGGGATTTTAACTCCCAGCCACCCCAGATGTGTCATCATTGATTTTTGATTGCTGAATATCTGACTGTGTGGCAAGCCATATTTAACAATCTCCAAACCAAGCTTCTGAAAATTCACAGAATAAAAATTTCCCAAATGCCAGATGCAGCATGCTTTCTCTCTTACCACGGGGATACATACTGCTAACCTGAGTTCAGAGTGTCTAAATACAGATTGGCAGATTTAAGATGCAAGGAATGACGTTTGCATGTAAGTACTGCACGAGTTTAATCAACTCGATTGCAGTACTGAAGGACTGAATGGTGAAAGTGCAATCTTTTCAGATGAGATGTTGAAGCATCTGCCTCTTTTTTTTCATTCACGGGATGTGGGCGTCCGCTGGCTGGCCAGCATTTATTGCCCATCCCTAATTGAACTGAGTGATTTGCTAGGCCATTTCAGAGGAATTTAGGAGTCAACCATAGTCACAGCAAGATGGGGACCCCTTATTCCAGATCTATTGTTTGAAGTGATGAGATTACATGACTAGGGCAGCCCTTAGCAACCAGGGTCCATTGTCCAAAGTGATCGAGACTGACGGTTTGATCCATACCCTACTGAGTACACAGGTTATTTCTGGATGTTTTGTCAATGGTTCAGGAGATGGGTCATTAAGCAGCTTGACTCCATTCTGATAGTATTGTCTATGTAGATGTTCAGCCATGTAAGGAACTGTTGTTTAAGTCACTTAAAACTTATTCTGTGCCATAACCCAATCATTACACAATCATTTTTTGATATGGAAAGGGGTTTTCAAACAATCTCATTATTGATGACTGTAAAGTTTATTTATTAGTCACAGTAGGCTTACATTAACACTGCAATGAAGTTGCGCAAGAGAACAATTACTCTCTAAATTCAAATAGTACTGAAATGATTTGCATCAAATGATGAAACTGGCTGCAATTACAGGATTGTCCAAAATGTTACAATTTTGAATCACTGTAGTCGCCACACTCCAATGCCTGTTTGGGTATACTGAGGGAGAATTTAGCATGGCCAATGCACCTAACCAGCACATCCCTCAGACTGTGGGAGGAAACCGGAGGAAACCCATGTAGACAAAGGGAGAATATGTAAACTCCACACAAACAGTGACCCAAGCTGGGAATCGAACCCTGCTACATTTACGAGAATTGGTGTTCTAACTCCCTCACTGCTTCCCTTTACTGAGAAATGTTAAGTGAGATGTGCTTGAATTAGTGGGATAATTTAATAACCATATTCAAACCAGACACCAGAAGGACTTTTCACATTTTTCCCACAATTAAAATTACAAGATTGGTCAGAGATAATTACAAGAAGGATGTGATGAAAAGTTTATTAAAACATTTATATTCTGAAATATGTAACATATTTAGAATCCATTTTGGAAGCTCAGTCCCTTTACATGACTTTGTACATGCCTCATTTTGCTGAGGTAATAGATATTGCAGTCTATATATAGCTGTTGCTGAGGGTTGAATGACATAGTATTTTATGTATGCCTGGAATTCCTCATGACTGTTATTGAAATATAGGAGACTACAGTGATTCAAAATTGTAACATTTTGGACAATCCTGAAATTGCAGCCAGTTTCATCATTTGATGCTAATCATTTCAGTACTATTTGAATTTAGAGAGTAATTGTTCTCTTGCGCAAATCTGTCATTTCCATTTTCATACAGTTAGTCACTGCAGAAAGAAAAATGCAATGCACGTCATGTAACTTTGTTTACCTGCAGACTTTAGTTTTGCATGCTGTCATGTATGTCTTTATGTAATTTTCCAGATTCCTGAATCTGGGCCTAAAATATTGAATTTTGGCATGCCATTTTATCTTGTCCACTACTGATATTCTGCATTTTACTTTTATCATTTGTTCAATGTCCAAGATGTTAAAATAAGCAGGTTGCTTTGAAAACGTTGGTGCAAAAATTCATGTAATGCAAAAGAATACTGTGGAAGCATTGGGTGGAATTGTAGTCCCATTCCATCCCTGGTTGAACTGTTAGGAGCGTAAATCTGGGTGGCATGGCAGGGGCACTGTGCCTGTTGACTGCCCAGGCAGATTCTCTGGTCATTCACACTAGCGGGACTCTCTCATCCCACTACAGTGAACGGAAATTTGGTTGCGTGCCAAATTCTGTGTTCTCTCTGCCAGTGGCTGCAGGGTGTGAATGGCTGGAAAACGTGGCCCCCATCTCCACTGAGATTTTGCCTTCAACAGGAACATCAGGTGGGCCACCAGCTTCAGGACTAATTAAGATCCAGAAGAGCCAATTAATGCACACTTATGGGCCTCCTCCTGCCATTTCTGGTATTTTACCAGTGGGGTTGGGAGTGCTGACTTTAGTTTATTAAATTGAAAATCTTTTTGCCTAAAGTCCAGACATTCTCAAAGATGTGCTGTAAAATCTATCAACAAAATAATTTTGGTAACCTGCAAGGGTTGCATTCTATTGTAACAGCAACTTGTCTTTAAATTTTCAGAGTTAAACTTCCCTATATCTGACAACAATGCCTCTTATGAGCTGTGAAGTATCCACTACTGTGGATTTATATAATCTTGCACCTTTTAACATTTAAGATGTCATTTTACATTTTTATGCACTTAATTCAGAAAATTAAATGCTTGAAGTGTATATCAAAATATTGAGCAGGGAGGATAGTGCACCCCAGTTATCGACACATGCAATTTTTCATCCATTAATTTTTAAAGATTAACAGGCTGTCCGTGTATGTATTTTTCATGCGCAGCATTTCAGCTCATGTCGCATGTGATCTGGAAAAGCCTCCATAAATGTAAATCTCTGTAAAACAATGTTAAGCATTGCCAATGTTGCCTGCAAATGATATCCAACAATCATTTATTAAAAATGTATTCATTGGATATGAGGAGTTCTGGCTCGGCCAGCATCTATTGCCCATCCCTAGTTACCCTTGAGAAGCAGTGCTAACCACTCTGCCACCGTGCTGCCCCCAGAGAGGCTTAATCTCTGGCTCCAGGCCATACTTTGGGCAAGCCTGTTCTAATGTTTTCTGTCTGACCAAACTGTAACAAATGCAGAGAAAGTGAGCAGAATACAAATAGTATGTCTTACATTGTTGTGCACTACATTTGTGAAGAGATGACGTGGCAGCATGGTGGCACAGTGGTTAGCACTGCTGCCTCACAGCACGAGGGACCCGGGTTCAAATCCAACCTTGAGTCACTGTCTGTGTGGAGTTTGCACATTCTCCCCAAATCTGCATGGGTTTCTGCTGGGTGCTCCAGTTTCCCACAATCCAAAGATGTGCGGGTTAGGTTGATTGGCCATGCTCAATTGACCCTAGTGTCAGGGGATTCGCAGGGTAAATATGTAGGGTTACGGGAATAGGGCCTGGTTGGGATTGTGGTCAGTGCAGACTTGATGGGCCAAATGGCCTCCTTCTGCACTATAGGGATTCTATGATTCTATAATCAGAAATCATTTCTCTGCTGAAAGACTTGGAGGTGAGCTTCAGAGAATATAAATGAAAATGTGTGACAGCTCAAAACTCCCAAAAGCCGAGAGCTATATTGAACTTTATTTTCTTAAGTCATGAGTTGGTGAAATGATTTTCATGCAGCACAAGGGAATGTACGAAGTCCATAAACTCTATCTCCACCAAAAATCTTGGTGCTTTGCAACATAAACTAAGGTCTTAAGACTTAAGAATTTTCTTTAGAATGTAAGATGTTATACTGATCTTTTGTAGGTTAATAGAAATTTAGACAAATAGAGATTTCTATCCATCAAACCTTTGTGTTGCTCCATTTTCTTTATAGAAATTGTCATTCCATCACAACTGTTGAAATGCTCACAACTGATTGATTGCAAACGATCCCATTTCCTGTACTTTAGAAAGTGGATTAAATAGATTTGATTTTTTTTGTAGTTCCATAGAACATAGGGTTATTTTAGATTTATTAATAGTATACAGCATATTCAGTGCATATTTAATCTTTTCAGAAATTTGGTAGCATCAGAGCAGATGTGATTGAGCAGATGCGTTTTAAGCAGCGACTACGAGTGATCCAGACTCTTGAAGACACCACGAAGCGTAATGTTGTGAGTGCAGTTATGAACATGTTCGGATTGTTTCACATTTGAATTCCAAATAGACTACAAAATGTATTTGCTTTTTACTCTAAATATATCCTTTTTAAAAATGTCTTTATTATATCTAGGTTCGAGCTATTGTAACAGACACATCATTCACTATAGATGAACTGGAAGAACTATATGTCCTTTTTAAGGTAAACAGGTTTCTGATGTCTGGTGATTTTTGCTCATGTTGCTCGGCTAATCCCTGATCCCACCCATTGCTATCTTGATTGGCTGCTTTAGAGACTGCTAGAATTGCAGCAGTTATTGACCAAGTGTTATGTACCAAACTTCCAGTTCTCTTCACACACACACACACCCTCCCCCCATATTGATATCAAATACTTTGTCCTCCTCTCCTACATTGAGAAAATGCTTTTGAGTGATTTGACTAGAAATTATTCCTTAACCACCAGCAAATTTACAGATGAAAATGCTCTCGTAATATAAATAGTTCTACACATAATGTAAATGCAATGTATTCAGATGAAATAAAAACAAAAAAAAATGATGGAAACACTCAGCAGGTCTGGCAGCACCAATGGAGAGAGAAAAACAGAGTTAATGGTTGGAATTTTCTAGCCTCGCGGCGGAGATGGCTTGCCATTGGTGGAGTCATCTGGTCCTGCTGAAGTCTATGACGTTTTTTGCGTGGCTTGTCAGTCCTGCCACCAGGAAACCCACAATAGGGATGACATTGGTGAGGCTGGATGATCCTACTGGTCAGAAGATCCCACCCAATGTTTCAAATCCAATACCTAGCACTTCCAGTGGTAGAACTACCATTGATGGAGCAATTAAAATCAGGAATGCTCAAATGGCCAGGATTGATGAGTGCAGAGATCTCAGGGGATTGCAGAGCTGAAGAGAGTTGCAGAGATAGAGGAGGGGGAGGCCATGAGGGGTTTGGAAATAAGGATAAGATTTGAAATTGAGATATTGCTTAACCAGGAACCCTGGTGAGCGAGTGCAGGGGTAAAGGGTGAGTGGGACATGTTGCAAGACACAGGCAGTAGAGTCTTGGAGAAGGGAAGCAATAAAATAAGTACAAAATACTGTGGATGCTGGAAATTTGAAATGAACCTGAAAATCTCACCACATCTGGCAGCATCAATTCTGACGAAGGATCACTAACTTGAAATGTTAACTCTGCTTCTTTCTCTGTAGATGCTGCCTGACCTGCTGCATATTTCCAGCCTTTTCTGTGATACTTGGCTTTTTGTTAGCCACTAAAACTTTTCTTTTGAAACATGTTCTTTTGAAATTTTGAATAATTGTCATAATGCAAAGTAAATACTACTTCATTTCTTTTATATTCACCACCTGACAATTGTCAACGTGCTAATTTTTTAAAAATTTGTCACATTTAGGCTGAACATCTCACCAGTTGTTACTGGGGTGGAAATAGTAATGCTACAGAACGCCATGACCCTAGTCTACCTTACCTTGAACAGTATCGTATTGACTTTGAACAGTTCAAAGGATTGTTTACACTTCTTTTCCCCTGGTCATGTGGTGCACATTCAGATATATTAGCTGCACGCTTATTCCGACTACTCGATCAGAATGGAGACTCCTTAATAAACTTCAAAGAATTTGTCACTGGATTAAGTAAGTAAAAATTTATTTTCCATTCACAATTTTGTTTTATTTGGCACATTGTGTCAGATCATCTCACATCTCTAAAGTCTGCAGATGATACCAAGTTGTGACGAGGCTGCAGAGATCCTTCAGAATGATCTGGACAGGTTGGGTGAGTGGGCAAATCAATGGCAGATGCAGTATAATTTGGATAAATGTGAGGTTATTCATTTTGGAAGCAAAAACAAGAAGGCAAATTACTACCTGAATGGCTGTAAATTGGAGAGGGGAGTGTCCAGCGGGACCTGGTGTCCTTGTGCACCAGGCACTGAAGGTAAGCATGCAGCTGCAGCAGGCGGTAAAGAAGGCAAATGGCATGTCGGACTTCATTGTGAGAGGTTTCGAGTACAGGAGCAGGGATGTGTTGTTGCAATTATACAGGGCCTTGGTGAGGTCACATCTAGAGTATTGTGTGCAGTTTTGGTCTCCTTTTCTGAGGAAGGATGTTCTTGCTCTCGAGGGAGTGCAGCAAAGGTTTACCAGGCTGATTCCGGGGATGGCGAGACTGATGTATGAGGAGAGATTGAGTAGGTTAGGATTGTTTTCACTGGAGTTCAGACAAATGAGGGGGGAATCATTCATCCTTACAAAACTTACAAAAATTCTATCAGGACTAGACAGGGTAGATGCAGGTAGGATATTCCAGATGATTGGGGGAGTCCAGAATCAGGGGTCACAGTCTGAGGATTCAGGGTAGACCATTTAGGACAGAGGTGAGGAGACATTTCTTCACCCAAAGAGTGGTGAGCCTGTGGAATTCATTATCACAAGAAGTAGTTGATGCCAAAACATTGAATGTATTCAAGAGGCGACTGGATATAGCGCTTGGGGTGAATGGAATCAAAGGTTATGGGGAAAAAGCAAGATTAGGCTATTGAGTTGGACAATCAACCATGATCATAATGAATGGCGGAGCAGGCTCGAAGGGCCAAATGGTCTCCTCCTGCTCCTATCTTCTATGTTTCTGTCATTAATAGGCAAATGGGAAAGTTTTTTAATATAGTAGCATTCAACTTATTGATCAAACAATTCAAAAAAGAAATGAGAGGATCCTGTTGACATTTTCACATTAACAATTTAAATTTTAAATAATCAAATCAGTAAGTGAACATATATCTATGATTATTTCATATGCCAACTTGCTACAATATGCAATGTAGTAGAACATCATGGGCAGAATGGTGCACAGTGGTTAGCACTGCTGCCTCACAGTGCCAGGGACCGGGTTTCAATTCCGGCCTCAGGCCACTGTCTGTGTTGAGTTTGCACATTCTCCTCATGTCTGCATGGGTTTCCTCCAGGTGTTCTGGTTTCTACTTGCACTCCAAAGATGTGCGGGTTAGGTTAATTGGCCATGCTAAATTGCCCCTTAGCATCAGGGGGATTAATTAGTAGGGTAAATACACGGGGATAGGGCCTGGGTGAGATTGTTGTCAGTGCAGGCTTGAATGGGCCGAATGGCCTCCTTCTGCACTGTAGGGATTCTATTAACACCTTGAGGGAGGTTAGCCTCTTATGATGCTGTGGAATGGCTATGGACTTTGACATGGTGAGCATTTCTGTTAATTGATCATTCTGACTTGCATTCCTACTGTCATAGAGCTGGGAGTAGCATATCGCTGCAGTCCAACTGAAATGCACTAAAGTTTTTTAAAACACACACAAACCAATTGATTATGACTTTTATATCTTGTTCTGCCAAATAGATTTATCCTATGCTCCCAAGGTCAATTATTATACCTGCTGTTATTCATGTGTTTGATTCAAAGTGATTTCTTCCAATGATTCATGGATAATAGTACATCATTCATATTTTCATTTAACCGCCATGTTTTATTAAAGACCTGAGTTTCTTAAATTAACTATTTCTATATGTTTAAAGCGCGGATGGATGGATTCCTGATCGGTAAGGGAATTAAGGGTTATGGGGATCAGGCGGGTAAGTGGTACTGATCCACGTCAGATCAGCCATGATCTTATTGAATGGCGGGGCAGGCTCGAGGGGCTAAATGGCCTACTCCTGCTCCTATTTCTTATGTTCTTCTTATGTTCTTATTGTAAAAGTTTATGACTACAAAAAGGCCTCAAATCAGAATGGGGAAAATCCAAAAACTGAGCTGGACAGTGGTTATTGTGTTTGTTTTTTTCAAGGTATATAATCTTTTCAGACCTTTTAAAGCAGGTTCTGTAATTCTTTTTCATAGGTACAATGTGCCACGCAGATCTTGTAGAAAAACTGAAACTGCTGTATAAAATACACGTACTTCCTGGTAAGAACCTGAATTTCTTGTTTTGGAATCACGTTCCATTGAAGTAGTTACTTGAATACAGTTTGAGTAGAAAGCTGTTCATTCTTAAACAACCATATTAAGATAATTTTCCCTTGGTGAATTGAATAAATGAAGTTGTTTTACTACCGTGTGCATAAAATGCTAATCTTCTATACTCCATTGGGAAATTATTACTGACTAGTCTTTTACCTGATATCACCTGGGTTTGTGGTTTCAGAATGGAAAGTTTCCACAATGAAGAAAACACCATAAAATTAGGGATGCATCCTGCAAGGCAGGAAACTTCAATGAGGAAGAAAATTTCAAATTACCGTAGCAATAATCTTTAATTTGCACGATGGGCTTGTGTATATTAATGTTTTGGCCATTTTATAATTTGCTTCTCCTATTTCCATTATCACTGAATTTACTTACACTTAGAATCAAAATTTCAGGCTTGAGTCGGCAGACAAGTTGCAGTGATACTCAGCCTCTTCTGTGGCTGCTGATGTCCAAGTAAATAAAAGTGCCTCTGTGCAACTGGAAAGCAGTTCCGGAGGTCACTACCAAATGTTTGAAGCAGGTTCAGCAAAGTTTTGGCTGATCCTTATTGTCTTTGAATGTGCAGTAACTATACTGCATGGTAGACACATGAGAAAACTTGATACCAACCTAACCCAGCATTCATTTTACAGATAGGTTTCTCAAGCACTGAGAAATGGCTGGGAACATCACAGCTGGTAGAGTCAAATGCAATGCCGGCTGTTGATCATCCCGGCGTTGCTTCTTTTACATAGTGCCATGTAACACATAAAATGGTATCATTTGGGTGCTTCTCAAACTGTTGAGCACAAAGGCTCATTAGGCATTCATTTGTGACAGTCATTACATCAGGAATCTATTAGCAGAGCTTCTTTGGGAAGAGGGCCCCCTACCGTGTCCAGCAAAGTGAGATATGTTGATCCACACTGCAGGTGCAGTGATGTGGTTGCCAGCAGGAAGTTTCCCTCAATGTATCAGCATGAATATCTTTTGTTGCAAACTCTCATCCCGATAAGTTAACTTTTGGAGAAAAATAACATCTACATAAAAGCACTTGGAAGCAGAAATGCCATCAGTAAATTTAAAAAAAATAAAAAAATACATGTTAGAGAAATATACAGGTCTACCTGTGACCAGACAATTTGAAGCCTTCTTTCTGATAGACTTCCAGACACATTGAGAATTTGACGAGAGCCAGAAAATGGTTTAGCACTCTATCTGCCCCCTTGTAAAATGAAAGGAAGCTCCTACCTGCAGTAAAAGGGAATCTGTGCAACAATCTTTCGGTGTCTGCGCACAGGAAAACTGGCTCTCTTAATCTATATGGAAATAGACCTCCACACCATTTCCCAGTCATTATAACCCTATTTTCCAATACAAACAGTCCTATTGCCTTTTAAAACTTTTTTTTACACAACGTACATTTTCAAGACAAGAGGTTTCAATAAGGTAAAACCATAAGTCAGAGGGCTATCAGTATTCTACTTGTTACAAAGGAAACATTTAGATTCAAAAGTTTTCTTTTAAATATTTTTGAGAACAAATGCAAATGATTATTCTATTTATTCATTTATGTCCTTAGAACCATTTTTCAATGAGCAAGAGGACCCTGATTCTGCATTTGAAGCTACACAGTACTTTTTTGAAGATATAACGCCTGAAAATGTACATGGTAAGTTTTATGCTTATTTTGTGTTCATTTTTATTGAAATATTTCTAAGGTTTATAAATCAAGATGAAAGATTACATATTAAGGGCCATATAATTGTTATATGAACAGGATTGCAAAATGGAGAGACTTATTTATTGCTCACCCTATTTATAGGGTGAGCAATATTATTTACTGGAGGTGAGTAACATGGTCCTGAAGACTTGGCTTTGTGGTTAGGACAATGTGACAAAGCTGGTGGATAAAACACAAGTGAAGGTTGTGCTTGGGAAGAAATTCCACACCCCTCTGTTTCAGATGTAGTCCGTGGAGTATATGTTTTGACTGACAAATGTCCACCTGATATTGGACATTAGGCAAGATGGAGTCTTTTAGAGTTTTAGAGTACACCTTGTTGCTGAAACAGATCTGTGCAATTGATTCTCTTCCATCGAGAATGGGCTAAGGACAATGTGTAAGAATCAAAGAGGATAAGACATTGATCTCAATTGTTTATGGATATTTTTAAGCCATTCAATAAAATATAAATGTTTGCGGGAACTTCAAGTCTGTAACCCAACTCCATGCATCTGAGAGACTGAAGTAGTTCCTGATCTAACCAACCCCTATTTTCTAATACTTTAATCCCATTTCTGTTGAGCACAGTTGTGAAGCTAACCTAGTAAACGAAAAGTAAAAACAAACCAAAGTCATCACAAGAGAAGAGAACAGAATTTAAGAAGGAAGAGCATAATGAAAATGAACAAGCGTCCCTTACATACTGACCCAGGAGAAGTTATAATGGATATAAGGAAATGGCAGAAATGATAAACATTTTTAGTTTGTCTTTATAGTTGAATGTACAAGGGGAACCAAGGCTGTAATGAGAATGAGGAACTTGAAGTAATTAAGCTTAGATAGTAAAATGCGCTGGAGAAAATAGTGGAATTAAAAACTGTCATTCCATTGACCTGATGACATCCATCCTACATTCTGCAAGTGGTGGCTAAAGCAATAGTGGATGCACAAGTATGATCATCCAAAATTCCCAATGGAATGTTCTCAGTGGGAACAGTCCCAAATAGATTGGAAGATAGCAAATGTAATCCCACTATCCAAGAAAGGAGGAAGAGGGGAACCAGAATACCTCAGGCCAGTTGACATTTCAGCAGAAAAATGCTGAAATCCTTTAAAGGGGATGGTAACAGGGTACTTAATCGTAATAATGATTAAGCGGTCAGCCTGGTTTTATGAAAGGGAAATCATGTTCAACAAATCTGAGTTTTTTTCTTTGAGAATGTAACTCACAGAGTGGATGGGAAGTATATTTAGATTTTCAAGTGGCATTCACTATGGTGCCGCACTAAACTGTTGCATAACACTCAGGTTGGGGTAATATGTTAGTATGGTTAGAACATTGATTAATAACCAAAAACACAGTTGGATAAACAAGTCATTTTCATGTTGGCAGTCTTATTAGTGATTAGTGAGACCAGGAAGAGTGCTTGAGTTTCAGATATTTGCAGTCTATATTGATGTCTTAGATGGAGGGACTGAGAATAAGTCCCTAGGTTTGCTGCCAGTACAAAGTTAACTGGGAAAATAAGCTGTGAAGAAGACACAGAGTTTGTAAAAGGATATGGGTAGGTTAAGTGAGCGTAAAAGGTGACAGATGGTGTATCATGTGGGGAAATGTAAAAGAAAAAAATATCAAAACAGAGTATTTTTTTAAAAGGTGAAGGACTGGAAATGTTCGTAGTCAGAGGGTCCTTGAAAAATCACAGAAACTTAGCATGGCAGGTACAGAAAACAAACAATTGTGAAAACAAATGCCATGACAGCCTTTATGACAAAGACAATGGTGTATAAGGGAAATACAGTCTCACTGCAATTTTATGGGGCTTTGGGGAATATATGCCCAAGAGTCCTGTGCACAACTTTGGTTTCCTTACTGAAGGAAGACTATGCTTGCTTTAGAGAGAGACTGCAACTAAGGATCACTAGACTTAATCCATAAATTAGGAAGTAGTCCTCTGAGGAGAGATTGGGTAGACTAGGCGTTTATAAGAGAAAGGTTCATAAGAGAAAGTAGCTTGCACTTATATTGGGTGAGATTCTCCGGGCCTGTATACCGCAGGAGCAAATCCCATTATGGTCGCTAACTCTCGCAAGAGGGCTATAAGGGAATTTGAGGTGACAAGATCTCGGTTTGAGATCTTTCACATCCAAAAAGGGCATGAATTTGATTACCATAAAATTGATTATATTTATGTATTACTATATGAGTTAACATCTCTGCTTCCAGGAGTGTTGAATGCTCCCCTCCGCCAACATGATGTCACTGCAGTGGGAATCACTACTGGTTTCCAAAAATGGAAACCAGGAATGATGGCCACACCAGGAGCGTGAAGGTGAGGCTTGCCCCTGGGTGGTGAGGGACATGGCACTTCATGCTGGCATAGCCCCCTGTGGAGTTGTTGTGTCTGCATGGCGGTTATGAGGGCGGACACAGAGAATTGGGGGGGGGGGTGCCCCAGTGCCAATTAAAATGGGGTGGGGCAGTTGGCGGGGGGAGGGGGGGTGGAGAGTGGTAGTTGAGTCACCATAATACCTGTGTGGAGTGGGACCATGACAGTTGTGTTCGAGGATTGGAGGTGTTGCCCCTGTCTGCTGAGGGTCGTGATGTCCTGGACGGGGTTATCTTCACTTTGAGATTGAGACGCGCTTTAGAAATGGTGTCCTGATCTCTCAATCCCAGTTTTGCTGGCAGGCTTAGCCCCATCTCCCCCCACCACCACCACCACAAACTTGCTGTGTAATCCTCACCTACACTTTGAAATTACATAGAGTGTTGTTTCATCTGACTAAAAAAGGCAGCTGTGAAACCAGCAAGTTTCACACTGCTTTTCATGCCTGATCCAGCACGTGGTGCAATTTTGGGGAAATTCTGCCCATTATTTCTACACTGAGTTCTGGCTTTCTGATGGGAGGGATTGCAGAAATTGATACTTAGTAACCAAAGATGTATGAGAGGTGTTGATTCCGCTAGAGAACAGAAGATTACAAAAAGGTTACAATTCCTTTATCAAATGTATAGTATTCAAATTTATAATTTGACAGTGGAACCTTGTGGAACATAATGGATCAAATTTTGCTGGAGCAGGGCATCTTGCAGCTTATACCATTATGAGAGGTCACACAGCACCAGGTATAGTCCGACAGGTTTATTTGAAATCACAAGCTTTTGGAACGCTGCGCCTTCGTCGGATGAAGCTTATACCATTAGGTAGACATTTGCCTGCATCCTTCAGCTCAAATACTTTGTGCTGTAACTTGCTGGAAGTGCAAACTGGGAGCAGCAAAGAGAGGACAGCAGGGCATCTGACACTTAGAGTGGGACCAAGTCAGGCATAAAACAGAAAATGAGGAGAGGGAATGAAACATTGGTTTAAGAGTGAGGGGAGAAAAAGGGAACAATAAGAAGATATTCTAAAACTTGTGCACTGCTAATGGCATGGGTCATTAACATGCTGTTATTTTTCCAAAAAGGTTTGACCCCATAACTTTAAACGCTAAATCACAGTTTCAACCAAATCTGATTAACTGAATTGGTAACAATTATAGTAACTTGACTTATTCTTGTTATAGATGTTGAGTCAAAGGCAAAACATGAAACAGAAGATGGCTTTGTCACTGTAAACCTGAGGAATGAAAGAGGTAGACAAATTATATAACTTAATGCTTCACAAGCTGATTTTAAATAGCTGAAATAATATTGATGTGTTAATATATTTTAAAATATAATGTGCTCAAGGATATAAATTTAATTGCTAAGTTATTGTGGTGAATGCTTGTTTTTTAAAAATAATTTTATAACCATATGTTTTATTAACTTGGATTTTACTTGCTGCAGTTGAAAAGCGACCAAACCCACATGATTATCGGCATTATATCAGGATGTGGGCACAAGAAAGAGAATCTAAGTTAGAGAGTATTAAAGATCTGCCTAAACTGAACCAAGTAAGTATCAATTCTTTGTTACCAAAACCAGTACTAGCCAATGTGCCAATATTTTCCAAATTACTGATGAAAAATTAATGTTTATTCCTAACCCTTTGCAGGAGCAATTTATTGAACTATGCAGAACCCTGTACAACATGTTCAGTGAAGATGTGAATGAGCAAGAGTTGTACCATTCCACTGCAGCTGTAACCAGCTTACTTTTGGAAATTGGTGAAGTAGGAAAACAATTCATCAGTCAAGCAATACAGGAACCAGGCAGAAGTCATGACAGTAACAGCAGAGTGCATTCAAAAAAGGAGAACCAACCATTGCATTATGGACAGGGGGATTCTTTCTGTCCGATCCCTGATGGAATGGATGACGAGAAACTAGCTTCCAGTGAGCTGCATGATATTAAACTGGATGACAGTTCACCAAAAGACAATGTGATGTCTTCAGCAATGTTGATTTCAGATGATGAAACTAAAGACGATACGTCAATGTCCTCGTACTCTGTTCTGAGTGCTGGCTCTAATGATGATGATAAACTGCAGTGCGAGGACATCACAGAAGATACAGTGCTTGTGCGTAACAACAATGAGACCCCTCTTCCCAGGAGTAGTAGCACAGACAAAGTTTGGGCTATCACCTTTGAGCAGTTTTTGGCCTCCTTTCTAACTGAGAATGCTTTGGTGAGGTACTTTGAGAAAAGTGGGGTAGTGATGCCCAGGATTACAAATGCTAAGAATATCAGAATGATGGGAAAGCCAATCACCTCAGCAAATGACTATGAGATCTGTTCAATCTCAGGATGAGGAAGTTGCTTTGTTTAGTCAACAGATTACATGATGTAATCTCCTATAAACCTACCATATAGACCAATATAATGTTTAGTCAACTGAGTGTACAGTAGTTTCAGAAGAATTGTCCAATGTACTGTATCTCCTTGTATTGTAAATTATAAGTAATATTTAGGTAAAATTGCACCCTCCTTAACCCCATGTTTCATTGTATATTATTGAACTTAAGATTTAATTTAAAACAAACTGCCTAGAAAACTAGAGCATCTGCACTTTGATTCCATGCTGCTTTATAAACCAGTTCAATTATGTTTGTTAATCATTTGTAACCAGTGATTCCTTGTAACTTTATATGTTAACCAATGTCTCTTTGTTACTGAAACCATTCCTGGAAATTTCATTTTTATACTAGATACAGTACTAATACAACTTCTACATTTTGTTTCTGAACCGAAGTTGCTGTTTTAA
Organism: Mustelus asterias; assembly: GCF_964213995.1. NCBI lineage: Eukaryota > Metazoa > Chordata > Chondrichthyes > Carcharhiniformes > Triakidae > Mustelus > Mustelus asterias. The sequence goes on along the minus strand of NC_135801.1, from coordinate 28,872,452 downwards.
ATTGGATTTTTCCCTTTTTTTGAAAGGATTTGTGGGGATATTGGCTTGACCTTCAAAATGAAAGGAGCAATGTATAGAAAAATTAAAACACCAGGTAAAAGTACTGTGTAGGGCTGGTTAATTTGTTGATGCTTTGTTTTCATTAGGTTTAATCATAGGGAACATATTAGTTTAACTCTTCATTGCATGCGTTTTCTTCCAATAGGGTGGATGATTGTATGCCATTTAGCAATGGTTACCTCTATAATGCTTTGCCTTTAACGTGTTTCCTGGTTAATTTTTAAACCAGGAAACAAATTACAGACAAAGAATTTTAGAGATAGGAAACCATCAGTACATCCTGGAACAAAGAGAAGGGGAAACCACAAGTTATATACCTGTCAGAGAAAAGGGCAATCAGTAAATGTGGAGCAGATGGGCCTAGAGAGAGACTAGCATACACTGGACAGAAGGAGAAAACTGCACGCAATCATCCACTCTACTGAAAGAAAAAACACATTTACAATGCAGAGTTTCTATTTTTTTGGAACAATTCAGTGAGTATTGTAGCCCATCTTACGACAGGGATGACAGGAACATAGGAAATAGGAGCAGGAGTAGGCCTTTCGGCCCCTCCAGCCTGTTCCGTCATTTAATTGAGATTATGGCTAATCTTCTACATCAATACCATTTTCTCACACTATGCCCATATCACTTGATATCATTACTATCTAGAAATCTATCAATCTCTGTCTTGAACAATGCTTGATGAATGAACCTACACAACCTTCCAGAATAGAGAATTCCAATGGTTCACCACTCTCACTGAAGAAATTCTTCCTCATCTCAGTCTTAAATGGCCTATCTCTTATTCTGATTCTGTCCCCCCTGGTTCTAGAGACCATCCTTTCTGCATCTACCCTGTTGAGCCCTGTAAGAATTTTGCATGTCTCAATAAGATTGCCCCTCATTCTTCCAAACTCTAGAGAATACAGATCCTGTCTGCTCAATCTTTCCTCATGGAACAATTCTGCTATCCCGGAAAAGTTTTTTTAAAAGTTTATTTATTAGTCACAAGTCGTCTTACATGAACACCGCAATGAAGTTATTGTGAAAGTCCCCTAGTCACCATACTCTGGCGCTTGTTCGGGTACACTGAGGGAGAATTTAGCATGGCCAATGCACCTAACCAGCACGTCTTTCAGACTGTGGGAGGAAACCGGAGCACCCGGAGGAAACATCTGTCTGGTTGAACATTCGTTGAGCTCCTCTATGGCGAGTATATCGTTCCTTGGGTAAGGAGATCAAAATTGTATGCTCTACTCCATGTACAGTCTCACCAAGGCGCCAGTTGCAGCAAGACATCCTTACTCTTGTACTCAAATCCTGTTGAAATAAAGGCCAACATATAACCGCCTTCCTAATTGCTTGCTGTACCTGCTTGTTAGCTTTCAGTGACTCATGAACAAGGACACCCAGGCTCCTTTGGATATCAACACTTTACAAACTCTAACCATTTAAAAAATCTCTGAATTTGTTTTTCCTATCAAGTGGACAACTTCACATTTTTTCACATTATATTCCATCTGCCATGTTCTTGCACACTCACTCAGCTTGTCTACGTCCTTATGAAGATTCATTGCATTCTCCTCACAACTCACATTCCCACCTAGTTTTGTATCATCAGGAAGCTTTGAAATTAATTGATTAAAAATTGTGAAAAGCAGGGGCCCAACCTCTGACCTTTGTGGTAACCCACTAGTTACAGCCTACCAATCTGATAATGACCGATTTATTCCTATTCTTCGTTTTTCCTCCATTAACCGATTCTGAATCCATGCCAGCATAATGTCCCCAATCCCATGTGCTCTAATTTTGTTTACGAACCTTGTGTGTGGTACCTTAGTGAAAGCCTTCTGAAAATCCGGATACACCACATCCTCTGGTTTCCCCCCTTATCTATCTACCAGTTACATCATTTTTTTTAAAAAAAAGTTTGTCAAAAATTATTTCCCTTTCATAAATCCATCTGCCCAAACCTACCATTATTTTCTAAGTGTTCAGTTACACATTCTTTATAATAGACTCTAGCAGTCTCCCTCCTTGAATGGTGGAATTACATTCCAAGATCTTTTGAGTTTAGGAAGATGACCACCAATGCTTCCACAATCTCTGGGATGGAGATCAGCCAGGTCCAGGGGATTTATCAACTTTCAGCCCCATTAATTTCTCCAGGACTTATTTTTTACTTTATTTTTAATTCTCCTTTTGTGCTAATCTCTTGATTTTCTAGTATTTCTGGGAGGATTTTTGGTGTCTTCCTCCATAGACAGTCAATATTTGTTTAGTTTTGCTGCCATTTCCTTATTTCCCAATATACATTCTCCTATCTCTGTAATGAACACACATTTTATATTTGTTTTTCTTTTGACATACTATAGAAACCTTTACAGCCTGTTTTTATATTTCTCATTAATTTACTCTTTCTTTCTGTATCAGTTTTTTGGTGCTCCTTTGCTGAATTTTAAAAGTTCCCTATCCTCAGGCTTGCTACTTTTTTGGTAACTTTATAAGCCACTTCCTGTGATCTAATACAATCTTTAACTTGTTAACCATGTTTAAATCACTTTTCCTGTTGGGTTTTTGTGAGTCGAATGTAAATATGTTGTAAACCATGTATTAATTATTTAAATGCTGGCTATTGCCCGTTTACTGTCACATCTTTTAATGTTTTCCAATCTACCACCACCAACTTGCCTTTGTCAACCTTTGTCATTTCCTTTATTTACTTTCAAGACCCTAGTTTTGGATTGAACTGTATCAGTTACAAATTTAATGTAAAATTTTACTATATTATGGTCACTCTTCCCAAAAGGTTCCTTTACAACTAGATGATTAATTAGCCCTTTCTCATTCATAATACTAGATCTAAAATAGCCTGTTTCCTGGTTCGTTCCTTAACATAACTGTTCTAGGATCATTTTATATACATTCCAGGGATTCATTCTCCGCCTAAGTGCTAATGTGATTGAACAGTCAATATGTAGATTGAAGTGCCCCATGATTACTGTATTACCCTTGTTATATCCACTTCTAGTTTCTACTATGCCCTACATTACCACTTCTGTCTGGCCTATAAATAACTTCCAACAATGTTTGCTGCCCCTTCCTGTTTCTTGATTCAATGTCTTGATCTTCTGGTCTAAGATCCTCTCTAACTAATGTACTGAACTCACCCTTTATTAAAAGTGCTATCCACATCCCTTTTCTTTTTTTTGCCTCTCCGTCCTAAATGTTGAATACTGTTGAACATTCCGTTCCTAGCCTTGGTCACTCTACAGCCATGCTTCTGTAATGGCAATTAGATCATAGCCTTTTACATCTATTTGTGTCGTTGATTCATCTACCTCATTGTGTACACTGCGTGCATCCAGATAGAGTGCCTTTAATTTTGCCTTTTACCATTTTTCTGAATTTTGGCCCTATTTGATGCTGGCCTTTGTTTCTGCTGACTTTCAATTAGACTTGCTACTTACCACTACCAGCTTTGTTTCTCTCCTAACTGAATTCCCTCTGTTTCCCATCTACCCCCCCCCCCCCCCCCCCCCCCCGCCAAACTAGTTTAAACCCTCTGCAACAGTACTAGTAAATCTCTGGTGGGGATGTTGGTCCAGGTCCTGTTAAGGTGTATCCCAGTCACTTGTTTAGATTTCTGAGGCACTGTAAAACCTAAAGTCCTCCCTCTTGCACTCTCTCCAACCACACGTTAATTTGCTCTATCTTCCTGTTTCTGTACTCACTAGCATGTGACACTGGGAGTAATCTCAAGATTACTGCCTTTAAAGTCCTGCTTTTTAATCCCTTCAAAACTCTCTCAAATCTGCTTTAGGACCTTGTCCCTTTTTCTGCTTATGTCATCGGTACCAATGTCAGCCATAACTTCTGGCCTTCTACCCCATAAGAATGTGATGCAGCTGCCGAGTGATGTCCTTGACCCTGGTACCAGGTGGCAACATACTATTCAGAACTCATGTCTACATATCAAAAAAGGTCTGTTCGTTCCCCTAACTATTGAATTCCCTGCCACTTCCTCTCCTCCTGAGCTACTTTTGGTGCCACAAAATTCATTCTGGCTGCATTCTTCTGAGGAACCAAAGGCCTCGCTGGTATCCAAAATAGGAAACAGGTTAATGGACGAGATGGACAAAGGGAACTCCTGCACTACCTACCAGATTCTCCCAACCTGGCCAGCTGTGACCTCTTCCTCGTCTGCCTGTAGTGTCTTAACCTGTGCTGTGACCACCTCCCTAAACATGCTATCCACATAGTTCTCAGCCATTGTGACTCCAGCCATCACTCAAGTTTGAAACCCAGAGCTCAGGTTTTTGCAGCTGATGCCACTTCTCCACAAATGACCATCTAAGCCATTGAAAGCATTCAAGACTTCTCACATGTTACAGGATGGACATTCCACATGGCCTAGCTGCCCTGCCATCCCTTAACTTTACAGACATTATTAACTTGGAGCTGCAACACTGACTCACTGACTTTGAAATTGGTACTTTGCCGATTGTCTGGGAGAGATCTGCACAAACATTCTTCTCTTTCAGCACAGCAGCCATGTTTCATTTTACACCACCTTCTGTAATTAAACTGGTTGGCCTTTTATGCTGCCTTCTGAGACACGCCATAATTAAAGCACAGGTTGAAATGAATATTTTCTATTGGTGCTATAACTTTGTTTATAGCCACGGTTCACTGGTTTTTGAGATAACATTTTCCATTGAACAGAAATGAGCTGGAAGACTAGGCTGATTTCAGGCCTATAATTATTTTCCACACTGGAATCATTTGAAGCCTCTTGTCGCTGCTAATTCTGTGCAAAAGAGAACATATTTCTAGGGAATAAACATATAGCTTCTTCCAAGTCTGTCCAAACTGTATGACCTGTTTTGAAAAATCACATTATTATGATTACTGGACCATTCTTTCTATTCAGTATTGAATTTCATCCCTTCCCTCCTTCACAGAACTCCATTAAGTTGCATCAATTATGTGCTAATGTAACCAACAATCAATAGTTTTACTTTATAATGCCGTGTTGCCAGATGCTTGCCTCTGTACGTGATCTATAGTGCTAACAGAGCAATAATATGCAAATATATACTGAAAATGCTGCATAAGCACCAACTGTCAAGCAAAGTGCATAAAAGATGGTTTTGCATTGGATTGTTAAGTAACTTGATCAGGAAATGCCTTCGTGAACTGCAAGTCAACATGATGGCAGGGCCTGCATTTAAATTTCTCAGATGCTTTTCCTGGTCAACGGCAGCATCAACTCAACTCGCCATTTATTCTGTGAAAGACACACAATAATTGAACCAAAATGATTCACAGGTTTACTTTAAATCGATTATGCAGTGCATTGTCTCTTCCAGTAATGCTTTACACGCTTCATAAACTGAAAAAAAAAATCAAAATTACTGGCATAGAATGGATGTTTTGGTACTGTTAGGTACTGGCCTCTAGTTTGCTCAATTTTCAAATTGCAGCTGTCAAAATCACCTGGTTACCTTGCGATTTCTGCCAGTTCAAATCTGGCTGGAATGGGAACCAGGACCAGAAAATGCCCTGAATGGGAGGTTTTTTGAAAACTTTTTTTGTTTTATTTCCTTGTAGGCCAGGGGGTGCAGGAACTCCAGCAGCCCTCACGCACAAATCTTGGTCATCCTCTGTCCCAGGCTTTCGCCCCTCTCCAAATGTGCAACTCCACCACCATGTCCCTGTTTTCTAACCAGCGCATGGGACCATTCAATTCGTCCATCAATGGTAGCCCACTGCCATCTGAAATCCCACTTCTGCCCACCAAGCATGTAACTTTTTTCACAAGTCTTGAGCTTGGAGGGCTGGTTGACTTAACATCCACTGTAACCCTCTCAAACTGCTTCCACCTTTCTTAACAACACTCCCTATGACTCGAATAACTCAGTAAGCAAAGACATTTGTATGCTTCTCAACATAGAATTTCCAGATCCTGAAGCAAGAGATCTCCCATCTCCTCAAGTGCTCTTATGTAGCCAGTCAAAATGGATCAGAAAAATGGTGGCTAAGTCTGAACCCCTGTCCACTTCCACTCTCATTAGGAAAATTCTCATTAGGAAATTACCTTGCTACATCCATCCCACCATGTAACTATGTGAGGGATATGCAAGTTCAAATGTCAGCTACAGCTAAGATTTCTTTTCATCTTATCAGTCAGATTTGGGATTCTTTTAACTCTTTCCAACAGGACTAAGATTCATTTCAGGTAAAGAGAAAGATGATAATGGTACAGCTTCTTGCATTAAAGTAATTTCTTTTGTGCTAATCAAAAGGAGCTTTATGAATTCTAAGTAAAACTCTGCTTCCTCACATATGCTTACAAAATGGCCAAGATTTTTTGTTTGTACTTGTGGCGGGTGAGTTTGACGGCACAAGTTAAAAATATCACGAGGCAGCCTTGGACATGTTTCCCAGTAGCATAAATGCAGGACACAATAATTGCCCCTGTCAGTGGCCGGCCACGTTCAATGGCAAGAATGTCATTTTAGTATGTCATTACTTGGCCCATATGTTGGAATCAAACCCCATGTCAAATTAAACTTACATGGCAGCGTGATGTATGACTGGTTTCAAAAGACGTGCACCTGGCAAGCAGCACTCGAAGGGGAGCTCAGAGGTGAATGCTGTCAAGCTGGCACAGCACTCATGGAGAGTCTCCTTATGATGGGCAGGGGAGACTTTACGGACAAGTGAATGTTAAGACAATATCTTCAGCTGAGATGAGAGCTCAGGATGAATTAGAGTGGCCACAGCTATTGGCACACAAATGTCCGGTGTGGGATAAGGGTGATGTGGGGTCTTGCTCAACCAGCATATGAACTAAGGACTGGGTATCCATGTTGTGGCCAAGACATGTGGCTTTGAGAGACAGCTTCAGATGATGAATGAATGAAGAGTGGGCCTTAGCAGACAAATGCTCATTGTCAAGTCTCTTCCTTTGATGTTGCAGTGAGGAGACCATCAGGAACATGGAGCCTGGTGATCTCGCTATAGGTAGAAAAGAAGAAGGCTTCAATGGTGACACTTGGCTCACCAAAGGAAGGTGCAGAACTATCAAGAGGAAGGGGTGGCAGGGCTGTTCCGTATGCAGGGACCTGTCATTCATAGGTGCCACACTAGACCCAAGGTCCACAGACAGTGCTTTTGACATAACTGCAGATGTCTGAGAACAAGTGTCGCCAAAGACTACGCATGTCCAGCGAACTGGTTGGTCACATCTGCCACCTGCTGCAGGATTTGGCACCTTGGGGACTGACTGCAGTGCTGAATTGCAGTGCTGTGGAGCCCTTGCCTTCTTCAAGGCCTCCATAGGTGATCTCTGTGGGATTTCACAAGCCTCCACACACAAGTGCATCCAAGAGGTTATGGATGCAATCTTCATGAGGGCACACAACTTTGTGTATTTTGAATGGGATCAGGCTAACCAGGAAGTAAGAGCAATAGGATTTGTGCAGGTATCTGGTTTTACACAGGTGCAGTGTACCATCGACTTCACTCATGTGGCACTCAGATCTCTGTGGCATCAAGCTGTCAACTATGTGAATCGTAAAGATTTCTTCCACTTGCTGAATGCCCAGCAACTCTGCGACCATATCAAATGCATCCTGCATGTGTGTGCTCAATTCCCAGGGAGTGTGCATGACTCCTGCATTCGCAATCACTCTCATGATCCTGACATGTTTCAGGTTGACAGAAGCTGCAGTGTTGTCTCCTCTGGGACAAGGGCTTCCCACTGAGGATGTGGCTGATGACAACTGTGCAGAGGCACAGAGTGCAGCAGAGACAAGATACAATAGGGCTCATACTGCAACTCACACTTCAGTCTAGCAGACCATAGGGATACTAAAGATAAGGTTCCGGGGTGCCTGGACCAGTCTGGTGGAGCCCTCCAAAACAATCCACAGATGGTCTCACACATTGTCATCACCTGCTGCATCCAATACAACCTGGTACTATGGGAGAAGGGGGTCTGTTTGAGGAGAAGATGGAGGAATGGCATGTCTACTCTGATGAGGAGAACGTCAATGGGGATGAGGCTGAGGAGGTCCTTGAGGGACAAGGATGTAAGCCATGAAGCCATGGCACTGTCCATATGAGGCAGGTGAGCTTGAGATGTGCTCATTGTCACTGGATTCATGAAGGGTGATGAGGACATCCAGTGAGGATACCTATAATCTTCATATAGCATCTGTGAGCATAGCACTCACGTCTGGCTAATGGAATCAGACATATCCTCTCTAATAAGGTTCTTGTCATGAAGACGCAATGTGCATCAATAGTCCCTACATTCCAGGAAGATGATGACAGCTTGCAGTGGGGACAGTCCATAGATCCTCACAGAGCTTATGTGAATGTCTGACTCCTATCCGGTTAATGTCAGCCAACGGTTTAAAAAGACAGCTCACCACTGCCTTCTCAAGGGCAATTAGGGATGGGCAATAAATGTTGTCCTAACCAGCGATGTCCACATCCTGTGAATGAATTTTTAAAAACAAAGTACTGGATATTTTCTCCCATTGCCCCAACTTAAAAGGTCAGGGGTAGAGTCTGCTAAGGGGGACACCAGCTGCTCTGTAACCATTTAATGGCCAACCGGCTATTAATAAACTTGAAATAGAACTTTTATCTTTCTGGATCAGGAAGTCCTGCCTCAGAGAGCTGTTAGCTAATCAGTTCTCCAACACATCAGTACAGGTGTGCGACATTGGATTGGGATTTGGGTATGTGTTTGGGGATCTTGCTGAAGTCAAGTGGCAGGTCCTGGTGAGTGGCTGGGGAGCTGGGGTTGAGAGACCATAGAGAGGACAACACCCCACACAGGGAAGGGCTGGGCACTTGGTGTGGGTCTCTTCCAGCAGGATGAGCGACTAACTGGGCATTTAAGGCTCTTAAGTGGCCTATTATTGAGATGATTTAATTAATTCATGGGTGATGGAAAAGGGCACAACTGAGGCTGAAATTCCCAAAATGTTTTGGTGGTCTCCCACTCGAGATATGGTAGAGATCAGGAGAAGCCTTTCAAACTTTCAGATACATTATTTTTATTTAAAATTCTCGAACTTCTTTTCAAATTCCTCCACGGCCTTGCTTCTCCCTATGCCTCTAACCCCTTCCAAGCCTACAACCCTCTGGGAATTTTGCGTTATTCTAGTTCTATTCCTTGCGCGTCACTATGACCAGGCAGAACCTTCAGCTACCTATATCCAGCTCTGGAATTCCCTCCTTAATCTCCTTATTTATTTATCTCTTTCTCCTCCTTTAAGATGCTGCTTAAAACCTACATCTTTGACCAAGCATTTGGTCACCTGTCCTATGGCTTAATGGGCAGGTTTTCCACCACCACCCTAGAACTACCTCTCTAACAGCAGTTGGATGTACCCACCCCACAAGGATTGCAGCAGTTCAAGATGGCAGCTAACCATCACTTTCTCATGGGAAATTATGAATTGGCAATAAATGTTGGCCACCATTGCTGAATGTCCTTTTCCTGCCAAGCACATTGGCTTGACAAGCTTATGATGATGGTTTACATTGAGTTAGAACAATTGTAATGACAGATAGTATTGAAAAAGTGATTACAATGCCAAATAAATTATACAATAGATTAAGGTATTTCTGACTCCTTCAGGCTGGAATTAATTCCACAGAGGGCAGGTAAAATTGAATTGCATCTGTACAACTGTGCCACTGTACAAGAACAGAATACTGTGCCCTTTGTACAGACTAAGAAGCCACACCCCTGCTCTCAGACCTGTTCTGAGTGTGGATTACAAAAATATAATTCTTCATGTTAATGGAAATGAAACCCATGTAAGCACATAAAACTGTCCTTACCAATGTCGTTATTGCATTATCTGCAAAATATATAGGCTGTAATGGAGAGCTGGAATGAAACCAAGACTGTTAACCTAATTGAAGAGTGCAGATGGTATTAGAATGCGAAGATATCAAATTGTGCTTGATTTTTAAATGTAAGACTTGATTACCACCTCAAAGTCACTCCTTACTCGCTGCCATTTTTATAATATATACTGGTTCTAAAGATATGGGTGGTGGGGAAGGCAGTATGTTGCCCAATGTCGGACCTTGAGCCAGAACAAGAACCTGCTGAAGTTGTGCAATACTGACCCCACTGAAACCATGGAATCAATTCATTCATTGGTGGTTCAGTTATGAAACTCAATACCACAGTGACTACAATTCAAAACTACTTCAAAGTGCTTTGAGAAGACCAGTGGTCGTGAAAAACACTATATAAATACAAGCCTTTTTCTTTCATTCACTTGCATGTGACACATGAGTGGTATGTGTGGTGGGGTCAGGAGGTTCGGGAATTAAGAGTGCAACCTCTTAAAAGCCAAAAATGGCTGGAAATTGGAGAAGCAGATCCGCAGAAAAATGTTTGACTCTACTGTTGGGTAACTGTCATGGATGGAGCACGTGTGTCATTTTTACAGCACCTTCACAGGAGGGCCAGGCAGAAGAAGGGAGCAGGGCAATGGAGAGTAGCAGAATAAGAACCCAAATGTCAACAAGACTAACCATTAGAAACTCCAAGATGTAATATGGCAAAAGAAGAAGACTGCAAGATGCACGTGGTTGGAAAAAGATGTGTGACATGTCACATGGAAGGTGCTCGTGGCACAGTACACAGTAGAGTGGTAATAGTAGGGGGCTCTAACTTTCCCAACATTGACTGAGACAGCCATAGCATTAAGGACTTGGATGGAGAGACATTTGTTGAGTGTATTCAGGAGGAATTTCTCATTCAGTATGTGAATGGCCTGACTAGAGAATGGGCAAAACTTGACCTCCTCTTGGGAAATAAGGAAGGGCAGGTGACAGAAGTGTTAGTGAGGGATCACTTTGGAACCGGTGACCATAATTCCTTTAGTTTTAAGATAGCTATGAAGAATGATAGGTCTAGCCCAAAAGTTAAAATTCTAAATTGGGGTAAGGTCAATTTTGATGGTATTAGATAGGAACTTTCAAAAGTTGATTGGGGGAGTTTGTTGGCAGGCAAAGAGATGCCTAGTAAGTGGGAGGCTTTCAAAAGTGTGTTAACCAGGATTCAGGGTGAGCACATTCCTTTTAGAGTGAAGAGCAAGGCTGGTAGAAGTAGGGAACCTTGGATGACTTGAGATATTGTGGCCCTGGTCAAAAGGAAGAAGGAGGCAGAGGACAGGCATAGGCAGCTGGGATCAAGTGGATCCCTTGAAGAGTATAGAGGTTGTTGGAGTAGAGTGAAGAGAGAAATCAGGAGGGCAAAAATGGGACATGAGATTGCTTTGGCAGATAAGGCAAAGGAGAATCCAAAGAGCTCCTACAAGTACATAAAGGACAAAAGAGTAACTAGGGAGAGAGTAGGGCCTCTTAGAGATTAACAAGGTCATCTATGTGCTGATCCACAAGAGATGGATGAGATCCTAAATGAATATTTCTCATCGGTATTTACTGTTGAGAATGGCATGGATGTTAGGGAACTTGGGGAAATAAATAGTGATGTCTTGAGGAGTGTATATATTACAGAGAAGGAGATGTTGGAAGTCCTAAAGTGCATCAAGGTAGATAAATCCCAGGACCTGACGAAATGTATCCCAGGACATTGTGGGAGGCTAGGAAGGAAATTGCGAGTCCCCTAGCAGAGATATTTTAATCATCGACAGCCACAGGCGCCTGAAGATTGGAGGGTGGCACAGAAAAGCCTAGGAACTACAGGCCGGTGAGCCTAACTTCTTTAAGTGGGTAAGTTGTTAGAAGGTATTCTGAGACAGGACCTACAGACATTTAGAGACGCAAGGACTGATTAGGGACAGTCAGCTTGGCTGTATGAGTGGAAAATCATGTCTCACGAATGTGATTGAGTTTTTTGAAGGGGTAACCAGGAAGGTAGGTGAGGGCAGTGCAGTTGACGTTGTCTACATGGACTTTAACGAGGCCTTTGACAAGGTACCGCATAGTAGGTTGTTGCATGAGGTTAAATCTCATGGGACCCAGGGTGAGGTAGCCAATTGGATACAAAATTGGCTTGAGGACAGAAGACAGAGGGTGGTTGCAGAGGGTTGTTTTTCAAACTGGAGGCCTCTGACCAGCGGTGTGCCTCGGGGATTGGTGCTGGGTCCCCTGTTATTTGTTATTTATATGAATGATTTGGATGAGAATTTAAGAGACAAGGTTAGTAAGTTTGCAGGTGACACCAAGATTGGAGGCATAGTGGACAGTGAAGAAGGTTATCTAGGATTGCAATGGGATCTTGATCAATTGGGCCAGTGGGCTGACAAATGGCAGATGGAGTTTAATTTTGACAAATGTGAGGTGATGCACTTTGGTAGATTAAACCAGGGCAGGACTTACTCAGTTAATGGTAGGACATTGGGGAGAGTTACAGAACAAAGAGGTCTAGGGCTACAGGTTCATATCTCCTTGAAAATAGAGTCGCAGATGGACAGGTTGGTGAAGAAGGCATTCGGCATGTTTGGTTTCATTGATCAGAACATTGAATACAGGAGTTGGGACGTCTTGTTGAAGTTGTACAAGACATTAGTAAAGCTACACTTGGAATACTGTGTACAGTTCTGGTCACCCTATTATAGAAAGGATATTATTAAGCTCGAAAGAGTGCAGAAAAGATTTATTAGGATGCTACTGGGACTTGGTTTGAGTTATCGGGAGAGGCTGGATAGACGGGGTCTTTTGTCCCTGAAGCGTAGGGGTGATCTAATAGAGGTCTATAAAATAGTGAGGGCATAGATAAGATAGATAGTCAACATCTTTTCCCAAAGATAGGGGAGTCTAAAACTAGAGGGCATAGGTTTAAGGTGAGAGGGGAGAGATACAAAAGGGTCCAGAGGGGGCAATTCTTTCACTCAGATGATGGTGAATGTCTGGAACAAGCTGTCAGAGGCAGTGGAAGAGGCAGGTATAATTTTGTCTTTTAAAAAGCACTTAGACAGTTACATAGGCAAGATGGGTGTAGAGTGATATGGGCCAAATGCAGGCAATTGGGACTAGATTAATGGTAAAGACAGGGCAGCGTGGACAAGTTGGGCCAAATGGCTTGTTTCCATGCTGTAAACCTCTATGACTCGACACACCAACTTTCAGATCCTAACAGCCAGGAGGCAGGGTGCTGTCTCTCGGGGAGTGGAGGGGGGTCGGGGGTGGTGTGGGCGCCAGGCATTCATGTGAAGGGTGTTTTGTACTGGTCTCAAACAATTCACACATTCTGCAAGTGGTACTCCTGTCTATTATGAAAGTTCAAAGATTAGTGGTATGAGCCCCCAATGCTACAAGTGCCTGATGAAAAGCCAACCTTCAAATATACTCAGGATTAATACAAGGGTTATTGATAGTGAAACCATTACTGCAAATTTATCAACAAATTCTGTAATCAAATATACATTACAATCATGGCACAGGATCAAAATATAAATCAACACTGTGTGATACAATGATGTATCTGGAGAGCCTTTTCTGGAACCAGATTGCTCCTGGACTTTGCGTTGTTCATGGTTAAAACACTGCAGGCCAAGGCTGTCTCTTCTACAGGACTGCAAAGAACAATCAAAACATTTAGCAAATTCCAAGATACTCAATTAATTTCTGATCTATTTTTGTAATTCACCTTTCTGTGGATGCATGCATATATTACTCAGGCCAAAATACTACAATCTGTGCACAGCTTCCAACTCGAGACAAGCCTAAATGACAAATCTAAGTTTTGGTGGATGCTTTACACTCAAAACTTTAACATAGGAAAATAGAAACTAGAAGCAGGAGTAGGCCATTTGGCCCTTCAAGCCTGCTCCACCATTCATTTTTATCATGGCTGATCATCTAATTCAATATCCTGATCCCACCTTCCCCCTTGACCCATTTAGCCCCAACAACTATATCTAATTTCTTCTTGAAATCAGAAGTTTTGGTCTCAATTACTTTCTGTGGGAGTGAATTCCACACACTCACCACCCTCTGGGTGAAGAAATTTCTCCTCACCTCAGTTCTTAAAGGTTTACCCTTTATCCTCAAACTATGACCCCTAGTTCAGGATTCTCCCACCATCAGGAACATTCTTTCTGAATCTACCCTGTATAACCCTATTAGAATTTTATAAGTTTCTGTGAGATCCCCTCTCTCTTCTAAACTCCAGTGAATATAACCTATCTTTTTTTTTGCGGATGCCCATATTTCCATATCTTCTGTTTTAATTCAGATTTTCTGCATTTGTTTGAAAAGACATATATTGGATTTATTCTGATTGATATTTTTTTGTAGTGTAGGGACCTCTGCTGCTACCTCTGTTGGGGCAGCATAAATAAAGTTAGGTCATCAATAACTGTCTGCTGTGGACCTACGTGGTGAGTTTTTCTCAGTGGTGTGAAACAGATAGCTGGTGATGAGACACTGATGGAATTTTCTTTTACATTCCATGTGAGAAATGAAGGACAGGAGAACATTGTGACACATCTTGGATTTCCTCCTCTTTGAGGAAGTTTATTGTTTGAAGATTGTTGGACAAAGAGGACTGGTGTCAATCCAAACAAAACTTGCATACTGGGCTGATAGTGAATAAAATAGGAGATGTCGATAAGGTAAGTGTTTTCCTCACCATGATGTGGCCAGGTGCTTTTCAGGTGGTGTCTTGACCAAGAACAAAAATATCTCTCAAATGTAACTGACTCAATCGCGATCCACTGTTACCCACATTATTAGTTAAATCAATATTTTGTTCGAATGTAAAATATATATAATAATGCATCATACATAATTTTTTGTTGCCCATGAGACTCTGGTGCTATGGACTATTCTGAAATTAATGAGGTTTTATTTTCATATTGTGGCCTAGCTAAAGATGAAACTGCACTGAGGGCCATGTTCTATCAAAAGAAGAGGTTGCCAAGTGAAATAGTTTCAGATTACATTCTCAAGTTAAAGAAATTCTCTCGACGCTATAGGCAGAAATCAACCTTAGAGTCATATTCGTAGGAGACGTAAAGAACAATAAAATCCAAGCCAAACTTTTGAGCATTGGCTATATGCTGATGTGGAAAGAAACCTTCAATGAGTCCACTATCATGGAAATAGCAGAGAATGATGGTTGCAAATTGCAAGAGAGTTCTTTTCCTGAGCTGGCAGGGGAGGTCCACCTGGTTTCATTGGAATCCAGGCCACAGTAGTCAGGTTCACAGCCTTGGAGTCAGAGATTTAGATGTAACCAATTCATGGTACTCACCGACCATTTAAATGCCACCAATCCAAAGATGTGCAGGTGGGTTGGCCAGGCTAAATTGCCCCATAGTATCCCAAGATGTGTAGGTTAGATGGATTAGCCATGGTAAATATGTGGGGTTGTGGGGGAGGGGGCCCCACACATTTACCATGGCTAATCCATCTAACCTACACATCTTGGGATACTAAGTAAGGTACTCTGTCAGAGAGTCAGTGCAGACTCGATGGGCCGATTGGCCTCTCCTGCACTGTAGGGATTCAATAATTCTATGAATCTCAGCCAAATTGCTATGCCTGTCGCAAAGTCAACCATAACCAGTTGGCATGCAGGAGTAGAGGGACCAGCAATGATCTAGGCCATGGCAAAGTTCCAGGTTACAGTCATGCACTAGGTTGAGATCGTGGTAGGTCTAAAGCTAGTTTGGAAATCTGAAAATCCTTGAATGAGTATATGTTTTGATTGATAGCTATAGCAAGTTGATAGAACATACATAGAACAGTACAGCACAGTACAGGTCCTTCGGCCCACGATGTTGTGCCGAACCTTTTCCGAAACCAAGATCAAGCTATCCCACTCCCTAGCATTCTAGTGTGCTCCATGTGCCTATCCAATAACCGCTTGAAAGTTCCTAACGTGTCCGACTCCACTATCACAGCAGGTGGTCCATTCCACACCCCAACCACTCTCTGAGTAAAGAACCTACCTCGTACATCCCTCCTATATCTTCCACCATGAACCTTATAGTTATGCCCCCTAGTAACGGCTACATCCACCTGAGGAAATAGTCTCTGAACATCTACTCTATCTATCCCCCTCATCATCTTATAAACCTCTATTAAGTCACCTCTCAACCTCCTCTGCTCTAAAGAGAAAAGCCCTAGCTCCCTCAACCTTTCCTCATAAGACCTACCCTCCAAACCAGGCAGCATCCTGGTAAATCTCCTTTGCACTCTTTCCAGTGCTTCCACATCCTTCTTATAGTGAGGTGGAAGAACTGCACACAATATTCCAAATGTGGTCTCACCAAGGTCCTGTACAGTTGCCGCATAACCCCACGGCTCTTAAACTCAAACCCCCTGTTAATAAACCCTATAGGCCTTCTTCACGTCTCTATCCACTTGAGTGGCAACCTTCAGAGATCTGTTGATATGAATCCCAAGATCTCTCTGTTCCTCCACATTCCTCAGAACCCTACCTTTGACCCTGTAATCCGCATTCAAATTTGTCCTACCAAAATGAATCACCTCGCACTTATCAGGGTTAAACTCCATCTGCCATTTTTCGGCCCAGTTCTGCATCCTATCAATGTCTCTTTGCAGCCTACAACAGTCCTCCACCTCATCCACTACTCCACCAATCTTGGTGTCATCCGCAAATTTACTGATCCACCCTTCAGCCCCCTCCTCCAAGTCATTTATAAAAATCACAAATAGCAGAGGACCCAGCACTGATCCTTGTGGCACTCCACTGGTAACTGGTCTCCAGTCTGAAAATTTTCCATCCACCACCACTCTCTGTCTTCTATGAGATAAGCACAGTAAGAAGTCTCACAACACCAGGTTAAAGTCCAACAGGTTTATTTGGTAGCAAATACCATAAGCTTTCGGAGCAATGCTCCTTGCTCCATTGCTCCGAAAGCTTATGGTATTTGCTACCAAATAAACCTGTTGGACTTTAACCTGGTATTGTGAGACTTCTTACTGTGCTTACCCCAGTCCAACGCCGGCATCTCCACATCATGACTTCTATGGGATAGCCAGTTACTTATCCAATCAGCCAAATTTCCCTCTATCCCACACCTCCTTACTTTCTTCATGAGCCGACCATGGGGGGCCTTATCAAACGCCTTACTAAAATCCATGTATATGACATCAACTGCTCTACCTTCATCGACACAGTTACCTCCTCAAAAAATTCAATCAAATCTGTGAGGCAAGACTTACCCTTCACGAATCCGTGTTGACTATCCCGGATTAAGCTGCATCTTTCTAAATGGTCGTAAATCCTATCGCTCAGGATCTTTTCCATTGATGCCCAATTCTCCGGCCGTTCATGCCAGTGGGATTCTCTGATCCCGCCGGTAGTGTATCCCCAATGCGGGTTTCGCGATGGTGTGGGGTGACAACAATGGGAAATCCCATTGGCAGCGGTGGAACCAGAGAATCCTACCACCGCGAACAGCATCCCTGCCTTCCACCATCGGGAAACATGCAGACGGGAGGCCGGAACATCTCGCCCGTTGAGTCTTGGTTCAATACCACAAGTTCCAAAACAATTGAGGTGTTGCAAAGTTGATATGCAATTTATGGGTTGCCAGAGAAATTTGGTGCAGGAAATGGTCTGCAGTTTACATCAGAAGAGTTTGAAATATTTCTGAGTAATAGTGGAGTCAGACTCTAGTATCACTATGTCACCCAGCATCGAATGGTGCTACAGAAAGAAGTGTACAGATTGTGATGAAGTCTTTGCAGAAGTATTTGCCTGTTCACAAGCTAGGTAGTAGCCATGTTTCTCTTTAACACAGGCTAGGCAAGTTTCTGTTCTCTTACAGAGGTATTCCTACAGTCTACAACAGGTTGTTCGCCTTATGAGTTAGTGTTTAAACATGTTCCAGGATGAGATCTAGTTTGCTTAAGCCTGAAGTCAAAATCAAAATGAGAGAAAAGCAAGACAAAGTGAAGATGGGCCATGATTCTTGAGGTATAAAACTTAAGAGAGTTCAGTGCTGGTCAGAAGGTCATGGTGAAAAACCACTAAGATGATAAAGAGAAATATCTGACTGGAGTTGTCATGAGTAGACTGGGTGCATTCACACATCCAATGAAGATTGGAGAGAGATTCCATCTGTGCCATGTAGATCATTTGCGTGAAAAAGCAAATCTGACGTAGGGAGAGCAGGTAAAACTCTCTGCAGGCCAAATGCATCCCGCGGTGAAAAGGGAAAGTCACAAAGAAAGTGGACGTTAAAAAGAAACTGGAACTTCACCAGTATTACATAATCCATCCATGAAGAAAAGTGAATCAGGGTCAATCAATTTGATTTGATTTATTATTGTCACATGTACTAACATACAGTGAAAAGTATTGTTTCTTGCGCACTGTACAGACAAAGCATACTGTTCACAGAGAAGGAAATGAAAGAGTGCAGAATGTTGTGTTACAGTCATAGCTAGGGTGTAGAGAAAGGTCAACTTAATGCAAGGTGAGTCCATTCAAAAGTCTGACAGCAGCGGGGAAGAAGCTGTTCTAGAGACGGTTGGTACGTGACCTCAGACTTTTGTATCTTTTTCCCGACGGAAGAAGGTGAAAGAGAGAATGTCTGGGATGTGCGGGATTCTTGATTATGCCGGCTGCTTTGCCGAGGCAGCGAGAAGTGTAAACAGAGTCAATGGATGGGAGGCTGGTTTGCGTGAAGGATTGAGCTATATCCACGGCCTTTTGTAGTTCCTTGCGGTCTTGGGCAGAGCAGGAGCCACACCAAGCTGTGATACAACCAGAAAGAATGCATCTGTAAACATTGGTGAGAGTCATGGCTGACATGCCAAATTTCCTTAGTCTTCTGAGAAAGTAGAGGCCTTGGTGGGCTTTCTTAACTATAACGTTGGCATGGGGGGACCAGAACAGGTTGTTGGTGATCTGGACACCTAAAAACTTGAAGCTCTCGATCCTTTCTACTTCATCCCCATTGATATAGACAGGGGCGTGTCCTCTTTTATGCTTCCTGAAGTCATTGATAATCTCCTGCGTTTTGTTGACATTGAGGAAGAGATTATCGCTGCCACACCAGTTCACCAGATTCTCTATCTCATTCCTGTACTCTCTATCATCATTGTTTGAGATCCGACCCACTACAGTGGTGTCGTAGTCCCAACTATTAAGAGGAGTTGGTAGTCAAAGTCCAAATTTAGGTTTGACATATGAATATCGAGAGAACTGATGAAAATGGAAGGAGTTACGTAGACAGAAAGAGAAGTAAAGTCTGATAGGTTGATTGAAAGTATGTAGGGAGGAGGAAGAAATAAGTTGTTCTTTTCATTATTTCTTGTCAAATGATGAAATGTTTGTTTGGAAATACTGGTGTTAAGAAGAAACTATTTTTTTTAGATGTAAATTGTTCTGGCAGTATCAGTCATATATGTGTTGGTTGTGGCTTCAGTAAGAACAAATAAGCAATCCAACCTGTTAACTTTTCAGATATTGTTAATGTTGGTTTAGTCATATTATATTCTGGGGAATTATGTACATATAACATTATACATTATAATGTATAAGTTGTTTTGTTTTTAAATGGGCCAAGGCGATGGCCTAGTGGTATTATTGCTAGACTATTAATCCAGAAACTCAGCTAATGTTCTGGGATCCCGGATTCGAATCCCACCACGGCAGATGGTGGAATTTGAATTCAATAAAAAATATCTGGAATTAAGAAGCTACTGATGACCATGAAACCATTGTTGATTGTCGGGAAAACCCATCTGGTTTATAAATGTCCTTAAGGGAAGGAAATCTGTCATCCTTACCTGGTCTGGCCTACATGTGACTCCAGAGCCGCAGTGATGTGGTTAACTCTCAACTGCCCTCGGGCAACTAGGGTTAGGCAATAAATGCTGACCAGCCAGTGATGCCCATGTCCCACGAATGGATTTTAAAAATGGCCTCCTTCTGCACTGTAGGGGTTCTATGATTCTAAATACATGGGGTTATGGGGATAGGGCCTGGGTGGGATTGTTGTTGGTATAGGCTCGATGGGCTGAATATCCTCCTTCTGCACTTTAGGGATTCTATGCTTCTATTCTATGATTCTAAATGGGGAGGGAGTGGAATGTGGAGCCCTCTTTGCAACTTGGGGAGGCGTAAATAAGCTTAATTAATAAAGACTGGGTGCTGTGAATCCACATGCTAAAGTTTTCTCAGTGCAATATACGTCAATTTTAGTTTTTTGATCTGTGTGTAATTCAGATCTTACATGTTATATAATACATATTTTATTTTATAAGCTATCACCTCTTTTATATAAAAAATGACAACAACTCTAACTTCCAACTAGATGAAAATGTTCTCGTGTTTTCATGTAAATAAGGTATGTGAGTTCATTGGAAAACACCATGCTATACGCAGTTGTCTCAGTTCTCTCAACCTCTTTGAGATGGCTAAACAAGCAATGGATATGACTCAGACACACTTGCAGATTCTAATCTCTCCTCCCTTCACAGTGATCAGCGAAATGTCAGGATTTGTGATAAGCTGCAGGAAATCACAGCCTTCAAGTTGCCAAAGGAATGATTAACCTTTTATTTATTCAGTCATTGGACATGGGCGTCGCTGGCTGGCCAGCATTTATTGCCCATCCCTAGTTGTCCGAAGGCAGTTGAGAGTCGACCACATTGCTGTGGCTTTGGAGTCACATAAGTTTTTAAGTTTATTTATTAATATCACAAGTAGGCTGACATTAACACTGCAATGAAGGCACTGTGAAAACCCCCTAGTTGCCACACTCCGGCGCCTGTTTGGATACACTGAGGGAGAATTTAGCATGGCCAATGCATGCAGGCCAGACCAGGTAAGGACAGCAGATTTCCTTCCCTAAAGGACATTAGTGATCCAGATGGGTTTTTCCGACAATCGATAATCGAATTCCAGATACTTTTTATTGAACTCAAATTCCACCATTTGTTGTGGCGGGATTTGAACCCGGTCCCCAGAACATTAGTTGAGTTTCTGGATTAATAGTCTAGCGATAATACCACTAGATTGTCACCTCCCCTAAATAATAATGGGCCATATCTTCTGTACCAAATGCTGGTGTATGGGGATTATACGCCGCAAATGTGCACCAGGAGAAAATCGAAAGTCCCGATGTACAGACATGCGCGCTGAAAGCGCGCCAAGTTCAAACCTCAGGCACTGTGCTGAAGCAGCTGAATGTAAATAAATGAGACAGCGCTAACTTGGTCTGCTTGCCCCGATGTTGGTTAAGCATTTACGCCTAATTTTTTCTCTTACTGAATCAGCGAACAGAGGCAGGAGATATAACTGAGTGGATTTTTTAGGTGGGTTAATCTTTTGCAGCGGGGTTTACAATGTTTAAAAAGTGCAAGCAGTGAAAGAAATATATATTTTTAAAACTTGGGTTTGGCATGAGGCTGTTATGAACTATAATGGATAGAGGGGGTTCGGAATGTATGGAATAAGCTTCAGTGAAAGTACATTTGGATTTTGCAATGTATTTTAAGCTGTACTGTTTAAGAGTCTCCCTGATGTAATGTTGAGCTTACAAGCCTCAGTGATTACTTCAAATGCTTAAAGAAAGTTTAATGCCTTGGTTGACGTATGCAAGTATCCTGTAAGCTGATGTGAACTATCTGTCTGATTGGGTATTGCAGAATCCAGTGCAGATTGAAAATCTGGAGTCATGTTCCATATCGCACTTTTAGCTTGGGTTCTTAAAATCACTGCAGTTCATTTGAGGCTTCAAAGTGGACACAGAGATCATGAGAGAAGAGGCAGGCTACATGTAAAATGTACAGTTAATATATCCAAACCCTTCCTTCCCTTCCCTTACGCTCCCCTCCCGTTGTTACATCCCTCCCTCCCTCACTTCCTTGTTTACGGAAAGACAACAGAACAGTTGTGTTGAAGTAAAAAAAAAATTTTGATCATTGTGTTAAAGTGAAAAAATACATTTCATTGCAAGAAATTTGGAAAAGTGTAGGTAGTTATTAAACAAAATATCATACTGCAGCTGCTAAAGTTCAACGTTTAGTTAAATATTAACATGGTATCAAAGTTTTATAGTTATAACATTATTTTTGTTAATAAATGTTTTCCATTAAACTTTACAAAATTCTACAAATCATAGAATCTCTACAGTGCAGAAGGGGCCCATTCAGCCCATCGAGCATGCACCGACAACAATCCCACCCAGGCCCTATCCCCGTAACACCATGCATTTACCCTGTTAATCCCCCTGACACTAAGGGGCAATTTATCATGGCCAATCAACCTAACCCGCACATCTTTGGACAATGGGAGGAAACCGGAGCACCCGGAGGAAACCCACACAGACACGGGGAGAATGTGAAGACTCCACACAGTCACCCAAGGCCGGGATTGAACCCAGGTCCTGGCACTGTGAGGCAGCGGTGCTAACCACTGTGCCACCGTGCCACCCATTATTGAAACATCACAACACAACATTTAAATATGAGGTAATAATAAATGAATAACATAATTGAAGTAAAAAAGGCAGAGGAATACTACTGATAAACACATGGTGGTTTATATTTTCCACTGACCAAAATGTGAACTCTCCTTTGCTCAACCTCACGCAATGTAGTGCCTAAATCATGGTCTGAGAAATTCTGACCTCTCTTCTTCCCAGCTCCATTTTCAGTTTCCATATTCTAAATTAAAACATACAAACACTTACAAGCATGCCACGTGTAAAGTTATATAACAAGATAATGCAGAGTTAAATAGTTTCACATATTTAAAACAAATAACAAAACCTATGTTCACTTATACATATTAAATAATAATCATCTTCAATAATAACAATAAAATTAAAAATTACACATTAAATGAGCCAATGACATAGAAACAAATATGATAGGAGCAGGAGGAGGCCATTTGGCCCCTCGAGCCTGCTCCACCATTCATTACAATCATGGCTGATTGTCCAACTCAGTACCCTAATCCTGCTTTCTCCCCATAACCTTTGATCCCATTCGCCCCAAGTGCAGCCGCCTCTTGAATACAACAATATAACAGTAGGATTAACTGCTGAAGAGAAATAACAGAAAAATGATTTTAAAAATACCTTTATAATAGTAGGGAATCCTTTTGATCGCTCTGTCTTCACTTTAAAACTGTTGTTCTAAAGCTCAACCTCAATGGGGCCGTTCCCAGTCTGGTCCTGTCATAAGGGGATGTGGCCACACTCCTCCTGTGCCTCACAGGGGCCTGTGGAGACTGTCTCGCTGCAGGCTGAAGGCTGCTGCTCCCTTTGGGAGTTTGATCGGGATTTTTCAATGCAGGTAAGCTCGCGAGGAATTCTGCCATTTCTGGCGGCCCATGGCATTCCTCCGCTAGGAGGAATTTATGGGCCAATATCTTGAATTGCAGTGTAAGAGTATGGGTGGGTTTTCCAGACCGTCACGCTGGTGGGATATTCCAGTCTTGCCAAAGGTGACCCCCTATCTCCACCCAATGGCGGGTTCCCCAGTGGTGGGACAGGCAAGCCACGCAAAATGCTGTAGGCATGGGCAGGACTGGAAGATCACACTGGCGCTAATGGTGAATCACCAGTGCCACTGGAAAACGTGCCGCAGGGAGTGGGCGGGAGGCAGAATATCACATCCTAAGAATCTAATTTTTTTTAAATACCCAATTAAACAGCATAGTTTAAAAGTACTAATAAATTAAGTCTCTTAATTAATAAGATTATATATCACTAGGATCTTTTCAATATAGTGCAACTAGCATTGGGTTAGATTGGCTCTGGCAGTAATAACTATATGAAATAATAATCATAATTGAAAGGGTTAATAGCCACATAAGTTTAAAAAACATACAGGTGGAAAAAAAAATCTTCTCATAAGAGCCTTCACAGACAAACACCAAGGGCATTAGAAATCATAGAAATCATAGAAATCCTACAGTACAGAAAGAGGCCATTCGGCCCATCAAGTCTGCACCGACCACAATCCCACCCAGGCCCTACCCCCATATCCCTACATATTTACCCACTAATCCCTCTAACCTACGCATCTCAGGACACTAAGGGCAATTTTTAGCATGGCCAATCAACCTAACTCGCACATCTTTGGACTGTGGGAGGAAACCGGAGCACCCGGAGGAAACCCACACAGACACGAGGAGAATGTGCAAACTCCACACAGACAGTGACCCAAGCCGGGAATCGAACCTAGGTCCCTGGAGCTGTGAAGCAGCAGTGATAACCACTGTGCTACTATGCCGCCCCGAGTCTGGCAAAGTACAGAAATCAGACATCCGTAACTGGAAAATGGGAGTGGTCCACAGACACAGAAACTAGCTGTACAATTAAGCTTTCATACTGATTGGATATTATAATGAAGCAAGAATAAAGTGATTGTGATTGGTCTATGCTAATTACTTGTAATCGATTTTGAAAACTTTAATTGCATCTTGGAATATGCTACTTTGGCTAGCTACAGGGATGTGAACTGTAGCTTCCCAGCATCCTTACTTATAGCTTGTATTAAAAGACCTGCTTAAGAAAATTCTGTTATTTGTCTGGTTACTTGAAAGGTAAAGCTGTGATCAATTAAAAGGCTCCCATCAAAGCCCGCAACAATAACCATGTAGCTAATGTGTGTATCTTCATGGAAAAGAGAATAAATGTCCTAAATTGTAGGAAATGCAAAACCATCACTAACCTAATTATATTGTAATGATTCACGTGGTAAAAGCTTACACAATCTAACAGTTGGGGGCAATTCTCCCAGCCCACAGCACTACAAAAGCAGCGCAGCGGGCCAGGAGACTCTAGCAGAGGCTGTTTCATGGGCTGGGCAATGCCCTCTCCGCATCTCCGGCAGCTGGATTTCCAGCGCCATTAGCTCCTCACCAAAAATCCAGCTGCTGGACACGCACAAAGGTGGAGGTGGATCCTAATGGGGGTGGGCCTGAGGAGGTGGGATCCCCATCAGGCATCGGGCACTGCCAAGGGGCAGGGTCTAATGGGGGTGGGGCAAGATGGGGGCGGGGCATCTGGGGGGAGATTGGTGGGGTGGGAGTTCCACTGCCATAGTGCACTTGGGCTGAGTGACAGAGGGAGGGAGCCAGCAATTGGGGCTGGGCATCGGGTAGGGTGGTGTCAGTCGGCAGGGTGAGTCGGGGCTGCCGGGGAGGATCGGGGGGTGGCTCGGGAGATTGGGGCTGTGAGGGAGGGTCGAGGCTGGCCTGGGCATGTTTGGGTGGAGCCAGCGATCAGGCCATGGGGAGGGGTCAGAGGAGGAGTGTTGTGGAGTCACGGGGCTGATCAGCGATCGAGCTGGCCAGCGATCGGGAAGCCAGCAGACAGGGGCCACTGCGCATGTGCCGATCTCGGCACTGACAGATCAGCGCATGGGCAGTGGCCCACTCAGTGCTATGCTGCTGGCCTCTCCAGTGGGAATAGACTCCACCCACCGCTTTTCTGATTGATCCACGTTAGTGCACTCTGCAGTGCACAGAGTGTGGGAGATCCATTTTGAAAATCTCGCTGTAAGATCCAGCAGGATTTACTCCAGGTTTTACGCAAATTCGATACTTAGAATCTTTTGGGAGAATCGCCCCCAACATTTCTCGATACAATGATGTTTGTACCACTGAATTATATGTTTGCCCTTACATGATCTGTATGAATAGTTTGATTATATCTTCATCAAATGTTTGCTCCATTTTATTGTATATTAGTCCTCCTTTTTTTCAATATTCAGGATCAAATGAATATCCTGAGTCAGTAGGGAAAAATCACATGAAAGTTGTCTCTTTAAGAGATTTGCAGTATCCTGGGTAGCTTTGGTCCCCAACTTGAGAGTGGTTCATTATCCTGGGCTGTTGTTTAATCAGCACTAGTAGCCTACAAGTCCTTATCCAAGTGGTGACTTTTCTAAAGCTTTGTGGTAGTGGCTACCAGGAACTCCTTTTAAGGAGCGTTGACCAGGCCATTTATCGCCTGATACAAGTGGACAGGTTCCATGCAGTTATACATGGAAATAGCAAATAAGGCCACATAACTGGCATGGGAAGTGGACTTACGTAGGTACATGGTCAGTTGCCTTTTTCTGGCACGTGTGCTGCGCATCTGTTAACAGGTCCAAGTGAAAATTACATCTGGTGATCCTTGGATGTCCATGGAGAAGCTAAGGTGTCCCTCTGACTTTCCATGACTGTCACCCATTTATTATAGAAGATCATAGAAACCCTACAGTGCAGAAGGGGGCCATTCGGCCAATCGAGTCTGCACTGACCACAATCCCACCCAGGCCCTACCCCCACATATTTACCCGCTAATCCCTCTAACCTACGCATCTCAGGATTCTAAGGGGCAATTTTTAACCTGGCCAATCAACCTAACCCGCACATCTTTGGACTGTGGGAGGAAACCGGAGCATCCGGAGGAAACCCACACAGACACGAGGAGAATGTGCAAACTCCACACAGACAGTGACCCGAGCCAGGAATCGAACCCGGGACCCTGGAGCTGAGAAGCAGCAGTGCTAACCACTGCGCTACCGTGCCGCCCATTCTGCAAATTTAGCAAAGTTAGCATTATTCTGAAAATTATCCTGAGGACAGTGTTGTGCAGGAGTTGTAGGTTTATATTTGGAGATTCACACATTCCTTTCTTCCTATGCTTAAATATTCTTTTGGATCTGCAGCTTCTAGAGCTTATCCAGAACTCCATCTAGTGATACAAGTCTGCACATGTAACCCATCATAGGTAACTTTAGAACTGAAAATAATCTACCGCCTGGAGACATAAAAGAATGCCGATGCCTAAATAAAGAATGTGCAACATACAAAACAAATTTACAAAAGATAGCCTTTCATATTCATTTTTATGATTTTGGCATGTTGGAATATGATCCCCAGTTATTGAGTTGCACTTTGGAAGCCAAGACTGAAAACTATTGTAATGATCAATTATTGACTGTTAGCATTAAGCAAAGTGCCTTCTTCAAGTGCATGCTAATTTTAAGGCACTTTTGATTGCCATCAGTTAATCGCTGTACAGAGTTGGAAAATTTGGCATTTAAATTCAAAACTGTAATCTTTGTCAATTACATTTCAGTGACCCAATACGGCATTTCATAGATTGACAACATTTGTCGAATTCATTGACAAGGTTCATTAGGTTTCAAGCTAACGCCAATGTTCGCAGATCATTTTAGCTTCTTGTGGATTACTGTTCCTTCCAACAGAAATACTGCAGCATTGCATCAAAGCATCGCATTCGATTACTACATTGAACTGAGACAGAACAATAAAAATACAATACATCTATTGTTATGACCAAGGTGAAAAGAGTACGTGTATTATCTCACCCCACTACTTCGCAGGTCATACCATTAATTTAATAGTTCAATTTACTCATCAAAATGGTCAATTGTTTACCTTCTCTACTGGTACCCAAAAACTTTAACTAGGCTTCTTTCAATAAACTCAGAATGATTGTTATAGAACACAACTCTTTTTTAAGTTGCAAGAACTGCTTAGCACACCAATGTACTATGGAGGTATAACTATCTATCTCTTCTTAAAGATACCCCAGTACGCACACAGACACACAGACAAAGGACAAATTGATAGGGTCTCTCTGCAGAAATGGGCTTTAGAGGATAGGCATTATAAAATAAAGGATAATGTTTGCAGGGTCTCGAAGCTGTCAATCTAGACTACCCTCATATGAATACAAGCCGATGGTCCTGGTGGATCTCTGGAAGTTTCCACTAATGAGATTTTGGAGTGGGGGAGAAAATAGGACTGGATCAGTTCTTCTTGTCTCAGTTTTGCAGGTTCAAATGCAGACAAGTTACACTCGGATGGGGATTCTCTGGCAGCAGGTTGAGAACCATGAACAATTTCAGGAAAGGCAGAGAGACAAAGAGAGAGAGAAAGAGAGAATGACCAGAAGGGTACACTGCCTTTCTCATCCTATTCCCCAACAAGACTGGCTTCAAAACCAGCAAGTTCAAAACTTAAAGGCTGCCTCTGCTATCTGATTTCCAGTTAGTCATTAGCCTTTGTCTTTCAGTTTTTTCTCCATTAATTAAAGTGTTCAAAACAAACAAACAGATCTTCTCAAGTACCATGTAGGTAAGATGGGAGAAGGCAGACTTGCTTTCAGTCCAAGGTGACTTTGTCCAAAATAGACTCCAACTCTGCATTCAAATGTCCAGATAATTCAATATCTTTCCATATTAAAAAAATATATAGTTTTGTGAGGTATGATTTTCCCAACTCTATTGCAAAGAAGCCAGCCACTAAGGAGATGGGATTTTCTGTAGCTTTATGAATGATCATAATTCCACCTATGTCTTGTCCTATCAGTATTATATATACCAGTGTTATATATACCAGTATTATATATATATATATACACCAGTATTATATATATATCAGTATTACATATACCAGTATTATAAATATACCAGTATTATATATACCAATATTATATATATTAACCAGTATTATATATCCCAGTATTATATATATTAGTATTATATATACCAGTATTAAAGAAGGATTTTTTGTCTGTAAATAGATTTTACAACTTTAACAATATCCCTTTAGGCAGAAGAAAACAAATTAAACCTTTCTCTCAAAGTTGAAAATGAAGAAGAAAGTCTTTATGAAGCAGAAGTTTGTTTTCTTCCCTCTCTCTTTCCCGATATAAAAGCACCTTTTACTGGCTTGCTGCCCTGCACAATGGTGCAAACAAATCTGGGGCCTCACCTTGTAAGTCAATAGCCTGTTACCCCTTAGCACAACATGGTGGGACTCCAATTCAGAGCACCAACCACTGCAATCCTAAGAGAAGCATTTAGAGGATGACATTTTGCCACAAATGGCGAGAGTGATCAATTTCCAGGGGTACATATGCCTGAGGCACTGCTCTTGCATTGCTTTCTAACTGTTTCTGCAATATTGCTGAATCGTTGGGTATGTTCAGGATGGTTAATTGATTATTCTAGGCAATAAGATATCACACTGTAATTGGAAGCTGAACAAATAATATCAATATCATTGAGCAATGTTCATTAAAGTGTAAGGTCTCTTAGCATCTAATGACACATTAGACACATTCAGCTGGAATTAAATGTGATTTTAAAATGTTAATACATAAAGAATACACATGTGTCTGAAGGAGAGTCAGTGACTCAACTGACCCAGCTAAAACTGTTCATCACACACATAAGTAGAGGAGAGTCAGCCTCACTATTGATTGCAATATTAAATCCTGCTTTGTTGAAAATGATCTATCACAAAGAAATGCAGCATCAGTGTCGAGTTCCTATACCTTCTTCATAGCTTTGTGCTGGCAGGACATCTGAACTCCACACTTGGGCTTTCCTTAAGCAAGGGTCAAACATGGAATACAAAAAAGCAACTTAACCTTACAACCACAGTTGGTTTGTGACTTATTTGTATTTAATTTTTCTGCTAGAATTCCAAATATGCATCCATCCCACAGATGGTGAGGGATAACATAATTTAATCCCTACGTCAAGCTTCCATTTATTACTTCCAGAAACATATGAAGACCATCTGATATCAAAATCCAAACCATGTTTGAGGATAGTTGGGGAATTATTGTCAGAAGTTGCTAAATACCAACAGCACAATGCTGTGTGATAGCATAGTAATGGACATCCATCGACTTGCTCTGATGTTCTGGCATCCATTGTAACATCAGACAATCGGAAATATCTACCATAGTAGTCCTTAAGAGGGTGTACTCTTTGGGAGAAGATATGCCCTCACAGCCAGACTCTTTAGCATGAGATTAAACTTAAATTTATTTTCCATGTGTATCAGTACCAGAGTTGTATTATCATTGTGTATTTGCCTTTTTAAGTGCCATTCCTGCATCTCTACATTTGAGAATAATGTAAAGGGAGAAAGATTAATGCGAATTAGCTCTGTCAGTGTGTTTCCCCGCCATGGCTGTGATGTCTCAACTAGCACGGACATCATAAAGAAAGAGGTAGTGTTGGTAAAAATGCAGAAGTTTTCTTTGCTGGACACACAGAATATTTCCTGAAATCCTGACTGAAAGTATCGTTGGTTTTCTGCAGTGTGCTTTTTCAACAACAGAAAGTAACATTTCTGTAACTTTACTCAAACGGCATCTGACAATGCATTACAGTTGGGTTTCATCCAGTATTCATATTGTTTAATTCCGTAAAAGGCTAGGGGACTAGTAATTCAGAGGTCTCGACTAAGTAAAGTTTTAAAGTTTATTTATTAATCGCAAGTAGGCTTACATTATCACTGCAATGAAGTTACTGTGAAACTCCCCTAGTCGCCATACTCCGGTGCCTGTTCGGGTACACTGAGGGAGAATTTAGCATGGCCAATGCACCTAACCAGCACGTCTTTCGGACTGTGGGAGGAAACCGGAGCACCCGGAGGAAACCCATGCACGCATGGGAAAACGTACAGACTCTGCACAGACAGTGACCCAAGCCAGGAATCAAACCCGGGTCCCTGGCGCTGTGAGGCAGCAGTGCTAACCACTGTGCCACCGTGCCGCTTCAAGTCCAAAGTCATGAGTTCAAATCTTACCACAGCAGTTTGTGAATTTGAATTCAGTTCATTCATTTGTAACAAAAAGCGACTGTCAGTAATCATAGAATCCCTACAGTACAGAAGGAGGCCTTCGGCCCATTGAGTCTGCACTGACAACAATCCCACCTATGCCCTATCCCCATAACCCCACGCATTTACCTTGCTAATCCCCTTAACACTAAGGGGCAATTTTTTAGTGTGGCAAATCCACCTAACCTACATGTCTTTGGACTGTGGGAGGAAAGTGAAGCACCCGGAGGAAACCCACACAGATATAGGGAGAACATGCAAACTCTACACAGACAGTGACCCGAGGCTGGAATCGAACCCAGGTCCCTCGTGCTTTGAGGGAGCAGTGTCACTGTCACTGTCACTGTGAAACAATCAGATGGCTGTGAAAACCTATCTGGTTCACTAACTTTGTAGTATGCCTCTAAGATGACGGACATGTGTCTGTATACATCACCAGAAGAGATATGATGTATGTATTGTGTTCCAGTTTTAGTTTCACTTTCGCTTTAGGCAGTAGAGCAGAAGACAGTTCCTAATGTCTTCAAGCCTTGTACTTATGTATAGTTGTTATCAAGTGCCTAATATTAATAAATAAACCCATTGCGTGCTTGTCCAATCCCTTATGAGTGATTGGTGCCTTGTGTCTTATACAGTAAATAAGCTCAAGTACTTATTATAAGAACACACTAATGTCCCTTAGAGATGATAATTTGCAGTCTGAACCAGGTCTTGCTTAAAAGTGACTACAGGCCCACAGCATCATGTTGATTCTTCACTGTTCTCTGAAATGGCTAGCAAGGCACTTAGTTGTACTAAACTCTACAAAACAATTTCAAGGATGTTGAAGCCAGATTGGCAACTTGGTACCTAGCGAGGCATTGGGTTTGGAGAAGACAAAAATGCAATTGACCAAAGTCCACCACACCAACGTCTGGTGATTTGTGACAAAATTGGGCTCCACATCCCTTCAAACAGACCTCAATTCTGGAATAAAGATAACCTGGAGAGCAAAAAGTCCATCCTCAGGCCACATCAGAATAAATCAGGTGAACTGCTGGTGCCAATGAACCCAGAAGCAGCTTGCATTATCCCTTCTGAAGAGGACTTTGGCCTCCAGCAAGGCTGAAGAGGTAAATCCGGTGAATGTGAATGGGTTGTTGGGAGGGGGGGCAGTGGGGGGAAGTCTGGCAGGGTAGGAATAGGGAGCAATATGGGAAGGTCACTGGAAGGGGGGTGGGGTGGGGCGGGGGGGGGGGGGGGGGGGGATGTGGGGGTGTTGTCCACAGTTGCTTTGTGGAGTCAGGAGGAGCAACTTGAGTCATTCTAACTGCATAAAGTATTTCAAAAATTTCCAAATTATTGAACTGATCATGAAGAGCCTCTAGCAGTCACTTTAAGGCTGCCCAATACCCAAAAATTCAATTTGGAGCTTGTACATCGCCAATGTGAGAGGGGATCCCATAGAAACTTATAAAATTCTAACAGGATTAAATAGGGTAGATTCAGTAAGAATGTTCCCAATGGTGGGGGTGTTTCAGAATGAGGGATCATAATTTGAGGAGAAGGGGTAAACCTTTTAGAACAAAGAACAAACAACAGTACAGCACAGGAACAGGCCCTTCAGCCCTACAAGCCTGTGCCAATCATGATGCCCTAACTAAACTAAAAAAAAAACTTCTTGACTTGGGCTATATCCCTCTATTCCCTCCCTATTCATGTACCCATCTAGATGCCTCTAAAATGTTGCTAAGGTTCCAGTTTTAGGACTGAGGTGAGGAGAAATTTCTTCACCCAGAGAGTGGTGAATCAGTGGAATTCACTACCACAGAAAGTAGTTGAGGCCAAAACTTTGTCTGATTTCAAGAAGAAATTAGATGTAGCTCTTGGGGCTAAAGGGATCAAGGGATATGGGGAGAAGGTGGGATCAGGATATTGATTTTGATGATCAACCATGATCATAATGAATGGTGGAGCAGGCTCAAAGGGCCGAATGGCCTACTCCTGCTTCTAGTTTCTATGCTCCTATGTTTAATGTCGCCCGTTAAAGGCCCCGACCAATTCAGCAATGGCACAAACATCCATACTGCAGGGGCAAGTTCTAAATTGGTTGACATTGCACCAACTTTAGGCTCTATTAAAATGGGCAAAAGTGCATTAAATCTGGACAAAAACAAAAAATGCTGGAAAATCTCAGCAGGTCTGACAGCATCTGTGAACACAGTAAGTAGTCTCACAACAACGGGTTAAAGTCCAACAGGTTTATTTGGTAGCACAAGCTTTTGGAGCACTGCTCCTTCATCACTCACCTGATGAAGGGGTAGCACTCCAAAAGCTCATGCTACCAATAAACCTGTTGACTTTAACCTGGTGTTGTGAGACTTCTTACTGTGCCCACCCCAGTCCAACGCCGGCAACTCCAGACCATAGCATCTGTGGAGAGAGGGCGAGAGAATAGAGCCAACGTTTTGAGTCTGGTGAACCTTCACTGGTCACCCTGACTCATCCAGCATTTCCTGTTTTTGTTTCAGATTCTAGCATCTGTAGTATTTTGCCTTTATCTTAATGTTAAATTTGGATCTCAACAGCCTCACACCTACCTAAATCAGGGTAAAACTCCGACGAGTGAGGCATATGAAAGAGTAATTAACTACTACTGATTATCCTGATTAGTAGCATCTCCCTGATGATCGACTGAAATAAGTCGATCATCTTGTGTGACACTAAACCAAGAAGGTGCCACGATTGATCCAAACTTCCATTGACATCTGGTGGGACTGGTGATCCCAGCAGTGGGTGGGACCAGAAAATGCTGCCCTTAGTATTTTCTGTCTTTAAGAGACCTCAGCGAAACGCCCTACAGGGGTTTGGCACCCCTAAAAAGAGGTAAAAAGCAGCCAGCATTGCAATTGTATTCAATTTCAGCTCCTCTTTCCCCTCCACTTCAGAGTGTGTCCTTGTAGATGTTGGGTGAAGGCAAAGATCTGATTGGGCTGTGATCCTCTCGACAGTTGACCAATCTCCCCACAATTACTGTGCAACTTCACACAATTGGCAGCCACTTGAGGGAGGTAATGGAGGGACGCTGCAGCCTACGGAACTGTCCTCCAGCAAGAGGCAACATCTGAAGGACAAAGGATAAAATGTGGGTGATGGGGTAGGTGACAAAGAACAATCTTCTCCTGGGATAGAGAGCGTGAGTATTAGCCTGGGTCTCAGCATCTGATCATCACCTTTTGACTTCATTAGGATTGAGTCCCTCTTTATCATCTGTACCCACTGACCCTGGGATACAGAGAGAGGAATTCCTGCTCCTGGTTCCTACCCATCGACCCCAAGATAGAGAAGAGCATGGGAGGATGGAAAATCATTCTTGCTTTGGTTAGGCCGCACTTAGAGTTTCGCATTCAATTCTGGTCACCACATTATGGGAAGGATGTGGAGGCTTTGGAGAGGGTGCAGAAGAGGTTTACCAGAATGCTGCCTGTATTAGAAGGTATGAGCTAAAAGGAGAAGCTGGACAAACTAGGGCTGTTTTCTCTGGAGCAGCAGAGGCTGAGGGGAGGCCTGATAGAAGTCTATAGAATTATGAGAGGCATAGATAGGGTTGACAGCCAGAATCTTTTTCCCAGAGTTGAAATGTCAAATACTAGGGGCATGCACTTAAGGCGAGAGGGGGAAGGTTCAAAGGAGGTGGAAGGGGCAAGTTTTTTACACAGAGAGTGGTAGGTGTCTGCAACGCGCTGCCAGGGGTGGTGGTGCAGGCAGATAAGATGGGGGTATGTAAGGGCCTTTTAGATAAGCACATGAATATGCAAAGAATAGAGAGGGCAGGCAGAAGGGATTAGTTTAATTTGGCGTCACATTCAGCACAACATTGTGGGCCAAAGGGCCTGTTCCTGTGCCGTACTGTTCTATGTTCTATGCTCTATCATTCCGTAGATGTAGTGGTCCGGAATTTCCACAGAGGTTCTCCAGTCTCCTGTCATAAGATGATGAGATTGTGAAACTCGCAGGAAAGTAAAGTTAGATGAAGCGGGTTCGGGGGAGGATTGTGTGGGCCCATCTTTGCGTTGCAATTTCAATGTAACAATTGTGGGTGACCATTTCCATCCACCTATGTTATTTCTACGGCGGATCTTGCAACAAAGTTGTGTCAAGAAATCAGGGGGAAAGGATCCAGAAAGTCAGAACTGTTATCAGTGATGACCCTTCTGTAACAGTGCAAGTGAACAAACAACTGAAATCACATTCAGTTGAATAGCAACGTTGATAACAGAGTTACTGACATCTTACTTGACTGGGTTCTGACAACCAAAAGGCTGTACATACGATCTTTTTACAAGTGATTTTTATTAGCCAAACATGGGGCGACACAGTGGCACAGTGGTTAGCTCTGCTGCCTCACAGCGCCAGGGACCCGGGTTCAATTCCGGCCTCGGGTCACTGTCCGTGTGGAGTTTGCACATTCTCCCCGTGTCTGCATGGGTTTCCTCCGGGTGCTCCGGTTTCCTCCCACAGTCCAAAGATGTGTGGGTTAGGTTGAACCTAAAAATTGACCCTAGTGTCAGGAGGGTTAGCAGGGTAAAGGGGCAATGGGAATAGGGCTTGGGTGGGATCATGGTCAGTGCAGACTTGATGGACCGAAAGGCCTCCTCCTGCACTGTAAGGATACTATGCTGTTGAGAGAACAGTGATGAAAGTGATTCATGCACCATCCTGCCAGGAGGAAGGGACAGTTCAGACCAGTATTTGTCAATCAATTCTCAGTTGCTATTGCTTTTCAAAATATTATCCAGAAACCTTTTTTTAAAAACTTACTAGAAAGCCGAGGGTTGGCTCTTAATATTCTTGTCAGAAGGTAATGTCTTCTGCGTTGAGATTTATTTGGTATTCAGAGTACGTTGAGGTATCAGGGTGAGGTAATGCGAATTGCAGAGCCTTTCTCCTTCTGTAAAATTCTCCTCCCCGCCAGTTATTTCTCTCTGCATCATCGCAGTCATCGGTTTATTTTTAACTCTGCAACATCAGCATTATGTAATCAAAGGGCTCTCAGCTGAGAGTCCCATCATGCATAAATACAGCTCATTCAAATAATTTTAACTGCTGTTAAAATAAAGAAAAACAAATACAGAATGTTTAAAAAGAGTTGAATATTAAAATTATATGAAAGCAGAGCAATTAAAAATCTGGGACAGGATGGTACTGCTCTCTGGGTGGCAGGCACAGAAGCAGAAGGGGGCGGGGGCCTGTAAAATAGCAGAAAGTGGCTCACTGCAGTCCTGCCACCAGAGAAAATGCCCAGTGGCATTCTGCGAGGCAGGTCACTGCCCGTTCCAAGGGAGCAGGCAGACTACTTTCATATTTAAAGGTCATATTAAGGACCATTCTGTGGGGGATGGGCAGCATTTTCCCAGTGTGGGGTCCTCTCCCTGGCATGGGGAGGCTGCCAGTTTACTGGAGCAGAGGGAGGTGATGGCCTTGTGGTATTATCGCAAGACTATTAATCCCGAAACTCAGCTCATGCTCTGGGGACCCGGGTTCGAATCCCGCCACGGCAGATGGTGGAATTTAAATTCAGTTTTAAAAAACTGGATTTAAGAATCTACTGATGACCATGAAACCACTGTTGATTGTCTGAAAAACCCATCTGGTTCACTAATATCCTTTAGGGAAGGAAATCTGCCGTCCTTACCTGGTCTGGTCTACATGTGACTTCAGAGCCACAGCAATGTGGTTGACTCTCAACTGCCCTCTGAACATGGGTAACTAGGGATGGGCAATAAATGCTAGCCAGCCAGCGGCACCCATGTCCCACGAACTAATAAATAAAAGTCCAGAGGCCATCAGATCCTGTGTCTCCATGCCCCGCACTGGGGGCTGTGGGCAGGGGCATCTCGCATGGCACCAACCATCAGTGAGATCTTCCCCCTCAGCCATTCTGAATTTTAATTAGCTTTACCTCTATGACAGTGCCTCCATCCTGAGGTGCTCCATCGTTCTCTAAGCTGCCTCAGCAGCGCCATCCTCTCCCAGAGGGCTGCCCAGGCTCCAGAGCTATCATTTGACCCACAGCACCAGAAACCTGTTCACTCTTCTTAATTGGATGGTGGGTCCACAAGCTGCCTGTGGTAACGTCACTGAGCTTGACCCGCTACCAGCAAGCACAGGCTCAGGGCCCACATTTCATCCCAATGTTGAAATCCCAAAGCCCTGGTGTCTGGTATCCCTCTTCCCACACCACTCCACCCCCACACCCCACTTTCACACACACACACACTCAACAACCCCACAGCCCCTCATCCCAATAACCCTCCCCCACCACATGCGCGCACACACACACATGCGCGCACACACACACGCACGCACACGCACACGCACACACACACACAAATACACACACTCAACAACCCCTCTTCCCAATAAACCTCCCCCACCAGGCGCGCGCGTGCGCGCTCACGCACACACACTCACATACACACACACACACACACGCACACACTCTCAAAAACCCCACAGCCCCTTTTCCCAGTAACCTTCCCTGTCCACACACACGCACACACACACACTCACACACGCACACACACACACACACACCTCCTAGAATTGGCAGTCTCTTTTCCACAGTCATCACTGCTCTTTGCTGCTCATATGAGGGGGAGACCGTGACCTCAGATGTGACCTCTCCAATCCTATTAGGGGTTATGACTTACAGTTTGGGGACACCTAGCCTACATGCTTAGGAGCAGCATGGTGGCACAGTGGTTAGCACTGCTGCCTCACAGCGCCAGGGACCTGGGTTCAATTCCGGCCTCAGATCACTGTCTGTGTGGAGTTTGCACATTCTCCTCAGGTCTACATGGGTTTCCTCCGGGTGTTCCGGTTTCCTCCCACAGTCCAAAGATGTGTGGGTTAGGTGGATTGGCCAGGCTAAATTGCCCCTTAGTGTCAAGGGATTAACAGGGTAAATATGTGGGTTAACAGGAATAGGGCTTGGGTGGGATTGTGGTCGATGCAGACGCAATGGGCCAAATGGCCTTCTTCTGCACTGTAGAGATTCTATGGCTTCTATGCTGCTTATCCTCTTGCTGGTTACCACAGATCCCCTGTACAAGTCAAAAATACAAACTGACATCAGAAAGAAATGAAGTTCTAGATGGGCCACTAAAACCTTGTCAATGACAAGCAGTGTGCCTTCATTGCTAACTGCCAAATCCAGGCCACTGCTCAATAAAGGTCCAGTCTTCACCTTGTCCAATATTAATGGTGATGTGATAGATCCGTGTTCAGGGCAGCGTGATGTTGTATCCATGCTAATGACAATGTGATCATTCACAGAAACTTGCCATCAATCAATTGGACTTGAATGCTTTGGGCATAACACTGGGCTCTGTGGTGCTATTAGTGCAGGTGCTGAAAGGTGGAAATTGAACCACCCGTGTGTGTATGCCAGTGGTATTAGGAGTGGGTGCTCAAATGACGCAAGACTGCCACTCCACCTGAGGGTAGTTTCAGGAACTTAACCCATGCGTGTCGGATGAGTACCTGCGATGATCACTCTCTGAACTGACACATTCAGCAGCATGAAGGTCAGATAGGAACTTACAGGTGCAGTGCGTTTGACTTGTGCATATTCCTTGATGTATTTTTAGAGGGTGATAATTATGGAGGACAGAATATTTGGTGACCAATTAAGGGGACAGCGGATGGAGTGCCTTATGGTCTGTATCATGATGATTTGGAGTTGGGGACCAAGTGTAGTGTGTCAAAATTTGCAGATGACACTAAAATGAGTGGCAGAGCAAAGTGTGCAGAGGACGCTGAAAGTCTAGAGAGGGATATAGATAGTCCAAGTGAATGGTTAAGGGCTTGGCAGATGGAGTACAATGTTGGTAAATGTGAGGTCATCCATTTTGATAGGAATAACAGCAAAATGGACTATTATTTAAATTGTTAAAAAATTGCAGCATGCTGCTGTGCAGAGGGACCTGCGCGTCCTTGTGCATGAATCAAAAAAAGTTGGTTTGCAGGTTCAGGAGGTAATTAAGAAGGCAAATGGAATTTTGTCCTTCATTGCGAGAGAGAAGGAGTTTAAAAACAGCGAGGTTATGTTGCAGCTGTATAAGGTGCTGGTGAGGCCACACCTGGAGTACTGTGTACAGTTTTGGCCTCCTTACTTGAGAAAGGAAATACTGGCACTGCAGGGGATGCAGAGGAGATTCACTAGGTTGATTCCGGAGTTGAGAGGGTTGTTTTATGAGGAGAGACTGAATAGACTGGGGCTATACTCACTGGTATTCAGGAGAATGAGGGGAGATCTTATAGAAACTTATAAGATTATAAAAGGAATAGATAAGATGGAAGCAGGGAAGTTGTTTCCACTGGTGGGTGAAACTAGAACTAGGGGGTATAGCCTCAAAATAAGGGGGAGCAGATTTAGGACTGAGTTGAGGAAGAACTTCTTCACACAAAGGGTTGTGAGTCTGTGGAATTCCCTGCCCAGTGAAGCAGTTGAGGCTACCTCATTGAATGTTTTTAAGGCAAGGATAGATACATTTTTGAACAGTAAAGGAATTAAGGGTTATGGTGAGCGGGCGGGTAAGTGGAGCTGAGTCCACGAAAAGATCAGCCATGATTTTATTGAATGGCGGAGCAGGCTCGAGGAGCCAGATGGTCTACTCCTGCTCCTAGTTCTTATGTTCTTATTATCATGGGCAACAATAGAGCGAAGGAGGTAGAGAGGAGAAGCTCTGTGAA
This sequence comes from Mustelus asterias, assembly GCF_964213995.1. Taxonomy (NCBI): domain Eukaryota; kingdom Metazoa; phylum Chordata; class Chondrichthyes; order Carcharhiniformes; family Triakidae; genus Mustelus; species Mustelus asterias. The sequence continues at coordinate 28,833,055 of NC_135801.1, read as the reverse complement.
GAAGGAGGAGGAGGATGACACTACAGTCAGCCCCCCCGTGGCGAGAGCTATAGGAATTGCAAGGGCCACTATTCTATCAATGTACAGTTGGTGTGCGACCACTGCCAGTAAAAGGTAAAGTCACCATAGTCCCAGATGACCATAGGCTGCTCTCCCTATGAGGTGGAGAGTGTGCTGGTGGTGATTTAACCTGAGGATCACCATAAGGGGCAAGGTTGAGAAGGTGGGCCTTCATGAATAATGTCAGCAGGTGCGGGAATTGAACCCGCGCTGTTGGCATCGCTCTGCATCAAAAACCAATTAAGTCAACTAAGCTGACCAACTCCCAGTAGATCATGTTGGGTGAATGTCCTCTATCCTAGTAGTTGCCATGATGTATTTACCTTGCACTAGTCCGCCGTAACATCATACCATCTACCTCCACAGAGAACTCGGGGCTGGCATCTTGGGGACAAAGGCTAGCCACTGTAGACGTGGCTGAAACCCACTCCATGTGGCACCTGACCACACAAGGGCAGCAGGCATTTAACCAGAGTCACAGAGCCAGAAGGGATATCATGAAATAGACAATTGTTCTGCTCAATCAAAGGATTTGCTGCCTTTCCCACAGTTCAAGGCCAGCTCTCCCTCACGGTTTAATTCATTTTGCAGACCTTGCTAATTCTGGTAAGGCTGTGTCATGAATTACCCATCCTGCCTTGTGGCCACAATTCTTTCTGTGTCTTCAGTTAGGCCGGGTAACATGTTCATGTTAGCGCCATGAGATAAATTCTGTGTACACAGGGCCACCAAGCAACCAGTCAATATTCATTAATATAAAAGGAATAAAGAAATGATTACATGGTTAAACAATGACTAATAAATTACATAATATATTGGCTTACAGAAGCACTGTGCCACGTTGGAGCCAGTCTCTTCTATGCTCTTTGACATTGATAGGAGGCTGTCTGTTAAGGCTGGCAACACAGCAAAGCATCTATGTGCGCTCTGTCATCAGCATTCTCCTTTAGGCCACTTCTTTAAAGTCCTCATCAGTGTTCCCTACAGCAGAACTCATCATAGAGCTCACTCTCCAGGAAGTTTTCCCTTTGACCTGGCTGCAGTCAATAGTGCCCAATGACTGATCCTGTGCAGATTCTGACTCTATACAAGTCTCTGAGCTACACACCATGCCCGTATTTGAGCTGGTGGCTGCAAGGGTCAGACCGGGTTTCCCCGTCACTGGCACAGGCTTATAGTCCCTCTTCCCCCTGGGTATACTGCAGCTGGCCACAAAAAAGCAGAAGAGAGAGGGTTGGGCTGAGGGAAGAGGGTGGGATGTAAATTAAGAGATTTATGGCCACACCATCTATGCTTGTATATCATACCAGAGATCAGGATGAAGGTAAGAAGGGAGTTGAGAAGGGGAAAAAGGCAGGAACATGCAGTCATCACAATTGCACTCAGTGGTGCTATGAGCTCTGTGCTAACTGCTACTATGATGCAGTAACTATCTCCTATGGCCCGCTCGGTAGATGAGGTCACGCCTGCAGGTCTTCTGTTGCTCATTCCTTTTCCAGGTCTCCTTGTCTTACAAGAGTGAGGGCTGAATGAGAGCTTGTATTGCACTGCTGTTGGGAGTTGGTGCATGGTGACTCTGAGAGATGGATGTGAGGCTGGCACCATTGGAAAGTGTGTGTGGGCGAGGTGGACTATGTGCAAATTACGCATGAGTCATGAGTGCTAGATGGTGCTGCTGAGTGTGTGGGTTGGAGTCTGGTGCACAGCGCAGTGTGCAAGGTCGGTGGGATGTGATGTGATGTGAAGATGCATTCACCACCTTAACCACAGTCCTGAGGTCATCAAACCTCTTTCAGCGCTGCTGAAGCCTGGCTCCAGGCATTGACCTCTGACACCTATTTCATTCAGAAGGTTGGCCTTGAGGGTTTCTTGAATCCCCTGGAAAAATGGTCTCTTTCCTTCCACCAACCTCCAGTATAAATGGCTCCAGCACCATATCGGCAAACCTGGGAGCTCACTCTCTGCCCTACTGTATTCTATTTCCCTTGTGCAAAATTGTAACAGCAGCAACCTCCTGTAAGTCATTGCAACTTCCCTTTCAGAGGAACCTCTTTGTGATATGGAGCACCATGTTTTTTATTCATTTGTGGGACATGGCCATTGCCCATTACTAGTTGCCCGAGGGCAGTTGAGAGTCAACCACATTGCTGTGGCTCTGGAATCATATGTAGGCCAGACCAGGTAAGGGCGGCAGATTTCCTTCCCTAAAGGACATTAGTGAACCAGATGGATGTTCTGGCCTCACACTCTGTTAGGCCAATAGCTGCTACTGAAGCAGCTCAGGTCGCACTGAGCTGTACATCAGAATCATTGTAATGAGGAGGCCGCACAGAGTTTATGTGCTCCCTCCTTCAATGGGATCATGTGCGGGCAGGTTTCTAGACATGATCCCCATGCCCATCCATTGAAACAGATACATTTTAGCCCGTTATGCCAGTAACAGCTGCCAGACTTAACATGCATCACAGGGTGGCTCTGAAGCAGAACATGTAGCCATGAATGGCACACATCTCGCTGAGCGTGTATAAAGCTAAGTTAATTGTATACAAAACTCAAGCTCCACAGAAATATGTGCCTTCGTTGCCCCAATTGATTAAAGACAGAGATGTCAGAATTGGAGAAGTGCAGTAAACAGGCTGGCTTGTGGGGCTGGAGAAGGTTACAGAGACTGGGAGGGGGGTCAGACCATCGAGCAATTTGAAATTAAGGATGATAATTTAAAAATTGAGACTTGGGCCAGATTGGGGAGACAAAGTAGGTCAGCAAACACAGGTTGAAGTGAACTTGGTGCGAGTTAGGATATGGGAAGCTGTATTTGATGCCGATAATGTCATGTCTTCTTGCTGATGTCTTACAGATGAATGCAAACTGGCAGCAAGTTAACACAGTGGTAAGGATCGGGTCGACTGGGTTGTCTTCTAATAGAATCGGAAATAGCTGCAATGTAGAATTGCGGGTAATACTAGAACATTTACTGAAGTTGGGATAATTTGAGCTGAGCATAAGTCATTGTGAGCTAACTAATGTAGTAGGTGTAGTGTGTGTCTGTTAATAGAGTTAACCAGAATATTAAACGACTAAGACAGGGCATTAATTAGAATCTTACATTCAGGGTAGGGGAAAAATCTGTCCTTTCTATATTTTGCCAAAATGATTCTGGCAGGTGAAGGTTAGTGAACGAATGGCATGGTAGCACAGTGGTTAGCACTGCTGCCTCACAGCGCCAGGGACCCAGGTTCAATTCCCGGCTTGGGTCACTGTCTGTGTGGAGTTTGCACATTCTCCCTGTGTCTGTGTGGGTTTCCTCCGGGTGCTCCGGGTTCCTCCCACAGTCTGAAAGACGTGTTGATTAAGTGGATTGGCCATGCTAATTTCTCCCTCAGTGTACCCAAACAGGCGCCGGAATGTGGCAACTAGGTGATTTTCCACAGTGGCTTCATTGCAGTGTTAATGTAAACCTACTTGTAAATAAATAAAGAACGAGGTGCAGTGTTCAAGTACATGTGTGTACAGCCCTGATTTTCCTATGCAAATATGTGCAAGAAGTATAACCTAACATTGTCCACAACATTGATGTGGAGATGCCGGCGTTGGACTGGGGTAAACACAATAAGACTTTTAACAACACCAGGTTAAAGTCCAACAGGTTTATTTGGTAGCAAATGCCATTAGCTTTCGGAGTGCTGCTCCTTCGTCAGATGAAGTGGAAATCTGCTCTCAAACAGGGCACAGAGACACAAAATCAAGTTACAGAATACTGATTAGAATGCGGATCTCTACAGCCAACCAGGTCTTAAAGATACAGACAATGTGAGTGGAGGGAGCAGTGGAGGGAGTGGAATGCTCCCTCCACTCACATTGTCTGTATCTTTAAGATCTGGCTGGCTGTAAAGATTTGCATTCTAATCGGTATTCTGTAACTTGATTTTGTGTCTCTGTGCCCTGTTTGAGAGCAGATTTCCACTCCATCTGATGAAGGAGCAGCGCTCCGAAAGCTAATGGCATTTGCTACCAAATAAACCTGTTGGACTTTAACCTGGTGTTGTTAAAATTCTTACTGCACCAACATTGATCCAGGGAATGGTAAGGTTCTGGTTATAGAAACAGTCGGATGGCTGTATCAGTGTGAATTCAAATGCTGTGTAAGTTTTTGGTCCACTTGGGATTTTGCTCTCTGTGCTAGTGATTCATTTTGAAACCTTTGTTGCTGGTGTAGCAATTTATCAATTCCTTATTTTGATCGGCTAAAGAAGATGTGAGCCAATGCCTATATAAATATAGCACACAGAGGAACACAGTGTGGCCACATTAAGTTCCGCCCTTCTAAGTCCATTGGAAGGGAATATCACTAGCTTTTAATCTCACCAAGCCCCAGAAGAGTTAGCGCCAATTAATAAATGGTGCATTTCTTTAAAGTGCGGAAAAGCATTAAACAAGCACAATCAACATCAATAAAAAGATTTTTTGAGATTCAGAGATTTTTTGACTCCGAATCACAGAAGGAATATCAGGACCATTATCTGAGAGAGATTAGAGGAAATTGAAAGGTGGTACCATGAATGGGAAAGACAACCACAAGCAAACAATGTAGCCTTATTCCAGGATGAGGACAGGAGGACAATAGTAGGGCTTTATGAATGGCATGCTGCTTAGCATGCTGCTTAACTTTATGGATGGCATGCTGCCCTAGCTTGGAAATTGCTCCATGGACAACCTGGAAGTTGAATGTGAAAATGTCCCCATCAGCCAATGTCAAGTTCTAATCAGATAACCTGACAACCTCATCAGCATTCACCTAAGCAGAAAATGAATGTAAATCGCCACCTTTCTCCAGTTCAAACATAATTGGACAGAACCAACAGAACTTCAAGTTGTTGAGGACTAAACTGGGAGTATTGCAATTGGCAGGCAGTAATTCTGTCATAAACATTTTTAAATAAACACATTTAAATTGCCCCAAAAGAGAGTTTCAATCAACTCCAATTGTCCCGTTCTCATAGATGACTGATTCATGGGAGAAGGCTATCAGGAAGAGGGCTTTTATCTTTGCTGATGAAGGTTTGCAGGCCCCTGGATGGTGGTAAAGGAAAGGTACGACCAGCTCTTCAGTTCCTCCACATCCTAGTCCTCACGTATCATCAAGGAGAGGGTGTGGACAGCGACGCAGAGAACACTAAGTGCTACGGCTATGGTGCCCACGAGAGCAGAGCATGATCAGAGGAATTTCAATGAGATGACCAGAGCAGGGTAGGTAAGACACTCAGCACACTCTCCCTTTCTGCCTTGTCCATTGTGGGCAACACACTCGAGTCTAAGGTGAAACAAGTTGGTCAGGGACCCAAAACAGAGATGAGTAGGGCAGAGAGTGGCTCAAGCCTCTGAGCTCTGAATTCCCTGATGGGCTGCTGCATTACTGTGAACAGATTAGAGGTTAAGAAGGGGAAGGGGGAGAGTGTCCAGAACCTGGTGAGAACCGATCCAGTCCCATTCCACCATACAGGACTTCTCAGCACTGACAAAGGCAGCCATTCTGATCCTCTGGGTTTTGTTTTCATGAAGATCAGCTATTGCAATTATTGTGGAGGAGGAGGGTGAGGAGGAAAAGAGCGAGGAGGAGGAGGGTGAAGAGGAGAAGGGCGAGGCGGGGGAAGAGGAAGGAGGTTCTATTCCGTACTGTTTTGGGAGAGGCCTGATTTTGATTGTTGGAAGCAATGTAAATTCAATTGCCTTTTCTGTTGTCTTCCAATTTCAACTGTGGACAGGGAGTGTTAGAAAGATTAGAAATCACCTCTGGGCTGCTCTGGCTGTTAGTCCTGCACAGTAAGAAGTCTCACAACACCAGGTTAAATTCCAACAGGTTTATTTGGTAGCACAAGCTTTCAGAGTCTTGCTCCTTCTTCAGGTGAGTGAGTCAAGACTCCGAAAGCTTGTGCTACCAAATAAACCTGTTGGAATTTAGCCTGGTGTTATGAGACTTCTTACTGTGCTTATCCTAGTCCAACGCCGGCATCTCCACATCATGGTTAGTCCTGCCACAGTGCCCTGGGAACCAGCTGACTGCACTACCATCGCATACACTTGGAATTGGTGGTTAGGCAGAGAAGGCCTTGTGGCACAGTGATAGTGTCCCTACCACTGGACAAGAAGCTCTGAGTTCGAACCTGACGCCAGAAGGAGCATTCAGTACTGATAATCAGCTTGGAAATCCTTCCCCCACTATTCCCCAAAAGGGGAAAAATGCAGTCTGGGTGTGAATGTACGCGAGGGAGAGAGTGGTTAGGCAGCAAAGTATCTTTATATGAGGCATTTAATAATTTAAGTAACAACACAATAACCACTGCAGTTATGCTGCGATGAATAATACATTGTGATTTTCTTGTGAACATTTGTGATTCATAAGTTGGCATCCAGTTGCTGCACATCACTGGTGCATACTGAGCCAATCCTTTTTAGTTGCTGTGATGTGCCACCTGGTGTCTGAGGCAAGAATTAACAAAATTCATGCATTTAACAGATTGCAATTCTCAATTTCAAATTAACATTTTAAACAGTGAGGGCCTGCTATGAAAGGATTTGGAAAGCTAAAGATGATTTATGACCTTGTTACGAAGTAACCACCAAATGTCAAAAGTGAATTATTGTATGAATCGGAGGTCTTTCAACCATACAACAAAGTGTATATCATTTGTGGAGTTTGCTCCGGTTTCCTCCCACAGTCCGAAGATGTGCAGGTTAGGTTGATTGGCAATGCTAAATTGCCCCTTAGCATCAAGGGGATTAGCAGGGTAAATACGTGGGGTTATGGGGAAAGGGTGGGATTCTTGTTGGTGCAGGCTCAATGGGTCGAATGGCCTCCTTCTGCACTGTAGGAATTCTATGATTTCAATATTTCTTCTTTGTTGAGGTAAATGTGCTCAGTTAAAAACTTAGAACGACAGGAACTGTTTTCACCAATATTGAAGATGGTAGTCGAATGTAAAACTCTAATATGCCTTTTAATTATTCATTCCGAAGGCTTTAAGAATAGCTTTCGTTAGTTACTCGAAAGATCACATCAGCTACGATGTGTAGCTGAGACTGTTGTATTTTTGGCTTTTCAGCTCTTTTCTCATTTCAAGATTTGGGTATGGTTTATGTCGAAATGCTACATTTAAGTTAAAATCAGCCAGAGCTGAAGAAGGGATGAGATGCATTGTTAAGCTGACTTCTGATCTAATGAAAAGTGGGGGAGGGAGCCTTTCCTGCCAACTGCTCTGGCTCATTGTGGCAGCAGCTGGAATTCTTTTAAAGGAGCCTACATCCTGTGGTGGGGGGTTTCGGCAGGGGGGTGGGGGGGGGGGGGTGGTGTGCAATAAGGGTGAGGTCGTTGGCAAGATTAAATGACAAACCTACTGGCCAACCTCCTGACAGGGAAGATGACAGAGATAAAACTGTCAAATTTCCTGTCCAGAGACAAGACAAAGGAAATAGGCAAATTGATGGTCAATTGGTCAGTTCTGCTGAGAGGCAAGGTAGGGCCTGCGCTAATCTACTGTAAGACAGTTCATCTGTTCCATGACGAGCCTAGCCTAATCAGTAAGCCAGTTACTCAAAACAAAACATTGTTTAGCCGGTTACCAGGTCAGTGTTGACATATCTTAAATATACTCTTTATGATAAGAAGTTAAGTTGAAATAAGGTGAGATTTCCTCTAAATGTTATTTCATATGTTTATTTATTGACTGGGAAACAAAGCAAGTTAGTCATGTGTACCTTCTTTATCTCACTGAATTGTTAATCGACCTGACTTCCAGGAGCAGTGCTTGCGCAGAGGATTAACATATCCGATCTACATAGCAAGAACATGTTACTGGGGGAGTGATCAGGGGGTGTGCGGGAGGCGATGTCCAGGGGAATGGGGAAGTGACAATCTCCCAGTGCACTATGTATTATTGTACAAAGTTCAGGAGATCAGGAGATCATGTGCATGCACAATGGCGTCCTCCAGCAGTCAGCAGCCTGCTTCCCAGCATGAATAGACTCCGTCCACTCCCCCTACTGGCAAGAATCACATTTTGCCTCATTTGTATTCTCTAAGTGGCATAAGATAGTGTCTGATTTAGTATGATATGATTTGATTTATTATTGTCACACGTATTGGCATATAGTGAAAAGTATTATTTCTTGTGTGCTATACAGACAAAGTATACCGTTCAGAGGGAAGAAGAAAAGGAGAGGGTGCAAAATGTATTGTTACAATCATAGCTAGGGCATAGAGAAAGATCAAATTAATATTAGGAGGTCAATTCAAAAGTCTGATGGCAGCAGGAAAGAAGCTGTTCTTGAGTTGGATGGTATGTGACCTCAGATTTTGGTTTATTTTTCCCGACAGAAGAAGGTGGAGGAGGGTATGTCTGGGGTGCATGGGATCCTTGATTATGTTGGCTGCAGGAAGTATATGATGTGGAGATGCCGGCGTTGGACTGGGGTAAACACAGTAAGAAGTCTAACAACACCAGGTTAAAGTCCAACAGGTTTATTTGGTAGCAAAAGCCACTAGCTTTCAGGACAGGCTGTTCCTTCATCAGGTGAGTGGGAGTTCTGATCACAAACAGGGCACAAAGACACAAACTCAATTTACATGAATAATGATTGGAATGTGAGTCTTTACAACTAATCAAGTCTTAAAGGTACAGACAATGTGAGTGGAGGGAGCATTAAGCACAGGTTAAAGAGATGTGTGTTGTCTCCAGACAGGACAGCTAGTGAGATTTTGCACTACGCTTGTTACGCTGCAGGAAAGGATGTCCCGAGGCATGGTACATTGGGGAAACCATGCAGACGCTACGACAACGGATGAATGAACACTGCTCGACAATCACCAGGCAAGACTGTTCTCTTCCTGTTGGGGAGCACTTCAGCGGTCACGGGCATTCAACCTCTGATCTCCGGGTAAGCGTTCTCCAAGGCGGTCTTCACGACACACGACAGCGCAGAGTTGTTGAGCAGAAACTGATAACCAGGTTCCGCACACATGAGGATGGCCTCAACCGGAATATTGGGTTCATGTCACACTATCTGTAACCCCCACAACCTGCCTGGATGTGCAAAATCTCCTCCACTCACATTGTCTGTACCTTTAAGACTTGATTAGCTGTAAAGACTCACATTCCAATCATTATTCATGTAAATTGAGTTTGTGTCTTTGTGCCCTGTTTGTGATCAGAACTCCCACCCACCTGACGGAGTAACAGCCTGTTCCGAAAGCTAGTGGCTTTTGCTACCAAATAAACCTGTTGGACTTTAACCTGGTGTTGTGAGACTTCTTACTGCAGGAAATATAGACAGAGTCAATGGGTGGGAGGCTAGTTTGTGGGATGGACTGGGCATTCACAACCATTTGTAATTTTTGCGGTCTTGGTCAGAGTAGGAGCCAATTTGAGCTGTGATACATCCGGAGAGGATGCTTTCTATGGTGCATTTGTAAAAATTGGTGAGAGTTGTAGCGGACATGCCAAATTTCCTTAGACTCCTGAGAGAGGCGTTGATGGGCTTTCTTAAGTATAGCGTCGGCATGGAGGGACCAGGACGGATTATTGGTGATCTGAACACCTAAAAATGTGAAGCTCTCAATCATCTCCATTTCATCCCTGTTGGTGTACTGGGGTACGTCCTCCACTACGCTTCCCGAAGTCGATGACTATCTCGTTTGCTTTAGTGACATTGAGGGAGAGATTATTGTCACTGCACTAGTTCACCAGATTCTCTATCTCTTTCCTGTACTCCATCTCATCATTGTTTGAGATCCGACCCACTACGGTGGTATTATCAGCAAACTTGAAAATTGAGTTGGAGGGGAATTTGGCCACAGTCATAGGTGTATAAGGTGTATAATAAGGGACGGAGAACAAAGCCTTGTGGAGCACTGGTGTTGAGGATGATCATGGAGGAGGTGTTGTTACCCTATCCTTACTGATTGTGGTGTGTGGATTAGGAAATCTAGGATCCAGTCGCAGAGGGAGGAGCCGAGGCCTCGGCCACAGAGTTTGGAGATGAGTTTTGTTGCGATAATGCTGTTGAAGGCTGAACTGTAGTCAATAAATAGGAGTCTGACGTAAGTATCCTTGTTGTCCAGTGTTCCAGTGTTGAATGGGCCAGGGAAATGGCATCTGTTGTCGACTTGTTGGGGTGATAGGCGATCTGTAGTGGATCCAGGCTCCCAAGTTCACCAATACAGCCTGACCTGACCCTGAAAAGCTTTGGTTCAAGCAGTGGGATAGCCTCTTTCCTTAGGTGGCAGGAGGCAAATGAATGTTGGTAGCTTAACACCCATGACATGACTGCAATCCCAGAAATAGGTTACGGTCAAGAGATAATCCCAGGAGAGTGGCCTTGGTTCCTTGGGGGCAACACTTAATGCCAAATCACAGAATGACAGCGTGTCTGCCACCCACTCTGCCATGGCATATTTGTGCCACACAGACTCCTCTGGCACACATTGAGATCCTGCAGTCTGTAGCTGGAGATTGTGCACCATGGCCATCTGATGTGGCCTCAACCTGAAAGCCCTCAAGCTGCAGTCACTAGGAAAGCATTTAATCGGAGCTCTAGGATAAGAAAGGACCCCACAAGATTCATACTATTAATTAATGATCAATTACTTCTGTTATCTGTGAGATTGAGATGGAATTGATTTGTTTGATAAATTGTTTTTTTTTTGTCCTGGATTTGGTGTGTCTGTGCAGTGAAGTGAGGGATAGACCCATCTGTCTGGATGGGTGTCAGATGTTGATGGGAAGGTGAGTGGTAAGGCTTGTTGTATTGCGAAGGGATGGGTGGGTCACGTGAAGTGTTCTCTGATGAGTTGCACTCTGAGAAATCTGGCAACTTGGGGCACTGGCACAGGTGGTCAATGGCGCTCCTGCTCTTTACCCTTTTTGCTACCCGGGTGATGGTGAGGGTTGGTTGCTCCTGATGTTGTACATGATGTCTGCAACGAATGGCTATAAACCTGGATACCCACTCAGGGCCAGACTGCAAAGACCCCCCTGCCCTCAATTCCCCCCAAACAGCCTAGACAACCGCAGTGTTGCTGGAACGCCACTTCATGTTTCTTGTGACCAGGATTATCCGCGTTCCCAACAAGAGACATGAGTCAAATTTGAAGGGGATTGCTCTTGTCAACCAGTAGACTCTATGGGCCCTATTTTACCAAACATTCGCGTCCATTTCCGGGCTCGAAATCGCGGTAAATTCGGGCGTCGGGCCTTTAACGCGATCTGCACCCGAACCCGAGCAGATCGCGACTTTACTGACACCCGATTCGGGCGCGGAGAATCAGGTGACCCGACGATTTAAATGCATTAGCATTTAAATCGATTTAATGAACTGCCCGCCCAACTCTACCGCCAAATCCCACTTTACCACCGCGCGGCCCAATCCGGATCCGCGCTTTTAGCGACCATGCTGAATAAAAGTCGGAAGCCGGCGCTTCCTCAGTGAGGGTTGGCGAGGAGGTAGGTGCACGGCGTCCGAAAGCTCTCCGGTACTTACAAGTGTCTTGTAGTCGCAGCTATTCCGCTGTCCCGGGTCGGTGGCAGCTGTGCGGGTGTGTGGGGGGGAGGGAGGACTGTTGATGTGCTCGGTCTCCGATGTCTGTCTGGCAGCATGGACCCGGGTCTCAGCACTGACCCCGGGTTCTGCAGTGCTGCTGGGTCCTAGCACCGCAGCTCACTTCAGGCTGAAGGATGTGCACAAAGCCCTTGCAGACAGCACTGCTGCAGCCTCTCAACGTTACCAGGGGCTGTGACTGTGTGCAGCATGTGGCTGGGGGGATTGGGGAGTATGGGGGGGCTGTGACTGTGTGGAGCATGTGGCTGGGGGATTGGGGGGCATGGGGGGGCTGTGACTGTGTGGAGCATGTGGCTGGGGGGATTGGGGGGCATGGGGGGGCTGTGATTGTCGATGTGCTAGGGGCAAGCAGCGTTGCATGACTCCCACATTCGTTCATCCCCGCCTCCCCCCAATCCACCTCCCCTGCAACCCCCCCCCCACCTTTCAGAGTGCCGAGATGGCTTTCGCGATGCAACCAATTGATCTTGCTGTTCTTCTGGTTGCTGCTGAAGCTGAGGAGGAGGAAATGGAGGAAAAGCTGCGGGCCCAGGAGGCCCGGGCCTTACCACCTGCAGGACCGGAGGGAGACGACCATCAGAGGCAGGAGGTGGTCACCATTCACCCAGAGCGGGGGCTTCGGAGAAGGAGGGAGCAGAGACCCCAGCAGTTCCGTGCACGAGTGTCCTTCGAGGAGATGTTGGACACCGTGTGCCGCCGACGTCTCCGACTCCGAAAGGGTACCGTGCGACACCCGTGCAACCTGTTGCAGGACCTGGCGCTGAGGGGCAGGGGTGGGGCACCCACTCTCAGTGGCTGTCAGATTGACGGCTGCTCTGAACTTTTACGCGACTGGCTCCTTCCAGAGCCCGAGCAGAGATCTCTGTGGCATCTCCCAGTCTGCAGTCCACACCTGTGTCAAACAGGTCACTGAAGCCCTGTGTGCCCGGGCTGGGCAGTACATCAAATTCAACCTGGACCAGGCCCATCAGGAAGCCGGGCTGCGGGGTTCTCTGCAATTGCGAGGATGCCGAATGTGCAGGGGATGATCGACTGCACCCATGTCGCCCTCAGGGACCCCCTACAGAATCCAGGACGATTTGTCAATAGGAAGGGGTTCCACTCCCTGAATGTACAAATTGCGTGTGACCACAACATGACCATCATGCACGTCTGCGCCAGACATCCAGGCAGCGTGCATGACAGCTTCATTATAAGGAGCTCGGACATCCCGCAAGCATTTGAGGAGGAGCCCAGGCTGCGGGGGTGGCTCCTGGGTGATATGGGTTACCCGCTTCGGACATGGCTGATGACGCCTGTGCGGAGACCTGTGACTGAGGCGGAGACCCGCTATAATGAGGCCCATGTAGCCACCCGCGCGATAGTGGAGAGGTGCATTGGGCTCCTCAAGATGCGGTTCCGGTGCCTGGACCGATCCGGAGGGGCCCTCCTCACAGCCCCCTGGTCATCTCACGCATAGTGGTGGTGTGCTGTGCCCTGCACAATCTGGCTCTGCAGCGAGGTGACCTCCTGGAGGAGGAAGAGGACGTGGAGGAGGAGGAGGAAGTGGAGGAGGAGGAAGTGGAGGAGGAGGAAGAGGAGGCTGAGGGCGCCGTGGAACACCTGCCAGGTGGTGCAGGACTGGCAGCACAGCTGAGGCATGCGAGGGCAGCTAGGGAGGCTCTGATAACCAGGCGGTTCAGTCGCTAGGGGATGGTGATTGTGGGTTCCATTCCCCCGCACCCCCAAAATGTGCCTTCCAGTTATCCTGCACGTTGTCACACCAGAGCGGTGGGCCTGGGTACTCTGTGCTTGCGATATATTTTCCAGGCAGGAGGGCGATGACGACACGCTACGCACTATTCGGATGATGCCCTGGTGCAAACCCAGTCTGACTCCTGCCTGAGATCCACCTGCACGGTAGCACCTGGGCCCACGTCTGTCTAGTGGGTAAGGGATCCGAAACCCCCATACAGAGCCCTGGGGTGGGTGGGTTGGGGGACGGGAGGCCATCGCCCGTGGGGTATGAGAGACCAATGGCTTCCTTTGCTTCCTTTGCTCAGTGACACCGCATTGAGGGGCCCACCCCAACTGATATCACCAAGAGGCATCCATCGGGTGATCGTCAATGGGGCAGGGGTCCTATTCGAGACAACCTATTCGCAGGTGGTTGTGGAGACAAGACGTTTATTTACAATAAAGATAAGCTGGTGAAACACAGAAACTGGTGAAAAGAAAACACTAAGGTGCCTACAGTCCTTTCTAACTAGTGCAGCCCTTCACCTGTGCCATCTCAGTGCAACTGCAACCTCCTAACCTTCTGCTGCCTCGCACTACGCCTCAGTGACTCCCCACTATGTACATTGGAGGTGGAGGGGGCCAGCTGGCAACCTCACCCCGTGGCCTGTGATGCGCGTGGCGGGCGTCCTCTGGAGGCCCTGAACCTTGAGGGCCCTGGCTGGCTTCCAGGTGTCTGGGATGTTTCCATGACACTCTCTCCATCCCGCTGTCCCTGAGATGCCCCAGGGTGGAGTTGGAAGGTGTTGCCATAGCCACAGTCTACTGGCAGGAAGGCCCCGGCGTGGGCTCGCGTCCTTCCTCCTCCCTTGGGGTCCCTTTTGGCCCCTGGGTCACTCCATGGGACACCGATGCTTCTGCAGTGAGCCTCAGAAGCTCCGGCATCACCTGGCACTGCCAGTCCTGGAGGACCACCTGCGTCCTACCCATGGAGGCAGGCCCCCCTCAGCAGAGCACACCCCCAACCTACCTCGATTGCTGGTCTCCCTTCACCATCCTTCTCGACCATCTTCAGTCCTTCGAGAGCCTGCAGCACCTTCCTGGCCACAGACTTGGAGCCACGGTTGAAGTGACCGGGCTTCATACTGTTCCACTGACGTCCGCCGGAGGAGGGGGGTGGGCTCAGATGGATCTCTGGTTGGGGGGGGAGAAGGGGGCAGGATGGATCTCTGGTTGCAGGGGGAGGAGGGGGGGAGGATGGATCTCTGGTTTGGGGGGGAGGAGGGGGCAGGAGGGGGGAGGATGGATCTCTGGTTGGGGGGGTGGGGGAGGAGGGGGGGAGGATGGATCTCTGGTTGTGGGGGGAGGACATAAACCATTCCAGGCATGTAAACCATTCATTATCTTTACTGTTAAAGGATAGAATCATAGAAACCCTACAGTAGAGAAATAGGCCATTGGGCCCATCGAGTCTGCACCGACCACAATCCCACCCAGGCCCTACCCCCACATCCCCACATATTTACCCACTAATCCCTCTAATCTACGCATCTCAGGACACTAAGGGGCAATTTTAGCATGGCCAATTGACCTAACCCGCACATCTTTGGACTGTGGGAGGAAACCGGAGCACCCGGAGGAAACCCACGCAGACACGAGGAGAATGTGCAAACTCCACACAGACAGTGACCCAAGCCGGGAATCGAACCCAGGTCCCTGGAGCTGTGAAGCAGCAGTGCTAACCACTGTGCTACCGTGCCGCCCATAGGAATTGAAACATTTGAATGTTTTAATTCCTATCCTTTAACAGTAAAAAGCATCTCTTTTCAAAATATTGTTACACTTTAGAAAGTTAATAAACTAGTTTTTCTGCATAAACTACCATTACATTCATTTGATCTAAAATATTAAACTTCTGACACTGCTTAAGTATATCCTAGATGTTCCTGGGACTAGAAATTTCTTCTAAAGAGCTGTTGCTTCAGGATATATGCTACAAGTACTGAGTTTGTTATATATTTATTTTACAATATGTTGATGGGGAGACGTCTCTGTGACAGCAGGAATGAACAAACACTCACAATGATATAGATGTACTTTGTTCTGTGTGGTCGAAGATTCTCAGAAATGCAAATTTTATTTTTCACTTGAGCCCTGCAAGTAGACACAATCAGCCCAAAATAACCCAAGCAGCTCACATTCATTACTGGGACAAAAGTAGACAGTTGAAATAGATGCAAGTGTAATCTTTCGACAAAAGCTTTGAGTTTAATAGCGTTATCAGATTGTTAGAGCAATATTTTCTCTAACAAGAGCAGGTATAATTATTGCCAACTCTTCCATGTGTCAGAGAGCCGCTCTCTCTGCTTTTTTTTCTTTCCCGCCCGGGCGCGCTGCGTTGGATTTTTTTTCGAACTGCGCATGCGCAGTTCAGAGCTCCGATCGTTCCGGCAGCGCTAAGCCCCGCCCACTGCACGGATCGGACCGGAGCTGGCAAAAAGCGAATGGGCAAAGAGGATTCCGGGCTCGGATCTGTATTATGCCTGGATCCGGCCCTTAGACTCCGAATGGTAAAATAGGGCCCTATGTAACTTAACAGCCTTGTTTAGAATAAAGGCGGCTTAGAAAGCTGATTTCTAGTTTGATTTTGGCTTCTTTTTTGCGTGCCAACGTAACAAATATTTCTCATCGACTGACTATTATGAACCTACCTTGCATGAGGAACACCTCATATGTTTTATTGAAGTGGGAATCAGGTAGAAGGGCTGACAAAGCAACATTCTCCCTATCAAGCTTTAGCTCCATGTCCTCTGCACTAAAGTACATCAGGTTTATCAATCATTCCAATTATCCTTTCCATCCTCCATCTCCGAAATTAACCAAACTCATTCCCATTATTACTGCCTAATTACATGATTTCTTAAAATCACTTGCAGTGACAGTTCAATAGATGCAAGGGGGCATCTTTTATTTTAACAAGAACAACAAGCTGATGCCTCAAAGCACTAGAACCTTCATTGATTAAAACCTGACCTTAATAACACTTTGGGATAAAGCATTTAGAAGCTTATTATGGTCATCTGAAATTCCTTTCAACTAGAGGAGAACATACTTAGCTTTAATTGACTGATGCCTCTACATTAGCCATTCATACACCAGTAACCCATCCCGCCCTGTGCGGAGTCTGCACGTTCTCCCCGTATCTGTGTGGGTTTCCTCCAGGTGCTCCGGTTTCCTCCCACAATCCGAAAGACGCACTGGTTAGGTGCATTGACCATGCTAAATTCTCCCTCAGTGTAACCGAACAGGCGCTGGAGTGTGGCAACTGGGGGATTTTCACAATAACTTCATTGCAGTGTTAATGTAAGCCTACTTGTGACAATAATAAATAAACTTTAAACTTTAGCCATTTCATGTCTAAGGTCTCCTCACTTTTTGTTCTAAAAGCAAATTATTATTTGCAAGCAATGACCTCAAAACATTTTGAGTTTGTGGCATTGTTAACATTTTCATTAAAAATGTTTTTGTAAAAAATGGAGTATTTATAATGTCTGCAGTTCTATTTAACAATGGAAAGACTCGCAAACACCCAGTAAACAAAAAGCTGACCGCAGTAAATGTTGTGTTCACTGTAGGAGTTAATACTAACCGACAGCTTTACTGTCTGTCAGCTACACGCTGCTATTTGACGATGGGCCGACTGTTCTTGTGTCATAATCTTCCTATCACCCACATGTTTCACAGATAGCAGGATGTAGTGAAACCTTAGATTAGAAAGATTATACTGAAAGCCATCTGTTTTGCTTCTCGGGGGCAGGTTGGGGGGAGGGGGGGGGGGCGGTGGTGGGGTGGGAGAAGGTGTTATTGTAAAACAAATAAATCAGACTCTTCCAGCATTTGCTAAGCCCCCCATGTCAATAGTACAGCAGATGGAAATGGTATTTTTTTTATTCGTTCATGGGATATGGGCACCACTCTTTGGGCCAGCACTTATTGCCCATCCCTCATTGCCCTTGCTCAGAGGGTATTTAAGAGTCGACCATATTAATGTGGCTCTGGAGTCACACGTGACCAGACCAGATAATGACGGCAGACTTTCTTCCCTAAAAGACATCAGTGGACCAGATGGGTTTTTGCGACAATTGGCAATAGCTTCCAGATGTTTACTGAATTTGAATTTCACCAACTGCCACGGAGGGATTTGAACCCAGGTCCCCAGAGCTTTATGCTGGGTCTCTGGGATACTAGCCCAGTGACAATACCACTGTGCCAGTGGGTTCCAACCAGTGAGCCATAGAACACTGGTGTGCTGTGTCATGAAGAAAGATTCAAAATTATTCAAAATTCATGTTATTAAACTAAACTGGTGGCACAGTGGCACAGTGATTAGCACTGTTGCCTCACTGTGCCAGGGACCCAGGTTCGATTCCTGGCTTGAGTCACTGTCTGTGTGGAGTTTGCACGTTCTCCCCGTGTCTGTGTGGGTTTCTTCCGGGTGCTCCGGTTTCCTCCCACAGTCCAAAGATGTGCAGGTTAGGTGCATTGGCCATACTAAATTGCCCCTTAGTGTCCCAGGATGTGTAGGTTAGAGGGATTAGTGGGGTAAATATGTGGGGTTACGGGGATGGGGCCTGGGTGGGATTGTTGTCGGTGCACATTCGGTGGGCCGAATGGCCTCTTTCTAGGATTCTATGATTCTAAAACCAACTTCCATCTTCAGCTCTGAAGTTGGCATCTCCAAGAAGCGAAAGAGACAGAGAGAGGCCAACAAACAGGCGAGAGAACAGGGAAAAGTTAAAAATGAAGCTCTCAGGAAGGGAAGAAGTCAGAGAAAATAAGAGGCGTATCTCAAAATATTTTTATAGCATAGAGATGTGCTGTGACATATAAAAGGTTGGGGACCACTGCACTATGTCACCACTATTGACCACCAGAATGCTTTGTACACAGCTATTGTTGCGCAAATATGTGCTAATTTTGTATGATGTCACTTTCAATTTATCACAGAAATATTAAATCTGATCTATGAATTGTACGTGCGTTTTGGCAATTGAACACTAAAGGGCCACCTGATGGCAGCAAGGATACCACAGTAAATGTACTCCTGGGTCCTCTCTTGCATTAAATGTTATCTGGAGAGAATGGCCTGGATGTTGCAATCAGTGGCGAAGGAACGACGTTTGCCATTCACCTTGTTGACAACTTCCCACAGATTTAGGTCTTTTGAGCTCAGTCAGACCCTAATATGGCAGCTGATCCAATATGGCACCCTCTAAATGCAGGCAGTGGGGGAGGGGTGTGAAAAGGAGTTGGAGGACAAAGGCTTGTCTGAGAGTTAGGATTGGGGAAGGATGCACTCTGACACATGACTGGGGGTGAAGACTGAGGAAAGCCACGCACACATGCACACACACACACACAGACACACAACTACCACTTTCTCCAGGAGGAGTTGAAGCCGTAGGTATTGGGAGGATATCCATTGCCAGTGGCTCTCAAAGTCACCACTGCATTTAACTGCTGCATTAGTGGTTCCTTACAGGGTTTGACTGGGGACCTCTGCAGTATCTCTCAAGCTTCCGCTCACAAGTATACACAGTAGGTCACGGATGTCTTATTTACCAAGGCCCAAAATTACGTGCTGTTTTTTTGAGATGAAGCCAGCCAAGCTGTCAGAGCACTGGACTTTTCAGCTGTTTCAGGATTCCCACGAGGGTGGGGTGCCATTAACTGCACTTTTATGGCTTTAAGAGCTCCCTGTAAACAGGCAACCCAATACATCAATAGGAAAGGGTTCCACTCTCCCAATGTGCCACTGCTCTGCAGCCACCAAAAACACATTGTGCATGAATGTGCCAGATTCACAGGAAGCTGTCATGACTTGTACATCTTGAGTCAGTCGCAGATCCCACAATTCTTCTGAGGAATCTTAGCACATCCAGGGATAGCTACTCAAGAATAAAGGCTACCTACAAAAGACATGGCTGATGATCCCCCCCCATCAGCTGTCCAGAAACTGCCTCTGAGGAAAGATATAATGCATCATCATACTCAATATATAGACATATAGACAATTGGCATCTTGAAGATGCGATTCAGATGTCTCAGCAGATCAGGTGGCACCCTCTAGTACACTCCCTGGAGGGTCTCTTGTATCATTGTGTCTTGCTGCAACCTACAGAACCTGGTGCTCCAAAGAGGGGGATATCTTGCCAGATGACGAGATGGATGAGCTCGGTGTCTCTGCTGATGAGGACAAAGCTGCGTTTTGTCCACTGAGAGAAAAATCCTGCCCCACGTATGGCCTTATATCCTTGGCTGAATCAGGAAGCAAGGACTACACTGAGCCAGTAAAGTCACTGCTGAGCTTTGTTAAGAATTACTTCTGTTGCTTAAAAAATGCTTCCTGAGTTACATCACTAGATTGTCTCTGATTATCTGAGAGGTTAAAGTCCCAAAAGAACAAACTAATATTGAGTGAGTGCAGACTCATGGATTTGGGGGTTAGACACCCCTAAAAAATCTTACACAGTTTCAAAGGTAGATGGCTAGGGTGTTAACTATGTTAAACATAGCCTTAAACATGCAATATATGTATTATTTAAGGGTTAACTGAGGGTATTTCAATTTTTGAACTGTTTAACCCATGTTGTTTCCTGTTGTGAGCTTGCCACATAGTCGGCTCGTTTGTGAAAGAGAAGAAACATAAAATTATAGAATTAAAGAACACAGGAAACCATTACACCAGCTCTTTAATTAGTTACCCAATTAATTGTTCTTTCCACTTTAATTGTTCCTTTTCAAATATTTATCCTTTTTGAAAGTTACTATTGAATCTGCTTCCACCATCCTTTCAGGCAGCACATTCCAGATCATAACAACTTTCTTTGTAAAAACATTTCTCGTAATTTCCACCAGGTTTTATTTGAAATCTGAAATATTTGGCTACTGACCCTCCTGTCTTTGGAAAATGTTTCGGGCTACCTACTCTATCAAAGCTCTTTGTCATTTTGAACACCCCTATTAAATGTCACGTTGACCTTGGCTACTCTAAGGAGACAGTTCCAGCTTCTCTAATCCCTCTACATACCAAAGTCCCTCTCCTTGATACTATTCTCCCAAGACCTTGACATTCTAAAGAGTGGTACGCAGAATTGGCAGTACCCTTAGCTAAAACCTAACCGGTGATTTATGAGGTTTTAGTATAAATTACCATACACTCTATGCTTTGATTATAAGGTCAAGGGTCCGGTATAATTTTCAATAACTTTATCAACTTGTCCTGTCACCTTCAAAGATTTGTGTACCTGAAACCGTAGGTTTATGTTTCTGCACACTTTTCAAATTGCATCATTTTATTTCTATCAACTCACATCATTTTCTTTTCATTTTCATTTTCACACTTCTCAATGTTAAATTGCCCTGTCACGTGAATGCATATTTCACCAGTTTTGTCCATGTCAGCCTCAAGTCTGCCACTATCCTCCTCACCATTTATTATAACTCTGAGCTCTGATTTATCTGCCAACTTTGAAATTATGCTTCTCTACAGCAGGTCTAGATTATTAATATACATCAAGAAGACTGTAGTCCTAATATCAGGTGTGGGGGGCACTCTAGTCAGATAAACCACTGCCATCTAGCTGCCTTCTATCTCTTAACCAATTTTAACAGTATCCATACTGTTTACCTTCAAGTCGATGAGCTTTAATTTTGCTGACAAGTTCATTGTATGGCACATTATCAAATGTCTTCCGTAAGTCCATATACACAACATCAACTGCACTACCTTCATTATTTCTCACCATTATTTCATTGAAGAATACAAGCCAGTTTTTCAGACATGTTTACCTTTTTTGAATCCTTGTTGGCCGTCATCTGTTAACACATGTTTGTCCGAGCAACAATTAATTTCCTCCCAGCTTATGGACTTTGAAATTTTCTCCATCATCAATGTTAGGCTAATTGGCCAGTTTCTGGTTTATTGCCCTCTCCTTTTCTGAACATGGGCAACATTGCAGTACACTGCTCCTATATCCAAAGGAAGATTGAACGATTGTAACCATGGCTGAATAATTTCCATGATCAGCTGAATTTACCATTTCCTGCTGGATGCTAAGGCAAATGGTAAGGAAGCAAAATCCCAGTGCAATGTATTGCACCTGAATTTAGTTGACCAGTCCAAAGATGTGTAGGTTAGGTTGATTGATCATGCTAATTGTCCCTTAGGGTGGGCTTGTCCCAAAACCAGAACATCCCACCCAAGGTCAATGGACCTTTGCGTGGTCTGCCCCCCCCCCCCCCCCCCCCCCCCAACCCATTACAATTCCCACGGCAGGCAGCTTGGGAAAATTCTCCCCTTAGTGTCCAAGGTTAGGGGGATTAGCGGGGTAAATACGTGGGGTTACAGGATTAGGGTCTGGCTGGGATGCTATGTTGGAGAGCTGGTACAGACTCAATGGGCCGAATGGCCTGCTTCTGCACTGTGGGGATTCTATGATTCTAAATTGAAAGATCAGGCACCGATGTTGCCTGGAGTTAATCAGAAATTGGATCCGAACATTATACAAGACAGACTTTTTCCATTCACCCCCGGTCCCTGAACAAGCTGGAGGAGCGCACATGGGAGCGGGTAGCAAAGAGTATCTTCCAAATCTGTAGAAGCTGGAAAGAGATCAGAAAATCTGCCATGGTAACCCTGCATTAATGCCATCCATGATAAGCTCCCAGCCTGGTACATAGACAAAAAAGTCTTCTCTTATATAATGGCCCGATCCTTTCACACTACTCGCTGTGAATACAAATAGAGTCTAGGAAAAATGTGCTGCTAGATTGTCTGTCTAGTTTGTCAGTAAATGCCTTTGGGATGGGATTCAAATGCAGAAATGAAAGGTAGAATTTTTGAATTTGAAGCTACACTCGAAAGAGTCACACCTGTTTAA
This sequence comes from Mustelus asterias, assembly GCF_964213995.1. NCBI lineage: Eukaryota > Metazoa > Chordata > Chondrichthyes > Carcharhiniformes > Triakidae > Mustelus > Mustelus asterias. The sequence continues at coordinate 28,810,727 of NC_135801.1, read as the reverse complement.
TGAGCTTTTCTGACCCTCCTGACTACCAGCTTCTTTATTCACTGAGTTACACATTAAATGTTTATAACCTTGCTTATGGAGCATTATGAATTATGCATTTTCTTTTGTCCATTGCTCCTGCAAAGTGCTGGGTGTGGATTAACGTGACTGGAAGTGAATCAATGTGTACAGTACCGTTGGGGAAAATATAACAGTTTCACTGCTTTAGCATCTGGGCATCAGAATGGGAATTTTAATCCCACAGAAAGGATGGGTTTGGGTCAAGTGGGATTTAGAAATGTAAAAATCCCAACCAACCTCCATCTGACAACGGGAAAGATTCCATTACATTAAAAAATAGAAAATGTAACTCCTTTATTCAAAAAGAGAGGGAGATGGAAAGCTGGAAACTACAGGCTAATTAGCTAAATATCTATCATAGGGAAAATGTTGGAAGCTTTTATTAAAGGCATTGGGCCCAATTCTCTCAGAAAATTCTAAGTGCTAAATTTGCCGGGAAAATTGTGTCAATCACAATTGTTTTTTCAGAGGGAGTTCAGACTGGAATCTCCCGCACTCTGTCCACTGCAGAGGTCACAATCATGAATACCATTAAAAGCTCAGGGGGGCAGGGCCCATTCATGCCACAGTCTGACAGTTCCGGACCTCTGCAGTGGCCCCAATCTGTCAGCCTCCTGTTTGCTGGTCAGCTCAATCGCTGCCCAGTCCTGGATCCCCTCAGTGCTGCCCCTCCAACTGCCCCTCTCCACAGCCCGATCGTGGCCCCCATGCCCAGCCCCGTCCCAGAGCACCCCGATCTCCAACACTGCCCCCCAGCAGTGATGACCCCGTCCACTCCCTCCACCCTGGCAGACTCCCCCCCCCCCACCCCAGCAGGCCCCCTCCATGGGAGGCAGACCCCCCCCCCCAGGAGGCAGACGCCCCCACAGACCACCCCCACCCAGCCTGCCCCGAATGCTGGCCTCTCTCCAGCCCTGACCAATCCTGTCTGCAGAGTGGCAGCAGGCTCCCCCCAACCCACCGATCACCCCTAAGACCCACCCACAATAGACTCCGGCCCCTTGGCACTGCCCAGGCCCAGTGGGCAGTGCCAAGGTGTCCTCAGAGCATGGGCATTTGCCCTTGGACAGTGTCAGGAGGCACAGGCTGGCACTGCCAGGGTGCCCATGCCCAGGGGGCACCAACCCCCTACTGTCCGACCCCTGGGGGGGCCCCAATTTCCCCCCTTCACTCCAGCGGGGTCTCCTGCTAGTTCCCCGAATGTGGGGAGCTACTCTAAATCCCACTGGAGTGAAATACTCCTGGCAGGGTGGGAGATGCTATCGGGCCTGGAGAATTCAGTGCCGGGCCCGGTAATCAGATTTAAATTACAGTAAAAACAGATTAAAATCACTTACCTGGTTTCCCGCCGGTTTCCAGTGTGATCTCGACTGTGCATGCCCTCCAGCTTTGGGAGGGGATGCATGCGTGAATCCCGCAAAGTGGCCAAAACGCGCATTTTCCAACCTGCGCGCTCAAAGATTAGCACGTTGCGATGGTAGAATCGGGCCCATTTATAGCAGGAGACTGAGATAAATTCAAGGTGTTCAGGCAGAGTCAACATGGTTTCGTGAAAGGGAAATCATCTTTAAGCAATTTATTGAAGTTCTTTGAAGGATTCACATGTGTTCTGCATAAAGGGGAACTGGTGGATGTACTTTACTTAAATTTCCAGCAGGCATTCGATAAGTTGTCACATCATCAGTTATTGTGGAAATTAAAACTCATGATGTAACATGTTGGCATGGATTAAAGATGGCTGGCTAACAGGAAACAGGGAATTGGCATAAATGGGTCATTTTCTGGTTGGCAAGATGTAACGAGTGGTGTGCCAAAGGGATCAGTGCTGGGGCCTCATCTCTTTCCAATTTATATAAATGATTTGGATGAAGGGACCAAAGGTTTTGTTGCTAAATTTGCTGATGACACAAAGATAGGTAGGAAAGGAAATTGTGAAGAGGACATTGTGGCTACAAAAGGATATAGATAGGTTATAGAAGATATAGATAGGTTAAGTGAATGGGCAAAGATCTGGCAAATGGAGTATCACATGGGAAAATGTGAAATTGTCCATTTTGGCAGGAACAATAAAAAGGAAGCATCATATCTATATAGTGAGAGATTGCAGAGCTCGGAGATGCAGAGGGATCTGGATGTTCTAGTCCATGAATTGCAGAAGGTTAGTATGCAAGTACAGCAAGTAATTAGGAAAGCAAATAGAATGTTCTCATTTATTACAATGGAAGTTGAATACAGAATAGGGAGGTTATGCTTTAGTTGTACAGGAATTGACGAGAATACATCTGGTTACTGTGTACAGTATTGCTCTCCTCATTTAAGGAAGGAAGGAAGCAGTTCGGAGGAGGTTTACCATGGTTTATTTATTAGTGTCACAAGTAGGCTTACATTAACACTGCAATGTTAATGTGAAAATGCAACTGTGAAAATCCTCTCGTCACCACATTCCGGCACCTGTGGCAAGCTCGCAACAGAAAACATCATGGGTTAAACAGTTCAAAAATTGAAATAGCCCTCAGTTAACCCTTAAATAATACATATATTGCACGTTTAAGGCTGTACTTAAATGTGGGGAAACTGCATGCAATATCAGCATCATGGGGGCTGAGTAGAGAAGTTGGGTGGTCAGCAATTTAGTGGGTGAGGGGCTGAGAAAGCAGGAGTTTGTGGATGAAGAGGAGATGAGGGGTAATGTGAGAGAAACTAGAGAAACAGACACATTTAGGACTGGGCAGGAAGGAACTTTGGGCCACGTTTGCCCTGGACAAAGGAATATCAGGATGTAGGCATTGGATGTGGCAGAGGAAGGTTAACTGATGGTCTCCGTCTTAAAGGGAAAGAAGTCAATTGGCTCTGCAGCAGAATATTAAAATTCTTCGACATTTGGCAGTCGCTGCCCCAGTTAGGAATTAGTCCAGCTCCCTCAGGAAAGCATGGAGAGGATCAGTACCCACACCAGCCAACAAGGTTTGGAAATAGGAACTGCAGGAGCTAGCTTCCATCCCACCTCCCAAAACAGTGACCTCTACTGCTTGAAGGACGAGAGCAGCAGACACGTGGGAACTCTGGCCGGAACTTTACCGCCCAATATCGAGGCTCTCACGATTTTACAACATCTGGATTTCTGGCGCGGCCAACGTCTCGCCGGAAATGGGCGAGAGGCTGATTAATTTATTTAAATTTATATAATGTGTTTATCAGTCCCAGCGCTCAATCGTCCGGGCCCACTTGCCTTTACGACCTCGCTAGGAGAGGTTTTTCTCCAGCGAGGAAAACATCTGCTCCCCATGAATGGGTAACAGTCATGTTGGCCTCGCTGGTGGAACTGGAGGCCATTGAGGCCCCCGGGGAAGCCGAGTGCAAGGTGGGGGTGCCCCTTGGGCAGTGCCAGACTGGCAGTGCCACTCTGGCACCTGGGTAATGCCAGCATGGTACCTGGGCAATTCCCACTGGGCAGTGCCGGGGTGGGGCTCATGGAGGCAGTGCCGTGAGTGGGTCCAATGGGGGCAGGACCAGTGAGAGTTGGGGACTGTGGGGGTGGGCCCATTGGGGGAAGGGAGCGTGCTGCCACTTTGCCTGCGATCGGTGGGGGAGGGGGGCTCACAATCAGTCTGAGCGGTGGGGGGGGTGAGGGGCGGCATCTCGGGTCATGGGCCCCCACGATTACGGCGTGGGGAAGCTAGTTGAGGCTGCCTGCCGTAGCAGGGACCTGATTACTCTCTCTCTGATTGTCAGATCCCTGCTACTGATAATGCGCATGTGCAGCATCCGAGGTCTGCACATGCGCGATACCTCCCTCTACAGGCTGTCTGGTGAATTAAACCCAGCCTACAGCCTCTCTGGCTGGAAACTGACTAGCCCATCTTTTCAGAGACAGGGAGGGCGATTCTCCCATTCCGATCCACTAATTTTTTGGTGGGTTGGGTTGGGAGACGCGTGTGTGTGCCGATTCGCGGGATTCTCGCATGCATTCCCGTCTTCCACCGCTGGAGAGCAGGTGCGGTCGGGATCACACAGGAAACAGGTGGGAAGACCAGGTAAAGTACTTTAAATCTATTTTTAATGTAATTTAAATGTGATTATCGGGCCCGGGACTGAATTCTCCAGGCCCGATAGCATCTCCCACCCCGCCAGTACAAATTCACTCCGACGGGGTTTAGAGTAGTTTCCCACTTTTGGGGAACTAGCGGGAGACCCTGCTGGAGTAAATGGGGGCAATCAGCGCCCTCCCAGGGGCGGGTGGTGGGGGGTGGTGCTCCCTGGGCTTGGGCACCCTAGCAGTGCCCAAGGGGCACCTTGGCACTGCCCATTGGATATTGGGCAGTGCCAAGGGGGTGGGGCGTATTGTGGACGGGGCCTATGCGTGATCCGTGGGGGTGAGGAGGTCCTGCTGCCACCCTGCATGGGATCGGTCAGTGCTGGAGAGAGGCTGGGGATCGGGGCGGGCCGGAGGAGTCTGCCTCCTGGGGGAGTCTGCCTCCTGTGGGGGTGGGGGGGCTGTCTGCCAGGATGGGGGGGGGGGCGCGGTCTGCTGGGGTTGAGTGGATCCTCACTGCTGTCGGGGTGATGCTGGAGATTGGGGCGCTCCGAGACGGGGGGGGGGGGTGGGGGGCGGCGGCGGGGAAGGGGGCGGTGATCAGGGCGTGGAGGGGACTGGGGGGGGGTAGCATTACGAGGGTCCCAGGTTGGCCAGCAATTAAGCTGGCCAGCAAAGTGCAGGCTGACAGTTCGGGTCCACTGCACATGCGCAGAAGCCCCAAACTGTCAGACTCCGGCGTGAATAGGCCCCGCCCTCTGAACTTTTAATGAGATTCACGATTGTGACCTCTGCATTGCACAGAGTGGGAGATTCTAGTGTGAACTCCCACTGAAAAAACATGCATGAATTACACTATTTTCTCCACCAATTCAACACTTAGAATTTTTCTGGTAGAATCGCCCCAGAGTGCATAAGATTGGGCATGAAAATCCATCCAAAAAATGAATCTGGAACCCTCCCATTTTCAGACTAGCTGGATACTTCAAAGAAATTTCACAAAATTCCACCCACTATCTCCACCAAGAAGTTTCACAACATCAGGTTAAAGTCCAACAGGTTTATTTGGAATCATGAGCTTTCGGAGTCTGCTTACTATGCCCACCGCAGTCCAACGCTGGCATCTCCAACAAGGCTAGCCTTAGAAATATATTGCTGTTCCTTCATTGTCGCTACATCAGAATCCTACTTAACAGCACTATGGCAGTACTGATGCCGTAAAGACTTCAAGAAGGAGGCTCACTATTACCTTCTGATGGGCAATAAATGCTGGCCTTGTGACACCAACACCCCATGAATGAATAAAACAAGCTACTGATAATATGGGCAAGAGGCTGACAGATAACTATTCTCATCTAATTAATTATCATGGATATGATACGGAACTGAAGCCCTATCAATTATGAACATTTTAACCTATGCAGGATGACTTTAATATATATTTTAATATTAATAATTTCACTCAATACTGAGCATCCATCATCTACTGATATATATATTCAATCTGATGCACTCTATATATAGACTGATGCTAAATAATCTTTCAGCCATTACTATAGAATCAGTTTGCATTTATCCTACAGTATCCTCTAGTGGCCCTATACCATTCTTTCTGACACAGCTAAAAAGCTCTTTTGCAATTACTTCCACAATTCCACAGCATCTTTTTCCAGGAATCTCTAGACTAATCGTTTTGATTTCCTTAGCTGCGTGCAAGGCATTTCTCTATTCTCATGCCAGTTAACTGCCTTAAATGTGTATGGCTGCTAGATGTGATTCTAGTAAGAACAGGAATTTAGGTGGTTAGCTGCTCATTCCAAGATCTTTCTGCTATGCGAGTGGGCCATTACCTCCTTCTGTGGCTTAGAAGTCTCTTTAACCCACTTGGTGCATTGGTTATCTCTCCTCGAGGTTCTGCAGGAATCATTTGAATGAGACAGCTGTGCATTGCGGGAAATGGGTTGCCTTGTGATAAAACTCAGCCATCTCGTGCCAGGCTGACAGTCATGTCCTACCCTCTGTGTGGGGATGAGCTACAGGAGTCACTGAAGCTCTCATCAGGGTCATTCCCAAACAATTCTCCAGAACTGAATCAGGGCTCAATTTCTCTATCGTGTTGCAGAGAGTTAAAGGATAGTTAAAGTCAAAGTTCTTTGTATTATGGAGCAATAAACTTTACAAGATCAACAGGATGGTTTGGAGGTATTAGGAGCAGAAACGTAGCTTATCTTATTATTTGTAATGTTCTTGTGCAAATAAATACACAACAGTAAAGGCATCAGCAATGAACAACTAACATGTGACCTAGGGCTAGGGTGATTAACACAGGTAAAAGCTTTCGATTAGGTATAGCATGGAAAGATCAATTTTCAGCCTGTGGCTCAGAAGTTGGCATCAGGTCAGAAGTCTTGTTTGAAAATAGCTTTGGAGTAAATAATTACAACTGTTCATTCTAAAGGATTTAGAATAGATATGTCATGAGGTGTTATCTATGATGAACTTCTTGATGTCAGCATGTGCATGGTTTACTATAGTTCACTGGAGTGTGGCGACTAGGAGAATTTCACAGTAACTTCATTGCAGTGTTAATGTAAGCCTTACTTGTGACTAATAAATAAACTTTAACCTCCCGCCCCAGGAGGGGTTGTCCATTTGGAGGACTGGTAGCTCAACAGTGCCATTGGGAGCAGTGGCCAATTTTGGAACTGCACTCAGAAGCTGAGGAGATGGGAGGATACCCCCCCATCCACCCAGTACCCTTCCCCCAATCAGGGGGGTTGCTGCAGGAGCATCCATTATCCCCAGGGATCCCTACTGGGTGACAGAGTGCTTGAGATGGAAAGTGCCACATTCCAGTCCACAGGGAGGCCGCCAGAAGTTACCAGGCAGTCTACGCATGCAGTTGAGGGCCCCACCAGCTCCGGGTAAAATGCCATCAGCAATGGGAAGAGGCCCTCAGTTGGCCAAGTAAGTTGTTCAATTGGCCTCTGGTGGGAGGGACACTCCCCATCACTGGTAAAATACCTTGCTGGTGGAAATATAACAGGCAGTCCAACACTAGCCTATCCCCCCCCCCCCCCCTCCGCACCCCAACTGGCTTCCCTCACCATTTTACGGGACCCCACCATCCCTTGCTTCTTAGCCCATCCCTCGAGGATTGTTAAAATCCAGCCCTAGGTAGTACACTTTGCAGAGTTCTTTCACTCTTTTGAGAGTGTGCAATGAACTAATGATGCTCAGTGTTCCGATGCTTTGTACGTTGCTTCTGGAAGGCACCAGCTTCGGAACTCAACAATTCCTTGAGCTGGGTAACATCTTCCTGTACTCTTGCTGCCAACTGCTCCTCAATTAAGCTGAGCATCTTATCAGCTGTCCCCTCCTCTGTCTCTAATTGTCCGCAGAGCGGAGATTCCTAGGTTGTTGCTTGCTGTAGATGGAGAGAATCAGATAAAGCAGATCAATTCTCCATCTAAGGTTCAGCAAACTGCTACTCATTATCCATCCTAATAGGAAGATAATACTGTACACATAATCTTCATGAAACCTCTTATCAGACACATCAGTCACCAACATCTTGTATTGTGTTGCCTTTTGACAGAATGCCTAAGTGATATATTCCTTGAAGGAAGTGAAGGTTGCAAAATGGACACCAGTCTGCAGATAGAGGTGTACCCATCTTTGATTTGATTTGATTTGATTTATTATTGTCACATGTATTAATATACAGTGAAAAGTATTGTTTCTTGCATGCTATAGAGACAGAGCATACCGTTCATAGAGAAGGAAAGAAGAGGGTGCAGAATGTAGTGTTACAATCATAGCTAGGGTGTAGAGAAAGATCAATTTAAAGTGAGGTAGGTCCATTCAAAAGTCTGATGGCAGCAGGGAAGAAGCTGCTCTTGAGTCTGTTGGTACATGACCTCAGAACTTTGTATCTTTTTCCCGACAGAAGAAGGTTGAAGAGAGAATGTCCGGGGTGTGTGGGATCCTTGATTATGCTGGCTGCTTTTCCGAGGCAGCGGGAAGTGTAGACAGAGTCAATGGATGGGCAAGTCCCTCTCCAGTCAACTCCACATCAAGACAGGATTCTGCGGGGGAGCTCGGGAGTTAAGTTGGCGATGCCCCTTCTATTTGATGGCCTCCCCTCTTCTGTTAAGAGCCTTTTACTAAAATCCAAGAGATTAGTGAAATGTTGTTTGGAATGGGCAATTGACTGCTAAAGTCATAATGCTCGAACACAGTTAGATGAAGGGGGAGCCATTTTGATTCTGCAGCCTCAATAGAGGATTACCAGAAACGTGAAAGGCACCTCGTGCGTGAATATGAACTGTTTGCTGTTAGTTTCTGAGAGATTAAAATGGTGATAAATGTGAAAACATTCCTGGTGAGTGTGCAGCAGTTTGGGGTGAAAGGATGTGTGTGTGCGGCTGTGCACGACTGTGCCAAAGTGGAACATTGCAAAGATAATATCAGCTGGCAACCAACCTCTACAAACATCTTCAAGATGTTGAACGCTTTCCAGGTCTGGAAGACTTCAACTCGCTGACACAGCATTCATCTACTCTGCCTCCTCTTCTTATACAGCTCTGTAAGACACCTATTTAAGGAAACTTCCTTTGCATCACCTCCAGAGCATCACTTCTAGTGCCTTGCCCAAAAGAGGAAACAGGTGGCATGGTGGCACAGTGGTTAGCACTGCTGCCTCACAGCGCCAGGGGCCTGGGTTCGATTCCCGGCTTGGGTCACTGTGCGGAGTCTGCATGTTTTCCCTGTGTCTGCGTGGGTTTCCTCCGGGTGCTCCAGTTTCCTCCCACAGTCTGAAAGACGTGCTGGTTAGGTGCATTAGAACATAAGAACATAAGAAATAGGAGCAGGAGTAGGCCATCTAGCCCCTCGAGCCTGCCCCGCCATTCAATAAGATCATGGCTGATCTGACGTGGATCAGTAACACTTACCCGCCTGATCCCCATAACCCTTAATTCCCTTACCGATCAGGAATCCATCCATCCGCGCTTTAAACATATTCAGCGAGGTAGCCTCCACCACCTCAGTGGGCAGAGAATTCCAGAGATTCACCACCCTCTAGGAGAAGAAGTTCCTCCTCAACTCTGTCTTAAACCGACCCCCCTTTATTTTGAGGCTGTGTCCTCTAGTTTTAACTTCCTTACTAAGTGGAAAGAATCTCTCCGCCTCCACCCTATCCAGCCCCCGCATTATCTTATAAGTCTCCATAAGATCCCCCCTCATCCTTCTAAACTCCAACGAGTACAAACCCAATCTCCTCAGCCTCTCCTCATAATCCAAACCCCTCATCTCCGGTATCAACCTGGTGAACCTTCTCTGCACTCCCTCTAATGCCAATATATCCTTCCTCATATAAGGGGACCAATACTGCACACAGTATTCCAGCTGCGGCCTCACCAATGCCCTGTACAGGTGCATCAAGACATCCCTGCTTTTATATTCTATCCCCTTCGCAATATAGGCCAACATCCCATTTGCCTTCTTGATCACCTGTTGTACCTGCAGACTGGGCTTTTGTGTCTCATGCACAAGGACCCCCAGGTCCCTTTGCACGGTAGCATGTTTTAATTTGTTTCCATTGAGATAGTAATCCCATTTGTTATTATTTCCTCCAAAGTGTATAACCTCGCATTTCTCAACGTTATACTCCATTTGCCATATCCTCGCCCACTCACTCAGCCTGTCCAAATCTCTCTGCAGATCTTCTCCGTCCTCCACACGATTCACTTTTCCACTTATCTTTGTGTCGTCTGCAAACTTCGTTACCCTACACTCCGTCCCCTCCTCCAGATCATCTATATAAATGGTAAATAGTTGCGGCCCGAGTACCGATCCCTGCGGCACGCCACTAGTTACCTTCCTCCAACCGGAAAAACACCCATTTATTCCGACTCTTTGCTTCCTGTCGGATAGCCAGTCCCCAATCCACTTTAACACACTACCCCCAACTCCGTGTGCCCTAATCTTCTTCAGTAGCCTTTTATGGGGCACCTTATCAAACGCCTTTTGGAAATCCAAAAACACCGCATCCACCGGTTCTCCTCCATCAACCGCCCTAGTCACATCTTCATAAAAATCCAACATGTTCGTCAAGCACGACTTTCCCCTCATGAATCCATGCTGCGTCTGATTGATCGAACCATTTCTATCCAGATGCCCTGCTATCTCCTCTTTAATAATGGATTCCAGCATTTTCCCTACTACAGACGTTAAGCTGACCGGCCTATAGTTACCCGCCTTTTGTCTCCTTCCTTTTTTAAACAGCGGCGTAACATTAGCCGTTTTCCAATCAACCGGCACTACCCCAGAATGCAACGAGTTTTGATAAATAATCACTAACGCATCCACTATTACCTCTGACATTTCTTTCAATACCCTGGGATGCATTCCATCCGGACCCGGGGACTTATCCACCTTCAGTCCCATTAGTCTACCCAGCACTGCCTCTCTGGTAACATTAATTGTATTAAGTATTTCTCCTGCTGCCAACCCTCTATCGTTAATATTTGGCAAACTATTTGTGTCCTCCACCGTGAAGACCGACACAAAAAACTTATTTAAAGACTCAGCCATATCCTCATTTCCCACTATTAACTCCCCCCTCTCGTCCTCCAAGGGTCCAACATTCACTCTAGCCACTCTATTCCTTTTTATATATTTATAAAAACTTTTACTATCATTTTTTATATTAATTGCTAGCCTAGCTTCATAGTCTATCCTTCCTTTCTTTATCGCTTTCTTAGTCTCTCTTTGTTGTTTCTTAAATTTTTCCCAATCACTTGTTTCTCCACTATTTTTGGCCACTCTGTACGCAGCTGTTTTTATTTTAATACTCTCCTTTATTTCCTTCGTTATCCACGGCTGGTTCTCCCTTTTCTTACAATCCTTGTTTTTTGCTGGAATATATTTTTGCTGAGAACTGAAAAGGATCTCCTTAAAAATCCTCCACTGTTCCTCAGCTATCCTACCTGCCAGCCTGCTCTCCCAGTCTACCTTAGCCAATTCATCCCTCATCCTATCATATTTCCCTCTGTTCAAACAGAGGACACTGGTTTGGGACCAAACTTTCTCCTCTTCCATCTGAATCAGAAATTCAACCATATTGTGGTCACTAGACCCAAGAGGGTCCTTCACAATAAGATCCTTAATTCTACCTACCTCGTTACACAATACCAGATCCAAAATAGCTCGTTCCCTCGTCGGTTCCGTAACATGCTGTTCAAGGAAACTATCCCGGCAGCATTCTAAGAACTCTTCCTCCATTCCACCCTTACCGACTTGAGTCTGCCAGTCAATGTGCATGTTGAAGTCCCCCATGATTATTGCCGTTCCGTTTTTACACGCATCCCTTATCTGCTTGTTTATAGCCCTCCCTACCTCAACATTATTATTTGGGGGCCTATATACCACACCTACTAGTGTCTTTCTCCCTCTACTATTCCTCATCTCTACCCATAATGATTCCACGTTTTGTTCCTCAGAGCCTATGTCATCCCTCAGTACTACCCTGATATTATCTCTTATTAATAGCGCGACCCCACCACCTTTTCCTTCCTGTCTATTCTTCCTAAACGCCTGATACCCCTGGATATTCATCTCCCAGTCCTGGTCACCTTTCAGCCACGTTTCTGTAATGGCCACTAGATCGTACCCACTCGTGCTGATTTGCACCATCAACTCATTTACCTTGTTCCGAATGCTTCGTGCATTCAGGCAAAGTGTCCTTATTCCAGCTTTTATCTGGACCCGCTTTGATGAGTCGCGAACACCCTCTCCCTCTACTCCCTTATCTAAATTACCGCCTTCATTCACTTGCACCCTCTCCTCTACCATTAATTTTGTAATTCCCCTTACCCCTGCATCCTCCACCCCATCAATTAGTTCCTTGATCCTAGTCAACTCTTCTAGCTCCCCTCCCCCCAACCTATCTAGTTTAAATTCTCCCCAGTAACCTTAGCCAACCTACCGGCCAGGATATTGGTCCCCGTGTGATTCAAGTTCCACCCGTTTTTTGTATACAGATCACCATTTAGCCATGCTAAATTCTCCCTCAGTTTACCCGAACAGGTGCTGGAGTGTGGCGACTAGGGGATTTTCACAGTAACTTCATTGCAGTGTTAATGTAAGCCTACTTGTGACTAATAAATAAACTTTTCTTTATTTTCTTTTTTCTTTTCATTCTGCCTCCAGCAAGGTACCTTCCAAGCACCTGGCTCATTCTCCAAAGCATACATTGTAAAATATTATATTCCACAAATGCCCCAGTGTCTCTTTAAGGAGATGGTTCTGAATATGTCTATGGGGGAGGTTTAAAATTTTTTAAAGTTTATTTATTAGTGTCACAAGTAGGCTTACGTTAATAAAGTTACTGTGAAAATCCCCTAGTCGCCACACTCCGGCACCTGTCCTGGTACACTGAGGGATAATTTAGCATAGCCAATGCACCTAATCAGCACGTCTTTCGAGATTTTTTACACAGCGAGTAGTGGGTGCCTAGAACTCATTGCCAGGGGAGGTGGTGGAAGCAGATGCGGTAGTGACTTTTAAGGGGCGTCTTGACAAGTACATGAATAGGATGGGAATAGAGGGATATGGTCCCCGGAAGGGTAGGGGGTTTTAGTTAAGTCGGGCAGCATGGTCGGTGCAGGCTTGGAGGGCCTAAGGGCCTGTCCCTGTGCTGTAATTTTCTTTGTCCTTTGTTCTTTGTGGCTTAGTGGTAATGTAACCAGGGACCCTGGTTATGTTCTGGGATAGGGGTTCAAATCTTAGCAGGGCAGCTGGTGGAATTTAAAATCAATTAATAAAACTGGAATATTAAGATGATCTTGGTTAAAGTGACCATAAATTTATCATCAATTGTTGTAAAAACCCATCTGGTTCATCAATGACCATTAAGGAAGCACATCCTGATATCTGGTCTAGCCAACATGTGACTCCACCATATCAAACCAGAGGATGGCTACTGAACTATGAAGGCTATTCACTCACCATCTGACTCATGGATCCAGTGCACAAGTCCACCGGGTGTGGGCAGCATGCCTATAATGCTGTACCAAACATCTGCAATCTGCCCATCTTCAGCACTGTCTTGGGGCGGCACAGTAGCACAGTGGTTAGCACTGCTGCTTCACAGCTCCAGGGATCTGGGTTCGATTCCCGGCTTGGGTCACTGTCTGTGTGGAGTTTGCACATTCTCCTCGTGTCTGCGTGGGTTTCCTCCGGGTGCTCCGGTTTCCTCCCACAGTCCAAAGATGTGCGGTTAGGTTGATTGGCCATGCTAAAAATTGCCCTTAGTGTCCTGAGATGCATAGGTTAGAGGGATTAGTTGGGTAAATATGTAGGGATATGGGAGTAGGGCCTGGGTGGGATTGTGGTTGGTGCAGACTCGATGGGCCGAATGGCCTCTTTCTGTACTGTAGGGTTTCTATGATCTATGATCTGGACTGGTCTGGAGGAACCCTACAGTGCTCAAAGAACAAAAATCAGTATCCTATCTAGACCAACCTCTTAGATCCCTCTATTCCCCGTCTGTTCATGTATCTATCCAGATAAGTCTTAAATGTCACTAACGTGTCTGCCTCAACCACTTCAGTTGGCAGTGCATTCCAGGCCCCCACCACTCTCTGTGTAAAACATTTCCCCTGCACATCTCCACTGAACCTTTCCCCCCTTATCTTGAACTTGTGCCCCCTTGTAATTGTCATTTCTGCCCTGAGAAAAAGCTTCCAAATGTTCACCTTATCTATACCCCTCATAATTTTATAAACTTCTATCAGGTTACCCCCTCAGCCACCATCTTTCCAGGGAGAACAATCCCAGTTTATTCAATCTCTCCTCATAGCTAATATCCTCCATACCAGGCAACATCCCGGTAAACCTTTTCTGTGTTCCCTCCAAAGCCTCCGCGTCCTTCTGGTAGTGTGGTGACCAGAATTGGACAAATGTGGCCGAACCAACCTCGGTGTGGGTCATGATTCTTCGTGTTTTGCTGCATGCTGCACAACCTCACTACCAGGAGAACAAGGCCCTTGTCACGAGCGATACGGAAGGAAGCTGAGGAGGAGGAGGAGGAGAAAGGACAGGAGAAAGGAAATAGGAGGAAGGGAGGAGGCAACCGACACCTCCCATTCTGGCTTCTTCAGTGATGGTGAGCAGCACCTCTCATTGTGGCGAGGGAAAGCAGGAGTGTCTATTCTCCCACCCACCTCCCCGTTAGCTGCTGCTGCCTCTGATTATATTCTGTAAGCTAGCGAGAAGTGTGTCAGTGAGCGTGGCACAATGTGTTTGGGTAGTGTGCCTATCGTGGTGTGAGATGTGGGTGTGAGGCTTGCAGAAATGCTGAGTGGTGCAAGAGTGAGGTGAATCTGTGAATGGGAACTTTGGGTCATGCTTGATGGACGTTGCTGGTAGGTGAGTGATGAGGAGGTAGGAGAAGGGGTAGGGAGGAGGGTGAATGGTGTTGTATTGAGCAGTGCCTGAGGTTAGCGATGCATTTTAAAATCTTTTTTTTGCAGAAGAAGGCCATTGGCCCATCGAGTCTGCACCGACTCTTGACAGATCATCCCAACCAGGATCTATCCCCGTAACCCATCTATTTATCCTATTAATCCCCTTAATATCTTGGGACACTAAGGAGCAATTTAGCATGGCCAATCCACCTAACCTGCACAGCTTTGGACTGTGGGAGGAAACTGGAGCACCCAAGGGCTGAATTGAACCCATGTCCCTGGTGCTGTGAAGCAGCAGTGCTAACCACTGTGCTGCCGTGGTGGAATGTGCTATTGGAAGATGCATTCACTGACCTTGATCGGTCATGTGAGACCATGAACTTTATCTGGCATTGCTTGGTCCTTAGGACTACAATACAGGCATTGACCTGCCCCCATTGTCTTCAGAGTTTGTCTCGAGGGTCTGTTGGCTGTTTTGGAAAGAGGGACATCTCTCTCCCTCTTAACTTCCTGCACTGAAGTTTTCAGTGCTGCATTGGAAAATCTGAGTGCCGCTCTTACCATGCTGAGCCATTCTTATGTCTTTTCCAGGGCAAAGACACTTATGCAATGAATTCCAGCAACTGCTCCAGCCAAAATGCACCTCCCCTTTATTAGGTGCCGGCTTACTTCAAGTAGCAATTAATCCAATATTGCAGGCTAAAGATCTCCATTGGAACAACCGCAATTGCTTATTCAGCTTCTCTGTTTTTAATAGTGGATTAGGTATCACAGATACAAATCCTTGCATCACTCTCGTGTTCCTGGATGAACACTAACACTGTGGACCTTGCTCTACCCTTTCATAAATTCAACTCTGTGATTCAGCGGAAACCACAGCCCAGGCACTCGCACTTGTTTAAATGTGATGGTAGTCTCCTTTTCGAAAGGTTTTGGGAGCAGGATGGAACTCTGATACCTCTGTGTCCACAAGGTTAGAATAAACTGCAGTTGAACAAGACCAGGCACAGCCAATAGGTGGAAATGAAAGGGGCAATGCTGATAATAGAAGTGAGGGTGAGGAGGGAACGAATCAGCACGGGACGGCTCCCTTATTTGAGACATCAGGAGGTTACTGACTATATCCAGAAGGTGTCAGTCTTGTCAGGGGAAAGGGAGAGGAGAAAATTTGCAACAGGATGAAATGCATGGTGTGGCCTAAGAGTCAAAAAGTGCAGAAAAGACCCTTCGGCCCATTGAGTCCGCACCGACATTAACTACCACGAAAGTCCCGTTAATCCCATTTTCCTGCACTTGTCTCACATCCTTGAATGTTACGATATTTCAAGTGCGCATCCAAATATTTTTAAAGGTTGTAAGGTTTCCGATCTCCACTAGCTTCCCAGGCAGTGCGTTCCTGATTCCCACCACCCTCTGAGTGAATTTTCTCTCAACTCCCCTCTGAATCTGCTACCCTTTGCCCTAAAACTATGTCCCCTCGTGATTGACCCCTCATCCACTATGGCTATCTCCTTTATTAAATTAAAAAGTAAAGTTTTAAATTCAGTCGATGGGTTCCTGTTACTTTGCATGGAGCTGTCAACCTAATGTGTTTTGTAAAAGATTTTCCTCTTGATTTTTCTTGCTAATATCAATAAGCACCAATCTGGAGAGTAGCAGCACCAATGTTGGTTAATGTATCAACTGCTGGAAGACAAAACAGTGATGATTGAGAGCAACAAGGTCCTTCCATCACCATGGGCAACAGAAGGTCGAAGTAGTCGACCACTTCTCCTACCCAGAAACAATATCTCCAGGGAGGACAATGTAGAGATCAACATCCACCCAAGAATCAGCAGAGAAGCATCAACTTCCAAATTGGTCTGGGCATCCAACACCATCAACACAGCCAATAGGCTGCGACTCTACAAGTTTGTGGTTGTACCAACTGCAATTTTTCCAGTGAGACATGGAAGAGAATTGTAAATTTGGACATCTTGCGCCGGTGTTGCCTATGTAAAATCCTGGGCAGCACATGGACAGAAAACATCACCAGTGAGGAAGTGTTACAGAGGATTGATCAGAGCCGCATGCAGGACATTGTGAAGGAGAGATGACAGAGGCTGTCCAGACACATTTTTCACCTCCTGGATGTGTCAGAGTGTTAGCAGAATGGACATCACCAGATGAAAGAAAGAGCAGACCTGGTGAAGTACATTTAAGGAGGATTTCCAAGGGTGGAACATCACCTGACACTGCAATGGACTAGGCTGGTGATGGAGTCTTGCTGCCCATTGTCCCACATGTGGCCAGAAGAATTAAGAAGAATTAAGTTAAGGCTAAGGAATCAATTACTTCTGCCTTCTCAACAAAGCCACACCACCTAGTTCACTTGTCACCATAGTCCTTTCTTCAAAAGCTGTAAAGACTCTCCACTTTGCTCTTTATTTCACTCACAACTTTCCTTCCTCTGAACACCACACCCCATTCCATCTCTCCCCAATCTCCTCCTAAGTCCTGCTCATAGCTTCTTTTGTATTTTCCTCACTGAGATTTCTTCCCTTCTCTTCTTCCTGAGTCTCTGGTCTAAGTGATATTGCATCTTCCATGACTTTGACCTGCACTGAGATTCCCCTGGTCTCTGCTGTTATGATTCCCCTATTTTCCTGTCTTCCTTCAGTATCCCTGTTCAGAAAAACTCCCCTCCCAATCCATGGCTACCTCCTCAATCTCACCATCTCACACAGCCCTATCACCCGTAAAGTTTCAATTGCCAATAAGATCCTGATCATTTTCTCTCCCTCTTCTCATCCACATCTCCATCCTTAGCTTAATCTTCAGGAGACAGAAGACCTCCTCTATTAAGGCCTTCAGCGTTGCATTGGAAAAGCTGGATGGCCAAAAACTGCTCTGGCCAAAATGTACGTCACCTTTAAGAAGTACAGTCTTACTTTAAGTGCCAATTAATCTAGTACTGCAGCTTTAAAAAAAATATGGGATGTGGGCATCGCTCACTAGGCCAGCATTTATTGCCCATCCCCAATTGCCCTTGAGAAGGTAATGGTGAACTGCCTTCTTGAACTGCTACAGTCCCTGTGTTATAGGTGCACCCACAGTGCTGTTAGGGAGGGAATTCCAGGATTTTGACCCAGTGGCAGTGAAGGAATGGCTATATATTTCCAAGTCAGGATGGTGAGTGACTGGAGGGGAACCTCCAGGTGGTGGTGTTCCCTGGTATCTGTTGTCCATCGTCCTTCTAGGTGGCGGCACTTGTGAGTTTGGAAGGTGCTGCCTAAGGAGCCTTGGTGATTTCCAGCAGTGCATCGTGTAGATGGTACACACTGCTGCCATTGTGCATCGGTGGTGGAGGGAGTGAGTGTTTGTGGAAGGGGTAGTAATCAAGCAGGCTGCTTAGAGGTCACATTGGAAACTTATTTGACAAAGTAATCCCACTCAACATCCTCACCAGCTCACCCTCAACCCTCTGCCAGTACAAGACAATTACCATGGTTACTGTGGCCAGGAACTCTCTCCTTTCCTATTTTTCCGATATTCACTCTGGGGAGGTTGGGACAGGATATACTCAATTCCATTGACCCTAGAAGCAAATGCTAGGTAGACATAGAGACAACCCTCAAGAAGGGTTGGCTTGGGGCACACTCCACCTCTCTGGGACTTTATCTCAGTTGTTTTAGAAGCCGTTATCCCCATTAGCCCTAACATCTCACACCCCACACTTCCACCCACCTCCCATGCTCTCCCGTAACCAACTTATGTCCCTACTCACCTCCACGTGCCTTCTTTTATCTCCCATGCTACCTTCATAAACTCTCCCACTATCCACCATTCACATACTTCAAGAGTCAAGTGGAGATTCATTAAAAACTTTTGCCAATCTCTCACTCATACACACTTGAAGGTGAAAAAGATCTCATTCGTGAAACCAGTTCAAAGCTTTTAAATCTCTTCAAGTGGTTAATCTTTTCTAAAATCAAACAAACTTTTATTCAGTCCCCACATCAAAAAAAATCAAATTGCTTAATAGCTCCTTTAAACGGTCAAACAGTGAACTCAAAACCCCTGCTAAGATAATTGGAACTTTTGAAGCACAGCCAAGCATTCACAATAACAAACTAATGCTCCTTAGTAAATGTCAACAAAGGCCTCGATTGAAACTCTGTGCAGATGGATTTTTTTCTAATCTACACTGGATGACCTGTCAATCAAAGCAATCCAGCAGAGGATTTTTTAAAACTCTCACCGACAGCTTCAGCCTGTTTTTTCACATTTAAAGAGCAGGGGATTATGAAGAAAATCTTCAGATCATGACACTTAAAGAAGACAAATTGCCCTTCAAGGGTATTTGCCTCTACTCCATCAAGTTGCGACTCCCACACTGCAAGTTGGCATCCTCGCAACAGCCAAAATGGGGTCTTTTGGAACTCAGCACTAAGTTAAGACCATAAGACCATAAGACATAGGAGCGGAAGTAAGGCCATTCGGCCCATCGAGTCCACTCCACCATTCAATCATGGTTGATTTCAACTCCATTTACCAGCTCTCTCCCCATAGCCCTTAATTCCTCGAGAAATCAAGAATTTATCAATTTCTGTCTTGAAGACGCTCAACGTCTCGGCCTCCACAGCCCTCTGTGGCAATGAATTCCACAGACCCACCACTCTCTGGCTGAAGAAATTTCTCCTCATCTCTGTTCTAAAGTGACTCCCTTTTATTCTAAGGCTGTGCCCCCGCGTCCTAGTCTCCCCTGTTAATGGAAACAACTTCCCTACGTCCATCCTATCTAAGCCGTTCATTATCTTGTAAGTTTCTATCAGATCTCCCCTCAACCTCCTAAACTCCAATGAATATAATCCCACGATCCTCAGACGTTCATCGTATGTCAGGCCTACCATTCCTGGGATCATCCGTGTGAATCTCCGCTGGACCCGCTCCAGTGCCAGTATGTCCTTCCTGAGGTGTGGGGCCCAAAATTGCTCACAGTACTCCAAATGGGGCCTAACCAGTGCTTTATAAAGCCTCAGAAGTACATCCCTGCTTTTGTATTCCAAGCCTCTTGAGATAAATGACAACATTACATTTGCTTTCTTAATTACGGACTCAACCTGCAAGTTTACCTTTAGAGAATCCTGGACTAGGACTCCCAAGTCCCTTTGCACTTTAGCATTATGAATTTTGTCACCGTTTAGAAAATAGTCCATGCCTCTATTCTTTTTTCCAAAGTGTACGACCTCGCACTTGCCCACGTTGAATTTCATCAGCCACTTCTTGGACCACTCTCCTAAACTGTCTAAATCTTTCTGCAGCCTCCCCACCTCCTCAATACTACCTGCCCCTCCACCTATCTTTGTATCATCGGCAAACTTGGCCAGAATGCTCCCAGTCCCGTCATCTAGATCGTTAATATATAAAGAGAACAGCTGTGGCCCCAACACTGAACCCTGCGGGACACCACTTGTCACCGGTTGCCATTCTGAGAAAGAACCTTTTATCCCAACTCTCTGCCTTCTGTCTGACAGCCAATCGTCAATCCATGTTAGTACCTTGCCTCGAATACCATGGGCCCTTATTTTACTCAGCAGTCTCCCGTGAGGCACCTTGTCAAAGGCCTTTTGGAAGTCAAGATAGATAACATCCATTGGCTCTCCTTGGTCTAACCTATTTGTTATCTCTTCAAAGAACTCTAACAGGTTTGTCAGGCACGACCTCCCCTTACTAAATCCATGCTGACTTGTCTTAATCCGACCCTGCACTTCCAAGAATTTAGAAATCTCATCCTTAACGATGGATTCTAGAATTTTGCCAACAACTGAGGTTAGGCTAATTGGCCTATAATTTTCCATCTTTTTTCTTGTTCCCTTCTTGAACAGTGGGGTTACAACAGCGATTTTCCAATCCTCTGGGACTTTCCCTGACTCCAGTGACTTTTGAAAGATCATAACTAACGCCTCCACTATTTCTTCAGCTATCTCCTTTAGAACTCTAGGATGTAGCCCATCTGGGCCCGGAGATTTATCAATTTTCAGACCTTTTAGTTTCTCTAGCACTTTCTCCTTTGTGATGGCAACCATATTCAACCATATTCAAGTTCAAGTGACCCTGCTGACTTCCCTCCTATATGGGGCATGCTCCACACCTTTTCCCCTTGCTGGCAAAACTGGGATCTGTCAGAAATGAGAACAGGACTTCCATATCAGGGCCAATGTTTTGAGTCAGGATCATCCTGACTCGAAATGTTGGCTCTATTCTCGCTCCACAGATGCTGTCAGGCCTGTTGAGATTTTCCAGCATTTTCTGTTTTTGCTTCAGATTCCGATATCTGCAGTATTTTGCTTTTATTCCACATCAGGATCGTGCTCACCGTGAAATGTCCGTCTGCATCCATTCGTCCGTATGCAACTGTTTCAGCCAGTACATTCAGCACAGGGAGCCCAAAAAGTTAACAAAAAGGGAAGGAAATGGAATATGAGAGCAAACTGGCCAGGAATGTAAGAAAGGTTGTCAGAGTATTTTACTGGTAAATAACATTCACTAAAGTAAACACTGCTCCCTTGGAAGCAGAGACAGGACAAATTATCATGGGGAATGAGGAAATGGCAGGGTCAATGAAGAAATATTTTGTATCTATCTTCACAGTAGAAGACACATGTTACATACCAGAAATAAAGGGCAGCCAAAGGGAAAATAAGTGTGAGGAAATTAAGGTAATTTAATATTGGCAGAGGGCAAGTCTTGGAAAAACCCAAGGGTTTAAAATTCCCAGGACTGGATAACTCACATGCGAGAGTTCTAAGAGAGAAAGCTACAGAGATAGTAGATACGCAGTCAACAATTTACCAAAATTCCTTAGGCCGGAATCTTGTGGCCTCAGCTAATTACTATCTATCTTAATTACTTCTCATCCAGGAAGGCACCAAACTCATCAAGAGACTTTGTCGGGAACGTGCAAAGTCGAGGCATGAGGGGAAGCGCAGAAACCTTGAAATCAACCCAACTACCAACCCTTCAAGCACTACCTGTCCTGCATGTGGCAGAGTCTGTAGGTCCTGCATTGGACTTATGAACCATCTCAGAATCCAACAAATCGGATCGGAACCCAGTCTAAGTGGTTAAGGAGTGAAAATACATGACAGAAGTCTACCTAAACAAGTCTAAGGAAGAAAGTTTGATAGGCTGAGAGAGATTTGGCATTAACAGTTTTAAGAAATATGCACAATAATGTCCTCAACTGAAATGAAATGCAAATAAGAGTTGGCATAGAAATTGAAGCTGTTTCTTCTTTATTATACCATGGACCATCTAAGTTCAGAAAAGGATAAGTTAAGTCATACCTCTTGGCTGAATAAAGTTATCTTTGATTGAATCCATACATGCACCTTATTTTCAGAATAGACTCAGTAATCTGTTCTTGCTACTTTATTGCCAATATTCGACAATGGCTGGGGTGATTCATCTTCTAGTTTCCATCCCTAAAGGGAAAACACATATCTTCCAGCCAGCAGGCCGAGAAGACAGGGTAAAAATATGTTGGGAATAATAAGCATGAATTTATGCTCTCCTGTTGCAACCCACAGTGTATTAGACAGTGGAGTTGAATTACCTCTCCACCCTTCTCAATCATATTTAATCTTAGATCTTTACATTGATCATTCCATGAACTACAAGGGAGTTCAAATATTTAAAGGGACATTGTTTTGATGAAAGAAACCATTGATACACCTTTTTGTTTGTCAGCAAATATGTAACATTTAAATCACATCAAAACTTATTTTATGATTTATTTGTGACAAGGCCCTTCTTCCAATCTCCCACTCCCCTAAATAAATGTTTGCCGAATGCTTTTTTATCAAATCTATTTCCTTTTTAGGGTTGTCAACAATGATGTAACTAATAAGACTGATCCATTCTCTCTTCCACCTTCTTCTGTCGGGAAAAAGATACAAAAATCTGAGAACACATACCAACCGACTCAAGAACAGCTTCTTCCTCACTGCCATCAGACTTTTGAATGGACCTACCATACATTAAGCTGATCTTTCTCTGCACCCTAGCTATGACTGTAACACTATATTCTACACTGTCTCCTTTCCTTCTCCCCTACGTAGTCTATGAGCAGTATGTTTTGTCTGCATAGCGGGCAAGAAACAACACTTTTCACTGTATCCCAATACATGTGACATAATAAATCAAAACAAATCAAAAATAAATCTCATCAGACATAACTTCAATTCCAGTTTGTTGTTGTGTGTCAGCTTGATTCCATTGTCATTTCTCTCAGGGCCGGAATGTTCTAGATTTGAACCTTATTTCATAGAGTCATAGAGTCATAGAGGTTTACAGCATTGAAACAGGCCCTTCGGCCCAACTTGTCCATGCCGCCCTTTTTTTTTTAAAACCCCTAAGTTAATCCCAATTGCCCACATTTGGCCCATATCCCTCTATACCCATCGTACCCATGTAATTATCTAAATGCTTTTTAAAAGATAAAATTGTCCCCGCCTCTACAACTACCTCTGGCAGCTTGTTCCAGACACTCACCACCCTCTGTGTGAAAAAATTGCCCCTCTGGACACTTTTGTATCTCTCCCCTCTCACCTTAAACCTATGCCCTCTAGTTTTAGACTCCCCTATCTTTGGGAAAAGATATTGACTATCTAGCTGATCTGTGCCCCTCATTATTTTATAGACCTCCATAAGATCACCCCTCAGCCTCCTACGCTCCAGAGAAAAAAATCCCAGTCTATCCAGCCTCTCCTTAAAACTCAATCCATCAAGTCCCGGTAGCATCCTAGTAAATCTTTTCTGAACTCTTTCTAGTTTAATAACATCCTTTCTATAATAGGGTGACCAGAATTGCACACAGTATTCCAAGTGTGGCCTTACCAATGTCTTGTACAACTTCAACAAGACATTCCAACTCCTGTATTCAATGTTCTGACCGATGAAACCAAGCATGCCGAATGCCTTCTTCACCACTCTGTCCACCTGTGACTCCACTTTCAGGAGCTATGAACATGTACCCCTAGATCTCTTTGTTCTGTAACTCTCCCCAATGCCCTAACATTAACTGAGTAAGTCCTGCCCTGGTTCAATCTACCAAAATGCATCACCTCGTATTTGTCTAAATTAAACTCCATCTGCCATTCGTTAGCCCACTGGCCCAATTGATCAAGATCCCGTTGCAATTGGAGATAACTTTCTTCACTATCTACTATGCCACCAATCTTAGTGTCATCTGCAAACTTACTAACCATGCCTCCTATATTCTCATCCAAATCATTAATATAAATGACAAATAACAGTGGACCCAGCACTGATCCCTGAGGCACACCGCTGGTCACAGGCCTCCAGTTTGAAAAACAATTCTCTACAACCACCCTTTGGCTTCTGTTGGTATGCAACAACCTACCATGCGGTACCTTGTCAAAGGCCTTGCTAAAGTCCATGTAGACAACATCAACTGCACTGCCCTCATCTACCTTCTTGGTTACCCCTTCAAAAAACTCAATTAAATTTGTGAGACATGATTTTCCACTCACAAAGCCATGCTGACTGTCCCTAATCAGTACTTGCGTCTCTAAATGGCTGTAGATCCTGTCTCTCAAAATACCTTCCAACAATTTACCCACCACAGATGTGAGGCTCACTGGCCTGTAGTTCCCAGGCTTTTCCCTGCAGCCCTTTTTAAACAAAGGCACAAGATTTGCCACTCTCCAATCTTCAGGCACCTCACCCGTGACTATCGATGATTTAAATATCTCGGCTAGGGGACCCACAATTTCCTCCCTAGCCTCCCACAATGTCATGGGATACACTTCATCAGGTCTCGGGGATTTATCTACCTTGATGCGCTTTAAGACTTCCAGCACCTCCTTCTCTGTAATATGTACACTCCTCAAGACATCACTATTTATTTTCCCAAGTTCCCCAACATCCATGCTTTTCTCAACAGTAAATACTGATGAGAAATATTCATTTCGGATCTGACCCTTCTCTTGTGGATCCGCACATAGATGACCTTGTTGATCCTTAAGAGGCCCTACTCTCCCCCTTGTTACTCTTTTGCCCTTTATGTATTTGTAGAAGCTCTTTGGATTGTCCTTTGCCTTATCTGCTAAAACAATCTCGTGTCCCCTTTTTGCCCTCCTGATTTCTCTCCTTAACTCTACTCCTACACCCTCTATACTCTTCAAGGAATTCACTTGATCCCAGCTGCCTATGCATGTCATGTGCCTCATTCTTCTTCTTGACAGCACGGTAGTGCAGTGGTTAGCACTGCTGCTTTACAGCTCCAGGGACCCAGGTTCGATTCCTGGCTTGGGTCACTGTCTGTGTGGAGTTTGCACATTCTCCTCGTGTCTGCGTGGGTTTCCTCCGGGTGCTCCGGTTTCCTCCCACAGTCCAAAGATGTGCGGGTTAGGTTGATTGGCCATGCTAAAATTGCCCTTAGTGTTCTGAGATGCGTAGGTTAGAGGGATTAGTGGGCAAATATGTAGGGATATGGGGGTAGGGCCTGGGTGGGATTGTGGTCGGTGCAGACTCGATGGGCCAAATGGCCTCTTTCTGTGCTGTAGGGTTTCTATGATTCTATGACCAGGGCCTCAATATCCTGAGTCATCCAGGGTTCCCTACTTCTGCCAGCCTTGCCCTGCACTCTAAGAGGAATGTGTTTACCCAGAACCCTGGTTAACACACTTTTGAAAGCGTGCCACTTATCAGACGTCCCTTTGCCTTCCCACAGACTCCCCCAATTAATTTTTGAAAGTTCCTGTCTGATACCATCAAAATTGGCCTTGCCCCAATTTAGAATTTTAACTTTTGGACCAGACTTATCATTCTCCATAGCGATCTTAAAACCAATAGAATTATGGTCACTGGTCCCAAAGTGATCCCTCACTAACTGTTACCTGCCCTTCCTTATTTCCCAAGAGGAGGTCAAGTTTTGCCCCCTCTCTAGTCGGGCCATCCACATACTGAATGAGAAATTCCTCCTGAATACACTCAACAAATTTCTCTCCATCCAACCCTCTAATACTATGGCTGTCCCAGTCAATGTTGGGAAAGCTAAAATCTCCGACTATTACCACCCTATTTTTCTTGGAGTTATCTGTAATCTCCTTACATATTTGCTCCTCAATTTCCCACCGACTATTTAGGGGCCTATAGTGCAACCCTATCAAAGTGATTTCCCCCTTCTTATTTCTCAGTTCTACCCATATAGACTCAGTGGCCGAACCCTCGGATATATCCCCTCTCAGTACGGCCATGATGCTTTCCCTAATCAAAAGTGCAACTCTCCCTCCTCTCTTACCTCCTGTTCTATCTTTCCTATAGCATCTGTACCCTGGAACATTGAGCTGCCAGTCCTGTCCCTCCCTTAGCCATGTTTCAGTAATTGCTATAATATCCTGTCCCATGTACCCATCCATGCCCTGAGTTCATCTGCCTTGCCCGCCAGGCCTCTTGCATTGAAATAAATGCAGTTTAATCTGGACTTCCCTTGCTCTCTGTCTTGCTTCTGCCTGATCTGTCTGGTACTGGGATTACTGACACTGCCTTTACTACTTAATGTGCTCTCTTTAACTTCTGCGCTGTCCTCAAACTTCTCTTCTGTCTCCCTACTGCTTTGGATCCCACCCCCCTGCCAAACTAGTTTAAACCCTCCTAAGTGGCTCTAGCAAATCTCCCCGCCAGGATGTTAGTCCCCCTCCAGTTCAGGTGTAACCCATCCCTCTTGAACAGGTCAGCCCTCCCCCAGAAAATATCCCAATGATCCAAAAATCTAAATCCCTGCCCCCTGCACCAGCTCTCAAGCCACGCATTCATCTGCCTAATCCTCCTATTCATACTCTCACTAGCATGCGGCAGTGGTAATAGTCCTGAAATTACTACCTTCGAGGTCCTGCACTTTAGCCTTCTGCCTAACTCTCTATATTCACACTTCAGGGCTTCATCCCTTTTCCTACCTATGTCGTTGGTACCAATATGTACAACGACCTCTGGCTGCTCACCCTCCCCCTTAAGAATGTCCTGCAATTGTTCAGAGACGTCCTTGACCCTGGCACCAGGGAGGCAACACACCATCCTGGAGTCTCGATTGTGGCCACAGAAACGCCTGTCTGTGCCTCTAACTAGCGAGTCCCCTATTACTACTGCTCGCTTGCTCTTTGCCTCACCTTGTCCCACAGCAGAACCAGCTGCGGTGTCACAGGCCTGGTTGTTGCTGGTATCTCCCCCTGACAGGCTATGCCCCTTAACAGTATCCAAAACGATATACCTGTTTGAAAGGGGAATAGGTACAGGAGACTCCTGCACTACCTGCCTGCCTCTCCTGGCAGTCACCCATTTACCTGTCTGAACCTGTGGTGTGACAACCTCCCTGTAACTAGTGTCTATCACACTCTCTGCCTCCTGTATGTTCCACAGTGCATCCACCTGCTGCTCCAACCGAACAATGCGGTCTGCTGCAACTGGACACACTTCCTGCAGACAAAGTTGTCAGGGAGACTAGATTGATCCCTAATTGCCCACATCTGACAGGAGGAGCATGCCACTGCCCTAGCTGCCAGGGGCTTCTTCCAGATCTGTGCTGAGGGAATGCTGTATTTCGCATGAAAAGTGAAACTGAGGTGTCTTCTACCTGTTTGAATTTTCCAGGCGGACGCGAAAGATCACGTGGCACTTTTAAACAAAATAAAGAGGCAAGAATGAAGTTCTCCTGGTCAACATTCAACTAAATACCTTCAATGATGAACTGAAGACATCTTGTGGATGTTGCTGCATTTGTCTGCAAATGAGTGAACTTCAAAAATAATGATTTGTGTGAAATGTTTTGAGCTGTTTGGATGCATAAGGCTGTATATAAATGCAAAGCGGCATTGTCACATCGACATGTGGAATTAAATTGTATTCAGGTATTTAGTTCAATAATGCTTTGATTGTGTTCATGAAAGATAATATCCTGCTCTGTTCTATCTTATTAAAGTATCTTGAAACCCAAAACCACTGGAAGTGTTGCTTTCAGCGACAGATAGCTTTAGAGAACAGGAAGGTTGCATTTCTTTGTTGCTCTGTGGGTCAGAAATATAACAAACCAAATTATCAATTGGAAAATATAGTAAACTCCAAACTTTCCCCAGGGTACAATTCACATTATGGATCCTCACGCTAAATACGGTTGGAGAAATGAGATTCCAGAGCAGTTTAATTTCTATAGCTGCACAGATGGGATAGAATTACAGAATCATTCTCTGGTTATGTGACAATTCAAAATCAGATGGCCATTGAATCAGAGGACTCCAGAGTATTCCTGAGTTGGATTCCACAGATCTGGTAGATGCGCAGGTATGACTACATATTAAGGATAGAGATTTTTAAAAATTATTTTCTGTAATTATTAAGTAAAATTGTATTACATGCCTTACAGCGACTGCATATGCCATTTGTTATCCTTTCTCTTGTAGCATGGACAATTTCTTAACAACAGTGTAGTGATGTGACCACCTCCCCCCCCCCCCCCCCCCCCACTGAGGTCATTCATAACTCTGCTCCTATGTCTTAATTTGTACCAAGTCCCATTCACCCATCACCCATTCGCTGGGAGACCTACATTGGCACCGAGAACCCAGCACGGTGGCACAGTGGTTAGCACTGCTGCCTCACAGTTCCAGGGATCCGAGTTCAATTCCAGCCTTGGAGGACCTTGTCAGATACCAAAAGGAAATGATCACAGATTGATAAAGAGTCTGGCAGTCATTGATTCATCAAGAAATTCCACCAATATGTTTACGGCTGTTGTTTCAGCATCATCCTGGACAACAAGTCATTGCTCGGACTGTTCCACAAAGATAAGCCAGTTCCACCAGTCACATTGACCAAAGTACAAAGATGGCCCTTACTTTTGGCTGCTTATAGTTACACTTTCCAACACAGACCAGGGTCGCAGATCTCCAATGCCAAGTTGGTTTCCACTTCCACAGGCGGTATCTTCGCCACCCTTTCTGCAGGTGCTAGATTTTGCATTGAGTTTTCTGGACCCTCTGGGCCCATTTTGTTGACCCACATCAAGACATAGACCCAGAAGGACCTGGTTTTATCAAAGAATGGTTTTAACCGGCTTAGAACCTGTCTTGACCTCATTTTCCCAAATTTGACATTGAGGGTGGAGGCTAAGCAAGCCTCACAGAAGGAGTATCATGACTCAGCTAAGGAACACAGGTCATTTGAAATGAATGACTCATCATTGAAAGCTGTCAATCCACCTGCCTCTGATACTTCCAGCTTGGAGGAACTAGTCATGGAGTTGCAACATTCCACAAGGGACTGAAAGTTCCCAGATCGATTAGCTTCCTGAACTTTTCCAAATAACCCCTTTTCTGGAAATTCTGTTTTAACTGTACATATTTGTACATAAACTGTAAACCTCTATGACTCTATGACTCTATAAGATAATTTTTTTGTATAACTGTATGGGAACTTAAGGAGGGAGGAATGTGATAGCGTGGCCCCTTTAAGGTGCGATAATTCGTGGGTCACATGACCCTCCTGAAATCTATTGGAACAGAGGGCATTAACCCCAGCCTATCGAGTATTAGGGCATGGGTCCGGGGTAATTGGAACCCGTAGTGTGAGCCTGGGAGTTGGTGGGACTGAACCTATATCCGTACTGAGCTTGTCTGTATATAGTTAGAACTGTTATTCAAAAAATCACCGTTGTGATTTAAATCTTCCTCTTTGTATCATCTCGTGCTACAATAGGGGCCATGTCTTCAGCTGCCCTAAGCTCTGCAACTCTCTCCCTACATCTTGCTTTCTATCTTCCTTTCTTCTTTTATGATGTCCTTTAATTCTTTGACCAAGTTTTGGTCACCTGCCCTAATATCTGTTTCTGTATGTCAGTGTCAGGTTTTATTCGGGAACGCTCATGTGAAGCATCTTGGGATGTTTTATGACATGAAAGGTGCTATATAAATACAAGCTTTTATTTGTTTTGTGGTTAACTGTTTCTTCACTCAGCCAACATTGATCATTAATTTCACTGCTGCCTGTGGAGTAAAGGGTAAATGCTGTCATTACTGATGTCACCGCACTTATAGGTCAGTTATTATACATGAAAGACTTTGCTGCATTTCAAGGAGATGGAAAGAGATGTTACATAACCGCAAGTCTTTCCTTTCATTACAGTGATTTGCATCCACCCCCACCCCACCCCACCCCACCCCCACCCCACCCCCACCCCAACCCCACCCCCACCCCACCCCCACCCCCACCCCCACCCCACCCCACCCCATCCCCACCCCAACCCAACCCCCACCCCACCCCCACCCCCCCACATTATCCCCACCCCCACCCCACCCCCATCCCCACCCCCACCCCACCCCCACCCCACCCCCACCCCACCCCCACCCCCACCCCCACCCCACCCCCACCCCACCCCCACCCCCCACCCCCCCACATTATCCCCACCCCCACCCCACCCCCATCCCCACCCCACCCCCACCCCCAACCCAACCCCACCCCCACCCCCACCACAACCCACCCCCACCCCCAGCCCCCCCCACCCCCACCCCACCCCCACCCCACCCCCACCCCCACCCCCACCCCACCCCACCCCCACCCCACCCCCACCCCAACCCCACCCCACCCCCACCCCACCCCCACCCCACCCCCACCCCCACCCCACCCCCATCCCACCCCCACCCCACCCCCACCCCCACCCCACCCCCACCCCCACCCCACCCCCACCCCCACCCCACCCCCACCCCACCCCCACCCCCCCCCACTAACTTCCCATTGCCTGTCAGAAGGTAATTCGCTGGCCTGGATTCTCCTCTGAAGTTCTGGGCATTTCGCAGCAGGTTTGGGGATTGTAAATAGCCTGAAATGTGTATTTTAAGGCTGCAGTTTCAGTAAGTCCGCTACAAAAGCTGCCGTGCATCCTCCTCACGGCAGGCACGGTAGCACAGTGGTTAGCACTGCTGCTTCACAGCTCCAGGGACCTGGGTTCGATTCCCGGCTTGGGTCATTGTCTGTGTGGAGTTTGCACATTCTCCTTGTGTCTGCGTGGGTTTCCTCCGGGTGCTCCGGTTTCCTCCCACAGTCCAAAGATGTGCAGGTTAGGTTGATTGGCCATGCTATAATTGCCCCTTAGTGTCCTGGGATGCGTGGATTAGTGGGTAAAATATGTAGGGATATGGGGGTAGGGCCTGGGTGGGATTGTGGTCGGTGCAGACTCGATGGGCCGAATGGCCTCTTTCTGTACTGTAGGGATTCTATGATTCAATTATGGTGAGCGTTCGAACCTAAGGAAATATTTTATTTACTCCTATGGCTGAGTCCTATTGCTGTATTCGATTATCATCTATCAACTGCAATTTTCAACAAGTGTTACAACTTAATTCATTTTGTACAAAAGCACAATGAGGCTTTCACCTCAGCAGCTGGCTGCAATTTCTGATCTTGTTGAATATCGTTGCAACATTTTTAGATAGATTTTATTACCATTTTTATATCGTTGCAACATTTTGAAATTGATTTTACGACCGGTTTTGAATCTACCGTGTCAGTCACAATATACCTCGGAACCTCGATCAGAGTGCACGTTAGCTGGTGCCAGACAATAACTGAAATTCGATATGACGCAACGTAACATTTAATTGGGGAGGCGATGGCCTAGTGATATCATCGCCAAACTATTAATCCAGAAGCTCAGCTAATGTTCTGGGGTCCCGGGTTCAAATCTCGTCACGGCAGATGGTGGAATTTGAATTCAATTTTTAAAATGTGGAATTAAGGCCGTTATTCTCCCATTGCGACCCACAACTTTTCTGGCACGTCGCGGTGGGTGATGCGCATCGCCGGCCTTGTACCGGGATTTGCACATGCGCCGGGAATGCATACGCATCTCCCAGAGCCGGAGAACAGTCGCCGCTGGAAACCAGCAAGAAGGCGGGTAAGTGATTTGAATCTTTTTTTAAAAATGTATTTTAAATATGTTTAGCAGTTCATTATCGGGAACGTTTAGGTCCTGATTGAATCTCCCACCCCGCCAGGAGTACTTCATTCCAGCGGGGTTCAGATTAGCTCCCCACGTTCGGGGAACTAGCGGGAGACCCCGCCGGATTGAAGGGGGGCAAACGGGGCCACCCAGGGGGTCGGGAGGCAGGGGGGTGGTGCCCCTGGGCATGGGCACCCTGGCAATGCCAGCCTGTGCCCCCCGGCACTGTCCAAGGGGCAAAGTGCCCATGCCCAGGAGGCACCTTGGCACTACCCATTGGGCATCGGGCAGCGCCAAGAGGGTGGGGCCTATTGTGGGTGGGGCCTAGCAGTGATCACTCAGGGTTCGGGATCCCGCTACCACTCTGCATGGCGATCGGTCTGGGATGGAGGGAGGGCAGAGATTGGGGCAGGCTGGGGGGATGGTGGTCTGCCGGGGTGGGCGCCTGGGGGTGTGGTCAGCCGGGATGAAGGGGGTCGGGGGATCTTCGCTGATGGGGGCGGGCTGTGCATTGGGGCACTCCGGGGAGGGGGGGGGGGCGGAAATTGTTGTGGGGGCCGCGATTGGGCTGTGGAGGGGGCTGGAGGGGCAGCACTGTCGAGCTGGCCAGCAAATGGGGAGACTGACAGATCGGGACCACTGCGCAGAGTTCTAGAACTGCCAGACTCTGGTGTGAATAGCACCCCCACCCCCCTCCCCCCCCCACCCCCCCACCCCCCCTCTCCCCCCACCCCCCCCCCCCCCCCCCCACCCCACCCCAGCCGGGGTTTTAATGATATTCACGACTGGGACCTCTGCAGTGCACAGAATGCGGAGACTCGGGTGAGAAGCTGAACCGACAAAACAGTTGGGATTTTAAAAGATTTTCCCACCAATTCAGCACTTTTGGGAGAATCGCGGCCTAAGATTCTACTGATGATCATGAAATCATTGCGAATTGTTGGAAAAACCCATCTGGTTCACTACTGTCCTTTAGGGAAGGTAATCTGCCACCCTTACCAGGTCTGGTCTACGTGTGACTCTAGAGCCACAGCAATGTAGTTGACTCTCAACAGCCCTCGGGCAACTAGGGATGGGCAATAAATGCTGGCCAACCGACACCCATGTCCCACAACTGAATAAAAATACAAAGCCTTTACCTAATGAAGATGGCAACAAGGCACTTTTTCAACAGTGAATTTGGCATAAACTGCATGCGATAGACTTCCTCACCAGTGAATGGAGTTGATGTTCATGTTGACTCTAATTGCTGCAAGTATTGCAAGGAGCCTTTTAGTAATAATATCAATAACTTCTTACAGAGAAATCTCACTGTCAGCTCCATGGTTCTCAACAAAAAAGCCTCAATGTTCAAGTCTTTCTTTATACTTGCATTGCCTTATACGATGTAACACCCACAGTACCCCCAATACTTTTTCTCGAATAACAACAGATCTTCTCTGCAGTGTGGAGCCCATTCTGTGCAAGATTCTTCAATAGTGGCCTTCATATAATCATAGAATCCCTACAATGCAGAAAGAGGCCATTCAGCCCATCGAGACTGCACCAACAAAAATCCCACCCAGGCCCTATCCCTATAACCCCACGTATTTACCCTGCTAGTCCCCCTGACACTAAGGGGTAATTTACCATGGCAACATAACCAACATAATCAACATAACTCGTACATCTGGAGGAAACCAGAGCCATGATGTGGAGATGCCGGCTTTGGACTGGGGTGAACACAGTAAGAGTTTTAACAACACCAGGTTAAAGTCCAACAGGTTTATTTGGTAGCAAACACCATTAGCTTTCGGAGCGCTGTTCCTTCGTCAGATGGAGTGGAAATGTGCTCTCAAACAGGGCACAGAGACACAAAAATCAAATTACAGAATACTGATTAGAATGCGAATCCCTACAGCCAGCCAGATCTTAAAGATACAGACAATGTGGGTGGAGGGAGCATTAAGCACAGGTTAAAGAGATGTGTATTGTCTCCAGACAGGACAGCCTGCAAGTCCAGGAGGCAAGCTGTGGGGGTTACTGATAATGTGACATAAATCCAACATCCCGGTTTAGGCTGTCCTCATGTGTGCGGAACTTGGCTATCAGTTTCTGCTTAGTGACTCTGCGCTGTCGTGTGTCGTGAAGGCCGCCTTGGAGAACGCTTACCTGAAGATCCAAGGCTGAATGCCCGTGACTGCTGAAGTGCTCCCCCACAGGAAGAGAACAGTCTTGCCTGGTGATTGTCGAGCGGTGTTCATTCATCCATTGTCGTAGCGTCTGCATGGTTTCCCCATTGTACCATGCCTCAGGACATCCTTTCCTGCAGCGTATCAGGTAGACAACGTTGGCCGAGTTGCAAGAGTAGGTACCGTGTACCTGGTAGATGGTGTTCTCACGTGAGATGATGGCATCCGTGTCGATGATCTGGCACATCTTGCAGAGGTTGCTGTGGCAGGGTTGTGTGGTGTCGTGGTCACTGTTCTCCCGAAGGCTGGGTAGTTTGCTGCGGACAATGGTCTGTTTGAGGTTGTGTGGTTGTTTGAAGGCAAGAAGTGGGGGTGTGGGGATGGCCTTGGTGAGATGTTCGTCTTCATCAATGACATGTTGAAGGCTCCGGAGGAGATGCCGTAGCTTCTCCGCTCCGGGGAAGTACTGGACGACGAAGGGTACTCTGTCCACTGTGTCCCGTGTTTGTCTTCTGAGGAGGTCGGTGCGGTTTTTCGCCAGAGGAAACCAACATAAACATGGGGAGAACATGCAAACTCCAACTTGTTAAGATTTTATAGGGATTCACCATTACATTTGGACTTTCACATTCAAGACCTTTTGCTTATGAAATCTAATATTCTATTTTTAAAGACCTTATCTGCTTGAGATACTGCTTCTCATGTCTTGCGTATCTGAACTCTAAATCCCACTGCTCTTCCACATCATTTAATTTTCCATCAGCCGAAGTATGAGTTCTTTTTAACCAAGATATACTGACGTTGAATTGCATTTGCCATTTAGTTCCACCATCTTACAAATATTTCTTTGCAGTTTCCTTTGATCCTCAACATTGTTCACTCTGCCTCCAATTTTAGTATCATCTGCAAATCTGGATACCTCTCCTTCTGTAAGAAGTGAGGAAGTCTATCGAATACAGTTTACGCCAAATTCACCGATGAAAGAATGCCCTTTTGCCACTTTCATTAGATAAAGGCTTTGTTTTCTTTTATTCATTCGTGAGACATGGGCGTCGCTGGCTGAGCCAGCATTTATTGCCCATCCCGAGGTGACATTGTCAGATAACGAAAGGAAATTATCATAGATTGATAAAAAGAGTCTGGCAGTCATTGATTCATCAAGAAATTCCACCAATATGTTTACGGCTGCTGTTTCAGCATCATCCTAGACCACAAGTCATTGCGAGGGCTGTTCCACAAAGATAAGCCGGTTCCACCGGTCACATTGGCCAAAGTACAAAGGTGGCCCTTACTTTTGGCTGCTTGTAATTACACTTTTCAACACAGATCAGGGTCGCAGATCTCCAATGCCAATACCTTAAGTTTGCTTCCTCTTCCACAGATGGTATCTTCACCACCCATTCCACAGGTGCTGGATCTTGCTTTGAATTTCTGGACCCTCTGGGCCCATTTTGTTGACCCACATCAAGACATAGACCCAGAGGGACCTGGTTTTATCAAAGAATGGTTTTAACCGGCTGGCATTTAGACAAATCTGAACAAGTCCAGCCCTATTTACAGTAAAGGGGTGAACTCAGCAGTGGAGACAGGTGCTGTTTTGGGGGAGCTGAGTGATAGTACTGCCCCCTGGGTGACAGCCACTCCTCCAGGAGCTGCACAGTGCTGGGCAGACCGAGGTGAAGATGTTGGCCAGGAGCTACATTTGGTGGCCAGGAATTGACAAGGAAATAGAGAGTGTGATCAGC
Source organism: Mustelus asterias (assembly GCF_964213995.1). Lineage (NCBI taxonomy): Eukaryota > Metazoa > Chordata > Chondrichthyes > Carcharhiniformes > Triakidae > Mustelus > Mustelus asterias. The sequence goes on along the minus strand of NC_135801.1, from coordinate 28,775,253 downwards.
CTTTGTGAACATTGTCAAACACAGCAGACTCTTCCGGCCGCAGCAAACATACACCCCTAGCAGTGGCCTGGCCGCTCTTGGATGAGATTCCACATTGACATTGCCAGCCCTTTTATGGGAATGATGTTTTTAATCATAGTGGATGCCCACTCAAAATGGCTTGATGTTCAGATCATGGGTTCAATATCCTCATCAGCCACATAGACAAGCTGTGACAAATCTTTGTCGTACATTGTATACCAGAGGTGATTGTTTCTGACAATGGCACCACTTTCACAGCCAAAGAGTTTAACATTTTGTCAAGACTAATGATATTCACCACACACGTATGGCCCCATATCGCCCCACTTCCAATAGGTTGACAGAAAGAACAGTGCAAGCTGTTAAAGCACGATGTGGAAACAGTCCGGCCGACCACTCCCACTCCAGTTAGCCAATTTTCTGCTCTTATACAATACAACTCCACATGCTACCACAGGAGTTACTCTGGCTGAATTGATGATGGGATGATGTTTTAGAGCCTGCCTTGACCTCATTTTCCCAAATTTAACATGGAGGCTGGAGGCTAAGCAAGCCTCACAGAAGAAGTATCATGACTCAGCTAAAGGAGACAGGTCATTTGAATTGCATGACTCATCGTCGGAATCTGTCAATCCAACTGCCACTGTCACAGACTCTGATACTTCCAGCTTGGAGAAACTAGTCATGGAGTTGTGACGTTGTACAAGAGCCTGAAAGTTCCCCGATTGATTAGCTTTCTGAACTTTTCCAAATAACCCTCTTTTTGGAAATTCTGTTTCAAATGTACATATTTGTACATAAGAGAATTTCTTTGTATAATTGTAAGGGAACTTAAGGGGGGAGAAATGTGACAGCGTGGCCCCTTTAGGGTGTGATCATTCGTGGGTCACATGACCCTCCTGGGATCTATTGGAACAGAGGGCATTAACCTCAGCCTATCGAGTGTTAGGGCATGGGTCCGGGGTAGGTGGAACCCGTAGTGTGAGCCCAGGAGTTGGTGGGACTGAACCTGTATCCGTACTGAGCTTGTCTGTATATAGTTAGAAGTGTTATTCAAAAAAATCACCGTTGTGATTTAAATCTTCCTCTTTGTATTATCTCGTGCTACAATAGGGGCCATGTCTTCAGCTGCCTTAAGCTCTGCAACTCTCTCCCTAAATCTTGCTTTCGATCTTCCTTTCTTCTTTTATGATGTCCTTTAACTCTTTGACCAAGTTTTGGTCACCTGCCCTAATATCTGTTTCTGTATGTCAGTGCCAGGTTTTATTCAGGAACGCTCATGTGAATCATCTTGGGATGTTTTATGACATGAAAGGTGCTATATAAATACAAGCTTTTATTTGTTTTGTGGTTAACTGTTTCTTCACTCAGCCAACACCACCAGAACATGGATGGATTGACCATTAATTTCACTGCTGCCAATGGAGTAAAGGGTAAATGCTGTCATTACTGATGTCACCGCACTTATAGGTCAGTTATTATATATGAAAGACTTTGTTGCATTTCAAGGAGATGGAAAGAGATGTTACATAACCGCAAGTCTTTCCTTTCATTACAGTGATTTGTAGTGTTTACTCCCCACCCCCACCCCCACCTCCACCCCCACCCCTCCCCAGCCCCATCATTCCCCCCACCCCCACCATTCCCCCCACCCCTTCACCACCCCCACCATTCCCCCAACCCGCTCCCCACCCCCACCCCACCCACTCCCCCTCCCCTCCCCAGAAAATCTCGCCCACCAATTAGGTAAATCTATACAGTAAAGTTTATTTATTAGTCACAAGTAGGCTTACATTCACACTGCAACGAAGTTACTGTGAAAATCCCCTAGTCGCCGCATTCCGGTGCCTGTTCGGGTACGCTGGAGGAGAATTTAGCACGGCCAATGCACCTAACCAGCATGTCTTTTGGACTGTGGGAGGAAACCAGGGCACATGGAGGAAACCCACGCAGACATGGGGGAGAATGTGCAAACTCCACACAGACAGTGACCCAAGCCGGGAAGCGAATCTGGGTCCCTGACGCTATGAGGCAGCAGCGCTAACCACTATGCCACCGTATTGCCCAGGAAAGCAGAAAAATTAATTCAAGAGATGGCGATGAGGTGATGCCAAGCTTAGCTTTGAACAGCCTGTAGACTGTTGAAAAAAAATTGGGCAAGTGGGAGATAAAGAAGTCCACAGTTTTAAGGATCTTGAAAAGAAGGAGCCAAAGTGGGAGATTCATCTTGGCCTCAATCCAATGAGGGTGCAGGGAGGAGGAAGAATGTGGAGATTGTGTGTTAGCAAGAACAGGAAAGGAACATATTTAGAACATAGAAAAAATACAGCACAAACAGGCCCTTCAGCCCACAAGTTGCGCCGGTCGTGTCCCTACCTACCTAGGCCTATATATAGGCTTACCTACAACCCTCAATCCTATTAAGTCCCATGTACTCATCCAGAAGCCTCTTAAAAGACCCGATCGAGTTTGCCTCCACCACCACTGACGGCAGCCGATTCCACTCACCCATCACCCTCTAAGTGAAAAACTTACCCCTGACATCTCTTCTGTACCTACTCCTCAGCACCTTAAACCTGTGTCCTCCCGTAGCAGCCATTTCAGCCCTGGGAAAAAGCCTCCGAGAATCCACCCGATCTATACCTCTCAACATCTTGTACACCTCTATCAGGTCACCTCTCATCCTTCGTCTCTCCAAGGAAAAAAGACCGAGCTCCCTCAACCTATCCTCATAAGGCATGCCAACCAATCCAGGCAACATCCTTGTAAATCTTCTCTGCACCCTTTCAATAATTTCTACATCTCTCCTGTAATGAGGCGACCAGAACTGAGCACAGTACTCCAAGTGGGGTCTGACGAGGGTCTTATAACGCTGCATCATTATCTCCCGACTCCTAAACTCAATCCCTCGATTGATGAAGGCCAGCACACCATACGCCTTCTTAACCACCTCCTCTACCTGCGAGGCCGATTTAACAGTCCTATGGACCCGGACCCCAAAGTCCTTCTGATCCTCTACACTGCTAAGAGTCTTACCCTTGATATTATACTCCTTCATCCCATTTGACCTGCCAAAATGTACCACTACACATTTATCCATGTAGAAGTCCATCTGCCACTTCTCCGCCCAGTCTTGCATCCTATCTATGTCACGCTGCAGTTTCTGACATCCCTCCAACCTATCCACAACACCATCAATCTTCGTGTCGTCGGCAAACTTACCAACCCATCCCTCCACTTCCTCATCCAGGTCATTTATGAAAATGACAAACAGCAAGGGTCCCAGAACAGATCCCTGGGGCACTCCACTGGTGACCGACCTCCATTCAGAAAAAGACCCACCTATAACCACTCTCTGCCTTCTGCAGGCAAGCCAGTTCTGAATCCACAAGGCAACAGCCCCTTGGATCCCATGCCCTCTCACTTTCTCGAGAAGTTTTGCATGGGGGACCTTATCGAATGCCTTGCTGAAGTCCATGTAAACCATTTAAAGTGGTACATTCCCACATACTATAGACAGGGCAGCTTAGCAGGCAATAAACTACAAATTAGACAGTTTATCTTCACACACACACGCACACAGACGCACACACCAAAACTGACGGTGGCAGCAAAATCCAGATCACCTTAACCCTGGCCCTCTTATCCATTTGAAGTTAGATACGCAGGCAGTTTTGCAAAGCAATTGTTGAGGTTGTGTAATCTGTACAAAGAACATTCAAACTGGTTAATATCTAACCCGGATAAACTCGACTTGATACCGAAATGCCATTTTTAATTACTGCATTTGATTTGTCATTGTGAGTTCTCAGTGGTCATCATAGGTTAATTTCAGTGCCAAATGTATATAAAATATCATAGTTATATTTTCAAAACTAATGAGCCCAAAGATCATGGACCCTCCCTTTCTACTGACAGAAGTGAGACAGGGTGAATTTTCAGCTGCCAGTATCTTCCATTCCTAACCTCATCCCAAATCCTGAAGGCAGGGTTATTTATATAAAGTGGGTATGTGCCTACCTCAGATTTGACACTTCCAGGCGTGGGGGTGAGGAGGACTTACCGTCAAACTATTCCATCAAGCAGTAGACAAACCTTTCCAGTGAAAGACTGAGAGATTTCTGAAGACAACGCTCTATTTTAACATTGCCACCCTCTTCAGAACATTCGATCACTTTAATGTACAAGTACATTTGCAGCATGAAGATATGTTTGTGTTCTGGACAAAAGAATCAGAATTGAAAAGAATGGGAAAAGAGACATGCATTTACACAGTGCTTTTCATAACTATCGAATATATTTTTGCAGCCAATGGAATTTTTTATTGAAATGCAGTCAATTTTGCAATGTGGAGAACAGGGTTGCCAGTTTGTGCAAAGCGAACTCCCACACACAGCAATATGTCAATGAATGGATAATCTGCTGCCGTGACATTAATTAAGGGATACATATTGGCCAGGACACCAGGTATAACACCGCTGTTCTTCCTTGAAACATTGCCCCAGCGTCTTTTACATTTACCTGAGCAGGAAGTTACGATCTCAACTTAACATCTCACCTGAAAAACAGCGGCCAGGATTCTCCCGGTCCCCTGTGCTGTTCGAGCAACAGTGAGGTTCGCAACTGGCTGAATGTCTCCGAGGCGCTTAGCTCCACGCCGGAAATCGGCACGGAGCTGATTATCATAAGGAAATCCTGATGATTAGTGGGCCCGGAACAGTAGAATCCAGTCCTGCGAGCAACTCTCCTTCCCGCTGGGAGTGGTTCCCACCAGTGGGGTTTACAACTGCTCCCTACTAACGGGGAACAGGTGTCCTCACCCTGCTGGTGGAGACAGAGGCCATTGAGGTCCCCCTGGAGGTTGGGGGCAAAGGGGGGTGCCCTTTGGGCAGTGAGAGCCTGGCCGTGGCAGCCTGGCACCATGGTATGGCCCAAGGGGCAAACTGGCACTGCCCAACGGGCACCTTGGCAATGCTCACCAGGCACCAGTCAGTGCCGAGGGGGCAGAGCCAGAGGGGATAGGGCATTTTGGGGGGCCTAATGCAGGGGGCAATCAGTGGGGGGGGAGCGCGCTATCATTCTGCACTGGGATTAGTGGGAGAGGGAGGAAGGAGGTGATCGGGGCTGGCCAACGGAGGGCGGGGTTATCGGGCCTGGTCATTGGAGTGGGGGGTCAGACCTGGTCATAGGGATGAAAGGGGTCAGGGCTGGCCATGGGGGTGGGGGGGGGGGGGGGGGGGGGTGTAGGGGCGTGGCAGGGCTGACCGGGGTGGGGGGAGATCTGGGCTGGCCGGGGGGGGAGGAGGGGGGGAGAGGAGATTGGGGCCAGCGATCAGGGGGTTGTGGAGAAGGCCAGTGATGGGGGAGAGGGGTTGGGGGGGGGGCGGTCAGTGCGCATGCCGATCTCCGCACTGACAGATCGGCGCATGCACAGTGGTCCACTCAGCACTATGTGCCAGCCTCTTGGGGGCACACAAAATAACAGCCTACTCCCATCAAAACTTCAAACTTCAAAAGAAAAAAGGCAAAGATCTGTTTCAAATCCCCATCTCCTCAGTTGGCCAGCATGTATTGCTCTCCCAGGCCGAAGAACTTCCGGCTCATTATCTTCAACTATGTAAGATAGAATCACAGAATCCTACTGTGCACAAGGAGGCCATTCGGCCCATCAAGTCTGCACCGACTCTCCAACAGAGCATCCAACTAGGCCCTATCCTCATAACCCCACTAATTTACCTAACCGATACCTTGAGACACTAAGGGGCAATTTAGCATGGCTAATCCACCTAAGCTGCACATCTTTGGACTGTGGGAGGAAACTGGAGCACCCGGAGAAAACCCACGGGGAGAATGTGCAAACTCCACAGACAGCCACCCAAGGCCGGAATTGAACCTGGGTCCTTGGCACTGCGAGGCAGCAGTGCTAACCACTGTGTTGCCATGTTGCCCTAGATTACACATAGTAAATAATAACATTTGTTGTAGGACATCTTTAACGTTAGGCTTCTGCGTCCCTCTTAAGCATGGTAGAATGTATTTAAATTTATGAATTTAAGCTGTAAATTTCTGAAAGCAGATTGGGTAATGTGCAAATTTATTCAATATAATTTTTTTGGTAAAGAGTAAGAATAGCTGGGTGCACAGTAAACCCACTCAAATTAAAATTTCAACTTTTTTTTTAGCTGTCAGCTTTTCCTCAAGAAATGAAACTTTTAATATTGAAAGTAAGCTTTTAAACTTGGGGCAGATTTTGTGCTTTTGATCTCCAGGAGCTGAGCCTCACTTCATCAGCTGAAAAAATAATGGATGGAAAATTGTGGAGCGATCACCATCCATTTTCTGATATTCTCTCGCATCAAGTAGGTAACGTGCAACCTCATTGCATTTGTCCTTTAATTAAAATATACAAGGGTTACGAATTTCACCATCATATAGTCATAGAGTCATAGACCATGGAAACAGGCCCTTCGGCCCAACTTGTCCATGCCACCCTTTTTTTTTAACTACTAAGCTAATCACAATTGCCCGCGTTCGGCCCATATCCCTCTATACCCGTATTACCCATGTAATTATCTAAATGCTTTTTAAAAGAAAAAATTGTACCCGCCTCTGCTATTATCTCTGGCAGCTCATTCCAGACACTCACCACCCTCTGTCTGAAAAAATTGCTCCTCTGGACCCTTTTGTATCTCACCCCTCTCACCTTAAACTTATGCCCTCTAGTTTTAGACTCTCCTACTTTTGGGAAAAGATGTTGACTATCTCACTGATCTATGTTCCTCATTATTTTATGGACGTCTATAAGATCACCCCTAAGTCTCCTACGCTCCAGGAAAAAAGTCCCAGTCTATCCAGCCTCTCCTTATAACTCAAACCATCAAGTCCTGGTATCATCCTAGTAAATCTTTCCTGCATTCTTTCTAGTTTAATAATATTCTTTCTATAATAGGGTGACCAGAACTGTACACAGTATTTCAAGTGTAGCCTTATCAATGTCTTGTACAACTTCAACAAGATGTCCCAACTCTTGTATTCAATGTTCTGACCAAGGCGGCCTTCACGACACACGACGGCGCAGAGTTGCTGAGCAGAAACTGATAGCCAAGTTCCGCACACGAGGACGGCCTCAACCAGGATATTGGGTTCATGTCACACTATCTGTAACCCCCACAGTTGCCTGGACCTGCCGAGTTTCACTGGCTGTCTGGTCTGGAGACAATACACATCTTTTTAGCCTGTCTTGATGCTCTCTCCACTCACATTGTTTTGTTTCTTAAAGATTTGATTAGCTGTAAGTATTCGCATTCCAACCATTATTCATGTAAATTGAGTCTCTGTCTTTATATGCCCTGTTTGTGAACAGAATTCCCACTCACCTGAAGAAGGGGCTTGGAGCTCCGAAAGCTTGTGTGGCTTTTGCTACCAAATAAACCTGTTGGACTTTAACCTGGTGTTGTTAAACTTCTTACTGACCAATGAAACCAAGCATGCTGAATGCCTTTTTCACCACTCTGTCTACCTGTGACTCCACTTTTAAGGAGCTATGAACCTGTACCCCTAGATCTCTATAACTCTCCCCAATGCCCTACCATTAACTGAGTAAGTCCTGCCCTGGAGGTGTAGATTTGTGTAGATTTGCGGCTTGGCATTAATTTTGCATTGAAGATCAATTGTGCATTGCAGAAGCAACCCAATTTTAATTTCCATTGATTTACAGGCATGTTTTAAAGATTCTGACCATCACTGGCAGGGAAGGAAAGAAAGAGGGAAAGAAGGACAAAAAGAAACAAAGAAGAAAATAAGCTTAGAAGGAAAAAAGCAAAGAAAGCAAGATTTGTATCCATGTAACTCTTTTCACTCTGTCAGATCTCCAAAGTGCTTTACAGCCAACTCTGAAGTGTCGTCACATATAGGAAACATATCAGCCAATTCATGCCCAGCCAGCTCCCACAAGCAGCAATGTGTAGGTAATATGTTTTAGCAATGTTGAGGGAAAAATATAGTCCAGGTGTTGGGGAGAACTCTGCTGTTTTGGGGGAAATTGTGCCACATGGATTTTCTAACATCCATTTAGAGAGCAGACAGGGTTTCAGTTTAACATTTCACCCAGCATCATCCACTCCATTAGTACTGCTCAGCAATGTCAGGCTGGATTGTGCATTCAGATAACTGGAATATGATTTGAACACTAAATGGTCAAACTCAGAGGCAAAATTCCTACCTACTGAACCATGGTTCACATCAATATCAAACCATTATGTAAATGATTTTCAAATTGGTGAATTTCATATCACTTATTAAAAACCCTGGAGAATGTGTGCATACGAAAGAGAGAGTGATGAGGAAAAAGCTCAGGGGTGAAAAAGATAAAGACCTCAAAATCCTGATCAAACTGCTCCGCTGACAAAAGTGCAAAGGAATGGAGTTTTAAGTTTTTTTTATTCACTTGTGTGACATGCTGGCTGGCCAGCATTTATTGTCCACCCCCAGTTGCCCTTGTTCAGAAGGCAGTTGAGAGTCAACCACATTGGCTCTGGCTCTTGAGTCACATATAGGCCAAACCAGGTCAGGACGGCAGATTTCTTTCCCTAAAGGACATTAGCGAACCAGATGGGTTTTTCCAACAATCGACAATGGTTTCATGGTCGTCAGTAGATTCTTAATTCCAGAATTATTTTATCGAAATCAAATTCCACCAGCTGCAGTGGCGGGATTCTGGTCCCCAGAACATTTGCTGAGTTTCTGGATGAATAATATTGTGATAATACCAAGAGGCCAAGTTGAGCAATGTAAGAAGACCCTTTCACAATTTCTAGGGACAGAGTTATTTGTACAGTCGGGTCAGATGGCCAGTGGCTGTAAAAACATGTACCAGAATTCTCCGACCTCACCCGCGGCTGCGATTATCCGGTCCTGCTGCTGTGAGTGGAGAGTTAGTCGAGCGCCAAATTCTCCATTCTCACTGGCAGTGGTAACGGGGTGTGAGAGACCAGAGAATTCTGGCCATGTTGTCAACACCTGGCCAATCATACGACACAATGTTGTACATGAAAAGTCTCTCTTTTGGGAAGATCTCTTCTGGAAAGGCCTAAAGCTAGCTGGCTGTTGGAAAGAGTTGCTCTCAGGTCTACTGTGAAGCTAAACTGGTGGACTTCCTTCAATAGTCCTGGGATTTCCCTAGATGTTTCCTTTAGCCTAATTCAGGGTTTTGGGTGCAATGTTCATCTTAGAATCTTAGAAACCCTACAGCACAGAAAGAGGCCATTCGGCCCATCAAGTCTGCACCGACCACAAACCCACCCAGGCCTTACCCCCATATCCCTACATATTTACCCACTAATCCTTCTAACCTACGCATCCCAGGACACTAAGGGCAATTTTAGCATGGCTAATCAACCGAACCCGCACATCTTTGGACTGTGGGAGGAAACCGGAGCACCCGGAGGAAACCCACACAGACACGAGGAGAATGTGCAAACTCCACCTAGACAGTGACCCAAGCCGGGAATCGAACCCAGGTCCCTGGAGCTGTGAAGCAGCAGTGCTAACCACTGTGCTACCGTGCCGTTCAGTTTCTGCCTCCCAACCACAACTTTCTAAGCAGCATAAATGGAATGGAATCCTGGTGGAGCCCAGTTAGGTCTCAATTACAGTCCTCCCGTGTAATATCCAGTTCCAGATCAGAGTCACAGCTCCAGGGAGAGAGGAAGACAGAGAGACAGAGTGAGAGAGGGATAGATGTTGACAGAGAAAAGGAGTGAGTGAATCTGTGACCTGTTGTAATCTAGTTCCGGGCACCAGGCCCAATATACAATTCCTGCCCATGCCTGCCAACCATGCCACATGAACCATTTCTGGAAATCACTTAGCCTTCGCCTAATGAAGCTATCATCAGCTTTTAGACACCACCAAATTGCTCTTGGCCTTTTTCTGGTTATCGGATGACTTCCTCTTCTGACTCCCCAAACTGAGGTTAGCTTTAAAGCATTATAAAACCCGCTGTCATCCTATTTCTGAAATGTCAGGGTACAATTGGCAACGAGAATGGTAGCAGATTTTTGCAATTTAAAAATTAACTTCATGAGTTGAGTCTCGCAGGCCATTTCAGAATCAGGCAAATTCCACCGAACACACTCAATGATGTCAGAACTTGTTGGAGTTTTTTGAGGATATTATGAACAAAATTGACAAAGGAGAGTTGATGGACATTGTTCTGGACTTTCAGAAGGCTTTTGATTAAGTCCCCCACAGGAAGCTGGTTAGCAAAGTAAATGCACATGGGATAGAAAGCATTATACTGGCATGAATTAAGGGTGACCAACAGGCAGAAAACAGAGAGCCGGAATAAATGTGGCTAGTGAGGTACTGCAAGGGTCAGTATTTAGACCAGCTGTTCACAATATATATCAATGATTTGGGTGTGGGGACCAGGTGTAATATTTCCAAGTTCACTGATGATACCAAGTTAGGTGGGAATGTGTGCTGTGAGGAAGATGTAAAACTGTTAGAACGCTCTGAGACGGTAATGAGCAGATTAGACAAAGGAGAGCGAGTGGATGTTATCTATTTGGATTTCCAGAAGGCATTTGACAAGGTACCGCACAGGAGGCTGCTGAGTAAGGAGCCATGGTGTTAGAGGCAAGGTACTAGCATGGACAGAAGATTGACTGACTGGCAGAGAATGGATATAAAGGGGTCCTTTCAAGATGCCAGCCGGTGACTAATGGAGTTCTGCAGGGGTCAGTGTTAGGACCACAACTTTTCACTTTATACATCAATGATCTAGATGAAGGGACTGAAGGCATTGTGGCTAAGTTTGCAGATGATACAAGAAAGGTGGAGGGACAGGTAGTATTGAGGAGGCAGTGAGGCAGCAGGACTTGGACAGGTTCTTGGAATACAATGTGGGAAAGTGTGAGGCTATATACTTTGGTGGGAAGAATAGAGGTGTAGGCTATTTTCTAAATGGGGAGAGAATTCAGAAATCAGAAGTGCAAAGGGACTTGGGATCCTAGTTTAGGACTTGGAGGTTGAGTTGGTAGTTAGTTAGGAAGGAAAATGTAATGTTAGTATTCATTTTGAGAGGACTAGAATACAGAAGCAGGGATGTACTGCTGAGGCTTTATAAGGATTTAGTCAGACCAATTTGGAATATTGTGAGCAATTTTGGGCCCCGTATCTAAGGAAGGATGTGCTGGCCCTGGAGAGGGTCCAGAGAAGGTTCCCGAGAACGATCCCCGGAATGAAAAGCTTGACATATGAGGAGCGTTTGAGGACTCTGGGTTTGTACTCAATGGAGTTTAGAAGGATGAGGGGGGGATCTGATTGAAAGTTACAGAATACTGAAAGGCCTGGATAGAGTGGACATGGAGAAGATGTCTCTATTAGTAGGAGAGATTAGAATCCGAGAGCACAGCCTCAGAGTAAAGGGACAACCCTTTAGGACCGAGATGAAGAGGAATTCCTTCAGCCAGAGGGTGATGAATCTATAGAATTAATTGCCACAGAAGGCTGTAGAGGCCAAGACATTGAGTGTATTTAGGACAGAAATAGATAGATTCTTGAAAGTTTATGGGGAAAAAGCAGGCAAATGGGGTTGAGAAGCTTATCAGCCATGATTGAATGGCAGAGCAGACTCAATGGGCCGAATGGCCTAATTCTGCTCATATATCTGATGGTCTTATTCAAGTGCCCACCGGGGGATTTGGACAAACTTAGTGAGTGGACAAGAACATGGCAGATAGAATATAATGTGGAAAATGTGAAGTAATTCACTTTGGAAAAGAAACAGATGTGCAGAGTATTTCCTAAAAGGTAAGTTATTGGAAAGTGTAGATATACAAAGGGATCTGTGTGTCCTTGTCCACAAGTCACTGAAGGCTAACATTCGGGTGCAGCAAGCTATTTGGAAGGCTAATGGAATCTTAGCCTTCATCAGTTGAAGCAACAGCAATAACATAGGGTCAAATACTAAACGCTCCTGTAAAGCAGCTTGGGTCCTTGTACTACATTCAAGGTGCTATGTTCTTGTAAATTGTTGTCCTTGGTACCCCTGTTGAAGCAACAGCAATAACATAGGTTGCAGCACCGGCTGCCTTCTCCTTCCTCAGAGGGCACAAAACCATGGTACAGTTGGAAGGAGGTAAAAAATCCAACATGGGGTCAACAGGCAGAGAGGATTGGCTGCCCCAACATGTCTGAACACCTGTACCTCTGGAGGCTCAGGCTTGGCTAAAAACAATAGGAGTTTGGTTTAGTAAATCTAAAGATACATTTGAGCATTACCAATTGATGAAGGAATGGCATGCACCTGGCAAGCCACTGCCTCAATGCAATGACCTGTATGGCACCCTCCCCAGGAATACCATATATGACTGTCATGCCATTTAACTAATGTGGCAATTACATTTTCATTATATTTACAGAAGACACCAGGGTAAATACAAGGGTGTAGCAGCAACAAGTGCTGGAATCACAGCAGGCATACTCATGGTCATCCCGGATAGGCATGTAAGTCAATAACTGTTCAAGTTCCACAAGATTCACAAACACAAGGCCCGTGACCCCAGGAAACAGTGCATGATGGAACTGATTTTACAGAGGATGCCCATAAAGGATTTATAGCTGGAGCCACTCACATCTATGCGCAGTATGAAATTGGCTCAGTTGTAATTGATTTCAGAAGTATAACATTACCCAGAGACTGTGTAATAATTATTATGAAGATTGGGCTCAAGTAGTGCTTAAATAAGGCTGGGGTTGGTTTCATTAAAATATTACTGGAAAATGCTGGGATGCAAATGGGGTGAATAATGTTTCAGCAAACTCCCATCAAGGTAGTCCATTACAAATTGTCACAATGACTGGAAGCTATGACTGAGTGAGAGCTACCTACAACTTCAGCCGGTAACCACAGACACAGTGAACCATTTAAAGAAGACTTGATTAAAATAAAACTAAACACTGTTCAAAAAATGGCTGCCAAGAATCACCTGATGTCTCATACAGTAAGTTGACAAGTTTTCTGGAAAGTTTCAATATGAATTGCACTGTAGACCTGTTGTGTATAACCTCACACTAGGTGTAAAGGTCTACTTCAAATGGAGGCAGTCTTGAAAGGAAGAAATTAAAATGTGCAGTGCTGGACCTTGATCAGATGTAGTTCTATCAAAACAATGGGACCTGTTAACCAGCCAGATATTCTTCAGACATTCAAAGGTCCTTGTGGAGGATGAAATAACTCTATCTCTTGTTGATTTCTATTTTGGCATATATCATGGGCAGCATGGTGGCACGGTGGTTAGCACTGCTGCCTCACAGTGCCAGGGACCCATGTTCGATTCCCGGCTTGGGTCACTGTCTGTGCAGAGTCTGTGCGTTCTCCCCACGTCTGCGAGAGTTTCCTCCGGTTTCCCCCCACAGTCTGAAAGACATGCTGGTTAGATGCATTGAACATGTTAAATTCTCCCTTTGTGTATCCGAACTAGGGGACTTTCATAGTAACTTCATTGCAATGTCGATGTAAGTCTACTTGTGACATTAATAAGTAAACTTTAAAAACTCACAATTTTCAGAGATAAAAGGTTAAAAAATGGGATTACTTGGTCTGCAACAATGAGTGCAAAACTTGCTAATCAAATTCTTTTCTGAGAACATGCAGACAGGAGTTTTAAAAACTGGGCTTTGCAAGCTGAGTCAGGAGAAGCAGAAAAAAATATCTGAGTCATCTGAAAACGCTGCTGGAAGAGAGTAATAAAGGTTGCTTTCTCTCCCCTCTCTCTCTGAAGCTAAAAGAATGCCTTCAAGAAAATGCAGACCTGAACCAAGTCAACTCCAGAATTCCACAGGAAACCAACTAACTTCAAACAGCCACAATGTTGAACAATCTGCACCTCAAAAACAAAGGACTTAATTGTATATTCTTTCAACTTTTTATTTGAGTCTAACTTTCTTACTTCTGATATCATTGTGTGTTGTCATGCCTTTATTATTTTTTCTTGGGCTTAGTAACTAATAAGCTTATAAGTTGACTCTTTTTTTGACTCAACAAAATCTGGTTTGATTGGCTCCTCATTAACAAATAAATACATCTGGATTGAAAAAGGTATTTATGGGGGAAAATAAATTTTAAAATCTTTGCTGTGACCATTCAAGGGGCTGACCAGAAGGGGAGCCAGCTCACTCCTGTTCTCCTGGTCATAACAACATTGAAAGTAGGCAGGGCTATTGCTGGGGTTACATAGAAAAGAAGATAGAAACAGTTTATGATCAATATTATGATCGAGGAAAATTAACTGGTCGTTTGAAAAGATATGGCTTGAATAAAAACAATAATTGTTTAATTAAAGAAAGAATAAAAGCAATCTAAATTCTAAAACAGATAGTTGTGACTAAGGATCCCAATTAAAATTTGCTTCCCACACCTAGTGGTGTGCTAAGCCAAACCTTTGTTTGTTTCCATAGCTAGTAATTCCTGGAACAGGTCACTAATCTATTGCCAGGGGCTTATAGTTTGAGGGGCGCCATTCCACATCGAACGTGGCTGACTAGGAGTCTCTCCCGCTCTTATTGCCAGCCATTGGCATGTTAAGACATGTCTGTCTTAAACACTCAACCTGTTTGGCCGTGTTACGAATGCACCTTCCTTGACCATCAAGACCCAAACCCAGAGCTTCTGACTCAGAGGCAGGGATGCCACCCACTGCGCCACAAGACCTCTGTGCCTAAGAATAAGGTTAATAAATTAATCAATAACCAACCCAAAGTGTCTTATTTTTTGTGTGAACTTTACATTTATTACATTGCATAAATATGATAAACCATGGACTAGAGGACCTAATAAATGACAAATTACACAACCAGTTATCTGATGACCAATTGTAAAAATGTGTGCCAGGGGGAGGACAACCTTTGTTCAGTTCAACATTCACTCAAGCTCATATCATAACTGATAACCCCATATCATAACCCCATAACTGTACATCAATGAGTAGGATGTTTAAATCCTTATCAAAGGGACCAAGCTGGGCAACTGGTGTGTAAGATTGAATCTGTAAGACAAGTACAGGGTAAAAATCTGAAGGAGTAGCTTAATTCTCCCATCATATTTAAGAAAAGGAGTGTTTTTGAATTTATGTATTAGTTAAGGACATGGATCATGAGGCATGTGAAGCTAATCATACTATGAATACACAATCAGTATACTTTTGTGGACAAATCCTATGTCTCCCAATGGGAAAGGACAAATATGGCATATACATGTAACCCCCTGCTGACCACTATATGGGGCTACTATTTAAATATTCAATCAACAGGATCCCGAATTCCTAGCGGTTGATGTTGATTTGGCTAATTCCCTCTTTACCCATAAATGTCAGTACTGTAATCGGAATATCAAAAGTAAATTTAATAACAATTATAATTAACAGACATAAAACAGTGAGCTCTGATCTATAACCGTTGGGGCCCATCCGTTGGTGCACACATGGGGAAACTCATCCTCAGTAACACATTTGTAGATACTGTTCCAGTTGGATTGTATAGTCCCCACCAGTTACTCACGACACACACACACAGTCCAGAAGAGACACACGTGTGGAAGATGATGCCGCAGGAGGCAGAGGTGCCGTGAGCTATCCGTGCAGCAACGTAGGTCGAGTGCGCTGAAGGCTGTCCTCCTCGGCAGTAATGAAAAGAACAGGCAGGGGAATGCCTGGCTGCCTCTCACTCCAAACCGAATTCTCACTGCGTGGGAAAAGCTTTCTCTCTGCACACTCCCTCTTCAGCTCTCTCCCTCTTCAGCTCTGCAGCTCCTTCACTTCCTGGCGCCTTTTTTTCCTCCCGCCCCCAGAGCAATCCCATTGGCCCAGCCCACATCACTCAACCAACAGCATCCTGTTCACAGCACCCGCCCGCCAAACAGGACACTGAAACCCACAAGGGACAAAGAACACTGGTAAATGTCTTCCCCACAAATTTTCCTCAGTCCCTTACATACAGAAAAGGGAAAATATTGTTATACCACCTCAGAAAACATGTCTTTTCATGGCGAAAGAGTCTGAGGCCAACACCCACCAAGTGCATCATACCAACCACACTTTCAGGTGAGGCAGCCATCAAGTTTTTCAGGTTCTGTTGTATAAGACAACATGACCAAAATACAGGTGAGAAGTAACCTTCCTGCAGAAGCCTTGAAGGTAATTGTAGCATTTGGATGTCTTTTACTTCCTCTATCTGTTAGTCAACAGAGCTAAAGTGGCTGGGTTTATTGACATCAATTAAAAATACTACAAAACAATCAGCAAGTGGAAAGATGATTTGGAATTTTAGGAGTTTGCTCATCGTGGTAAAATCTGTATTTTGGAGGAGGAAGGCTTCAGTGGTGTTGCTGATTTATATCAAGTGGAAAGCAGAATACTGCGGATGCTGGAAATCTAAAATCAAAACAGAAAATACTGTTCACAATTTCTGATGAAAGGTCACAGTGCTGAAACATTAACAAGGTTTCTCTCCCTACA
Organism: Mustelus asterias; assembly: GCF_964213995.1. Classification (NCBI taxonomy): domain Eukaryota; kingdom Metazoa; phylum Chordata; class Chondrichthyes; order Carcharhiniformes; family Triakidae; genus Mustelus; species Mustelus asterias. Next base: position 28,758,715 of record NC_135801.1, on the reverse strand, counting down.
CAGATGCTGCTTAATCTGCCAAGCTTTTCCCAGTATTTTCTGCTTTTATTGATGATTAATATGTTCCTCATTGTCAGACGGTAATGATTGGAGGACTGTTGATTAGTGCCTACAGAGTTGATCCGATGATAGAACCCACTGCTTCCAGAATGTTCTGATCTCAGGTGAAGCAGAAATGGGCAGACCAGGCACTCCTGGGTACGCCCGGTGACAATAGGAGGGTCAGGTGATTTGAGGCAGGTTTGGGATGGCGGGGAGTTTGGTTGTGATGTTCAGTTGAGTTATACTGCAATTAGACCTAGTATTAAATTGTCAAGCATTTCCTGGGTAAATATTGATGTATGTCCCACATATCTGGCTCAATCTCAGGGTAGGAGACCTTTGGGGTGGGTGCTGGCAAACAGGGTACCAGCCCATCAAAGATTAAACTTTTCAGACAATTTGCACGCATGCCTAGTATCAGGACTTCCGCAGGGCCACATCTCCCAATGTACGTCCATCTCCAAAGATCTGAAGAGTGGAAGATTTGGGCCATCATGTTTAGCTGGTCTTGGTTTCACACGAATAGAGAGTGGTCCTAAACCATTATTTAGCATCAGGAATTGAACTTGTCACATGTCACACTGTGACTATCACATTTTGTTACAATATCATCTTTTAAAAGTAAACCTAGCGCAAAGGAAGATGGTTGTAGCTGTTGGACGTCAATCTTCTTAGTCCCAGGACATCACTGCAGGAGTTCCGCAAGATGATGTCCCAGGCTCAACCATCTTTAGCTGTTTCATCAACGACCTTCCTTCCATCGTAAGGTCAGAAGTGGGATATTAACTGATGATTGCGCTGTATTCAGCACCATTTGCAACTCCTCAGATATTGAATAGGTCCATGCCCATAGGGGAATTTCACAGCAACTTAGCTGCAGTGTTAATGTAAGCCTACTTGTGACTAATAAATAAACTTAAAATAATAAACCCATGTGCAGCAAGACCTGGGAAACATTCAGGCTTGGGCTGATAAGTGGTAAGTAACATTCACACCACACAAATTCCAGGCAATTACCATCTCCAACAACAACATAGAATCTAACAATCTTTCGTTGACATTCAATGACATTGCCATCACTGAATCCCCATCTATTAACATCCTTGGGGTTACAATTGACAAGACACAAAACTGGATTAGCCATATAAATACTAGAGCAGGTTAGAGGCTGGGAGTTCTGTGGTGAGTAACTCACCTGACTCCCCAAAGCCTGTCCACCATCTACCAGGCAGAAGTCAGTAGTGTGATGAAATACTCTCCACATGTCTGGATCAGTGCAGTTCCAACAACGCTCAAGGAGCTCAACATAATGCAGGAAAAATCAGCCTGCTTGATTGGCACCCCATCCACAACTGTTCAATCCCTCCACCAATGACGCACAGTGTCAACCATTTACAAGATCCACTGCAGCAACTCACCAAGGATCCTTCAACAACTCCTGCCCAGCCTGCAATTCCTACAATCTAGAAGAACAAGGGCAGCAGATGCATGGAACGCCACTATCTGCAAGTTTCCCTCCAAGTCACACACTGTTCTGACTTGGAACTATATCACCGTTCCTGCACTGTTGTTAGATCAAAATTCCTGGACTCCCTTCCTAACAGCACTATGGGTGTACCTACACTTCATGGACTGCATTGAACAAGGCAGTTCACCACCACCTTCTCAAGGGCAATAGGGCAGGTGATGGCCTAGTGGTATTATCTAGACGATTAATCCAGAAACCCTAATGTTCTGGGGACCCGGGTTCGAATCTGCCACAGCAGATGGTGGAGTTTGAATTCCATTTTTAAAAATCTGGAATTAAGAATCTACTGATGACCATGACATCATTGTCAATTGTCAGGAACTAGTTCATTAATGTCCTTTTGGGAAGGAAATCTGCCATCCTTACCCAGTCTGGCCTACATGTGACTCCAGATCCACAGCAATGTGGTTGACTCTTAACTGTCCCCCAAGAACAACTAAGGATGGGCAATAAATGTTGGCCGCTCATGTCCCACGAATGAATTTTTTTTTAAATTGGCAAGGACAACAAAGCTGGTCCAGCCAGTGATGGCCATATCATGTGAAAAAATTTTTTACACTAGTTTATACTGAAATTGGTCAGCACTTTCTAATTTGCATTGATTCATTACCAAATAACAATTAAACTTAGAGTGAACCAAGTCTGAGCTTGCTCAATCAAATTTATGATTTTTTGAAGCGAGGAACCAGACTTCATCATAATTATGTTTTGTATGAGTAGTTAAATTAGGTGCTTTGAAGTCATGTACATGATTAATTAGTGAGCAGATAATGTTCATGATAGCTTGACTTTGATAGGACACTTTCAGTGAACAGTCAACAATCCTATACAAATACTTCCTCCTTTCAAACTTCCAACTGAATCTCACTGATTGCTTATGTTGGAATCCTATGACATGAAAAGAAATCCAAAAACATTATTTTTGTCATTGCTAAAAATGGATTTTCAAGATTTGATTTGATTTGATTTATTATTGTCACATGTATCAGGATACACTGAGAAGTATTGTTCCTTGTGCGCTATACAGACAAAATATACTGTTCATAGGGGAGAAGGAAAGGCGAGGGTGCAGCATATAGTGTTGCAGTTAAAAAAAAGGTGAAGAGAAAAATATATGATAGGACCATTCAAAAGTCTGATAATAGCATGGAAGAAGCTGTTCTTGAGTCAGTTGGTACGTCATCTCAGACTTTCGCATCTTTGTCTCTGACAGAGTAATGTGGAAGAGAGTATGTCCGGGATGTGTGGGGGCCTTGATTATGCTGGCTGCTTTCCTTAGGCAGTGGGAAGCGTAGACGGAGTCAATGGATGGGAGGCTGGTTTGCATGATGGACTGGGCTGCGTTCACAACCCTTTGTAGATTCTTGCAGTCTTGGGCAGAGCAGGAGCCATACCAAGCTGCGATATATCCAGAAAGAATGCTTTCTATGGAGATTTCCTGCTGAACCAAAACATGATCGTGGCTGCTACAAATCACATGACCACATGATTGGCCCTTTATTACCAACAGAAGTTACTAAAACAAACTAGTTCCTCTTTCAGCCCGTGGAATCTCACATCTTATTCTCCAGACCCCTTGTAATCAAGGAAAGCAGAGGACATCAAGATGAACTGGCTCCCCAACCTGAACTATCATACAAGAGAGAGATTGAAATTCATTATACTGGAAGAGATGCTAATAGCCACCTCATCTCTCCGAAGGGAGAGCAATGGAATTCTGGCCAGAAGCACAGAAACTGATTGTTAGGCTGCAATTAACCTTGAATGGATCATGTCACATTACCCAAACCTCTGTCCTTACGGACAGTTTTTAACATTAAATCTTTGACCTCACAAGCAGACTGAGGTTTTAACAGCAGCTGGAAAGGACTCCAGCAGCCTAGCTAAGCAAATAGTCGGTTACCGTCTCTCAAATCCACAAAGCCTGCTTGATTTTGAAAGTCTTTGATGAATGTCTGCCAAGCAGTCTAAGCACAGGAAGCCCATCATGTTGCAATGTCATTTGTTTCAAGGACCTCTGTGTTGTCATCTCCAACCAGAAACTCATCGGGACTAAACACCACCACAAAGGAAACAGTCTCTGGACTTTCACTTCTCAGACTCTGGAAATCATGGGAATTAATACTCATTTCTGTGGTTCTTGTGCTGTTACTATCAACAGTTGTCAACCCTTCTTTTTTAAAAATTCATCGCTTTTTATTTATCCACATTAAAATCCATGTCTTCTTACATCTCTCATTCATATGATTTTATGTACAACTAATTTTATTTTAGATTGGGGATTTATTTAAAACACACTCTTATTCAACTACCAGTCAAATACAATTTCATTTAAATCTAATTGCATGCTTATATTTTACCTAGTAACTTAAACCAATATCACACCATCCTCTCGTGTCAAAATGTTCTTGGTAAATGGAAAATAAATATTTTGAAGCTTTATTTTTATTACGTGAACTGAATGATTAAAAAATACAGAACTGGAAATTTGATATTGGTAGATTGTTGCGTGTGTTAAGCAGTATCTGTTTTGGAATCAGAGTTTTTAAGTGTTTTCAAAACAGCAAAAGATCTTACAGGATATTTCCACTCCAATTATAGTTGGTTGCCACTCTTTGATGGTGGCTGACTGGAAAAACACTAGGAGCTAAAAACTACAATCAGTTGTCAGTTCTCTTGCATTGACAATGAATTCCCAGCCTCTGACCTGCTTTTATAGCCACAGTATTTATATGGCTGGTCCAGTTCAGTTTCTGGTCAACGGTAATTCCAGGATATTGATTGTGGGGGATTCAATGATGGCAATGCTGTTGAATGTCAAGGGGACATGGTTAGATTCTTTATTTGGAGATGGCCATTGCCTGGCACCTGTGTGGTGGGAATATTACTTGACACTAATCAGCCCAAGCCTCATTTTGTCCAGGTCTTGCTACATTTGGGCATGGACTGCTTCAGCATCTGAGGACTTGTGAATGGAACTTAACACTGTGAATTAATCAGCAAACTTCCCAATTTCTGACCAGTTGACGGAAGGAAGGCCATTGATAAAACAACTGAAGATGGTTGGCCCTACGCTACTGCTCTGAAGACCTCCTGCAGCAATATCCTAGGGCTGAAATCATTGGCCTCCAACAAGCACAAACATTTCCTTCATGGTGGGCTACGCCTGCTGTTAGTGGAGGGGCTTTCCCAAGATTCCCACTGTCTTCATTTTACTAGGGCTGCTTAATGCCACACTCACTCAAATGCCATCTTGATGGCATGGGCAGTCACTCTCATCTCACCTCTGAATTCAGCTCTTTTGTCCATGTTTGAACCAAGGCAGTAATGAGCTCTGGAACTAAGTGGACCTGTTGGAATCTGAACTGAGCATAGGTGAGCAGGTTATTGCTGAGCAAGTGCTGCTTGGTATCATTGTCAATGACACCTTCCATCACTTTGCTGATGATTGAGAGTAGATTGAGGGGGTAGTAATTGGCTAAATTGAATGTTTCCTTCTTTCTGAGGACAGCTCATACCTGGGCAATCCTTCAGACCTTTGGGTAAATACCAGTGTTGTAGCTGTACAACATAGTTGTTCTGGTGCACAAGTCTTTAGCACTGCAGGCCAAGTTGTTATAGGGCCATAGCCTTTGTTGTGTCCAATACACTCAGCCATTTCTTGATATCACATGGAGTGGATGGAATTAGCTGAAGACTGGCATCCACGATGCTGGGGGCCTCAGGAGGAAGGCAAGATCATTGACAATGCACTTCTGGCTGAAGATGGTTGCATATGCTTCAGCTTTGTGTTACAAAGCCATGCTTTATAAAAATGATTTTAATAATTTACTTGCTAGAAACCACAGATTGGATTTTTAAAAAGACTGAAGCCACATCCCAGTGGTTAGGATCTTGAGCCCACACACTCCGTCAGTGAGATTACCGGCGGAGGCTCAAGGTCCGACAAAACCTGAAAGTCATGAAATAGACACACACACACACACACACACAGACAAACTCACACACACACACCAACTCTCACACACGCACACAGACACAGACAAACTCACACACACACCAACTCTCACAGACACAGACAAACTCACACACACAAACTCTCACACACACAAACACACGCACACAGACAAACTCACACAGACAAACTCACACACACAAACTAAAATGCTCACACACACACAGACACACAAACACACACACTCACACACGTGGTGGCACAGTGGTTAGCGCTGCTGCCTCACAGCACCAGGGACCTGGGTTCGATTCCAGCCTCGGATCACTGTCTGTGTGGAGTTTGTACGTTCTCCCCGTGTCTGCGTGTGTTTCCTCCGGGTGCTCAAGTTTCCTCCCACAGTCCAAAGATGTGCAAGTTAGGTGCATTGGCCATGCTAAAGTCTCCCTCGGTGTACCCACACAGGCACTGGAGTGTGGTGACTCGGGGATTTTCACAGTAACTTCACTGATTGATGGACTATTGGTCTTTGCTGGAGACTAATTTTGCATTTAATGCTTACTGGTCATCTGAAAGGTAAGCTCATATAGACACAAAGACTTTGACTTTTCTAAGAATGTTTTGAATTCCCCAAAAGTGTAACTTAAATCCAGCCTGAATGAGGAAAAGTGACAATGAATGTTCCCCTTTAATTAAACTAAAATGAAGATATTGAGATTAATCACGAGTTCTGACGAAGGGTCAATGAATTTTCAGCACTTGATTTTTTTTATTTTGAATTACACATATCTTTAATTAGAATTTATAATACTCTTTCAGATGGGTATGGAATTATTTCCTTTGAGAGTGCCGCCAGCTGTACATTTTAAAAACAACTGTCCTGTAATGTAGCCACAGGAAAAGCCTCGTATTGGTGAGCTGGGTCTGGAGATAATTCTTGTTCTCTCTGTTACTCGGGCACCGTAATGCACGGTAATAAATTAATTTCAACTTATGGTTGGGTAATTTTACTGAGTAGGGCGGTAAATCTGTTGAGGATTATAATTAACAAGCGATTCAGCAATCTTTTATCTATCTGTCACGGCAAAATGAGACAGCTTAATACATCAGATATGCCAACTTTCATCTATACTTGCGTGTAGATGTTGCGTTTCGTGACTACACACAATATTGCACCAAGGTTATGGTTAGGTGTCTTTGCTTTGGTTGCATAATCGAATAATGCAAACGCAGAAAATGTATCTAACCTTTGACTAAACTCAGCTCCCGCTGGGGAGCCCTTGTGTAGCTATAAAGCAGGGTTTGCAATGTCAAAGGTGATCACTCAGCTGTTCCACCAGCCCTTTGAACCTCCACGCCAGTTAGCGTCAACGCGTCCCCTCTGTCTATTGGCTGTCCTGGGGCCAGGCCTCCCGGAGTGTCCCTTGCTTATTGGCTATCTTGTAGCCGGCCTCTCGGAACATGATTGCTATTGGCTCTGCCGGTTCGAGCCCCCCGAATGGCAACAATCAGATCGAGACGCAGAGTCACCGGGGGAGTTACCCCGGTCAATCCCATCGCCCTGAAGTCAGTGCTCAGTGTAGGAAACTGGTGCACAACATGCCACATGGTGAAAATGTGGGCTCCACATTTCTTTTGCACCGTTTCTTCCTTATGACTTCCAATTTGGTTCTATTCTCGTTGCAACTTGATTGTGCAGCAATTCTAGTTTGAGAAAAAAATGAGGACTTTGACAACTTGGGGCAGCAAGGTGGCACAGTCGTTAGCACTGCTGCCTCACAGCACCCAGGGACCCCGGTTCGATTCCAGGCTTGGGTCGCTGTCTGTGCGGAGTCTGCACGTTTTCCCCGTGTTTCCTCCGGGTGCTCCGGTTTCCTCTCACAGTCTGAAAGATGTGCTGGTTAGGTGCATTGGCCATGCTAAATTCTCTCTCCATGTACCTGAACAGGCACCGGAATGTGGCCACTAGGGGATTTTCACAGTAACTTCATTGCAGTGTTAATGTAGGTCGACTTATGACACTAATAAATAAACCTCCACGTAGATGGCATGTTTTATTGCAGACCAATAATTGACTATTGGAAAAAAAAACAGGCAAACCATAAATATGTTTAAGATAACACACCTTAATGTTCTTAGTGCCATGTGAAGATTAGGTATTGTTGAGAAAGCAAGAGCTGAGGTTTATTTCCCCCCCTGGCTGCAGTCAACCAGCTATCTTTGTGTAAGTCTATGGGGGAAGAAATTAAACCCCACTCCACCTTTTGCAAAATGTTGACCGTTTGCCAAGTTCTCGCAATTGAAATTGTTTTGGGTTCTCACTCTCAGGAACAGCGTGCCCACGGTAAATGTTTATTGGTAATCTAAACGACAAAATGAATCATAACATCTTCATCTCTGTGCGTCATACTGTAGCAGCCCCATAATCACACGCTGTATTTCTTGCTAGAGGTCTGTTCTTTTTTTGGAGGCATATCCTGGAGTACTGAGGTCAATGTTCTACGAGGTGAAGGTTAGAATCATAACTTGCAGCCAAGCTTCTAGTCAGTGTATTTGGTGGAACGGTGCCACAACGTTTAAACCGAGACAAATAGCGCTGGTTGAGGCAACCTGTCCACTCCTCCCATAAGGGAACGCCCAACTGTGGCTGCATTTTGGTTGCATCACTGGGTTATAAAAGAACTGAATACTCTGAGCTGTTACAACTTAAGCAACGGCAAAGTCCTGGTCATTCCAAGAACAGTAGGAGGACATGGGAGAAGAATTTCTCAGAGGAGAGCTGAGAGTTACTGAACAGTGCAAGGCAGTACAAGCTCACTGAAGGTAATGTTGAGAAATCTCAATGTGACAGTCAGGTATTTCTCATTTTAGCTTCCACTGGGATTTAAACAATTGTACAATGTATTTATTGCACTTTTTGATGTAGACCAAATTCCAGTCATTTTTTAACCAATGTAAGTAGCTTGTGGGCAAAAATGCCCTTGTAGACATAGAATTCGTTGCAAAAGATTACGGAAGCTAATGATAAACTGCGGGTGATTCAATGAGCAAGTGAATGAATGTCTGGTATGGACTGCCACCTGTCAGGCCGGATCCCCATTCTGTGCTGATCTAAGCCAGTGTTGCATTTGGGGCTAATACATGGGGTATTGGCTTCTGATCTCTATCCAATCAGTAGCTCCAGCTAGAAAGTTTACACGTGAGGATATTGGCAAAGGCCAAAGTAGACTTGTATTAGTGATAGCCTTGGTTGAATAGCTTGCCTACAGTCACTGTACGAAGGAAGTGCCTGAGACAATGGAACTAGACTCCAGCATACACGCTTTCAGGAAAAGAGGGATTAGAGAGGCTACCAATTGAGAAAATACGGTGCCGGAGAACTCCACGGGTTTAAGGGCAGGGTGGTAAATTCAATAAGCGCTAATAGAACAAAATGGCAAGTACAATATGAAATAAAAACGAAGTGTAAACTCAGCATGTCTTGGCAGCATATGTGGAGAGTTAAAGTTCCGAGTCCATATGACCCTTCTCCTTAAGGTACAATGTGAAATGGGACAGAGTCTGGTTCAAGGTAAATGTCATGAATGTTAAAAAAAATAACCAGCAAATAATGTACAAAACACCCGGATCATCTAAATGAAGAGAATTGTCACCTGAGCGCTACCGACAACAATATGATTGCATTATTTATTTCCAGCATTTTGCAAAGTCTGTGTTCAAGATGGTGGGACTGAAACCTTCAAGCGTTCCCCCAACGCCTGGTGTGCGGTTCATGAGCGCTGGTACAGCGGCCTGTTTCGCTGATCTTATTACATTCCCCCTGGACACGGCCAAAGTCAGATTACAGGTAACAAACACACCCCAGAATAATCACTTCTATTCTCTCTAAAGCATATTCTAAGACCAATTGTATGTGTTTGGTTTAAAGACTCATTTTCTTTGCACTTAGAATCATAGAATCCCTACAGTGCAGAAGCGGCCATTCAGCCCATCGAATCTGCACCGACTCTGACAGAGTATGTTACCTAGCCCCACACATTTACCACCTGCACATTTTTCAACATTTGGGGCAATTTAGTTAACATAGCCAATTCACCTAACCTGCACATCTTTGGACATTAAGGGTAAATTTACCACGGCCAATCCCCCTATCCTGCACATCTTTGGACGCTAAGGGGCAACTTAACATGGCCAATTCACCTAACCTGCACATCTTTGGACACTAAGGGGGTAATTTATCATGGCCAATTCATCTAACCTGCACATTTTTTGGACACTAAGGAGACAATTTAGCATGGCCAATCCATCGAACCTGCACATCTTTGGATTTGATTAATTATTTTGAAGGGAGACCAAAGTTAAGGAATTTCACAGAAATTAAGAGTTTATAAAATGCATCAGTTCTGCTCGCTTTAAAGATTCTCTTGTTGCCCCAAGTTTAACTCAGCCATGTGGTTTAGGTTCAAGGAGAGACTTCAGGATCTCCCAGGGCCGGAGTTGCCAAAAGTGTCAGATACCGCGGCGTTTGGGGAACAGTGGCTACAATAATCAAAACCGAAGGAGCGAGGAGTTTGTACAGCGGCCTCGTGGCCGGCCTTCAGAGACAGATGAGCTTCGCTTCAATAAGAATTGGTCTCTATGACTCTGTGAAACAATTTTACACCAGAGGGAGTGACCGTGAGTACTAACTGACCGGCAGTAACATCATTTTAAACAAGTATTTACTGTGTGCAAATCATTCAGGGGTAAAAGTTAGTACAATGAATGCCTTGTGTGAAACAACGGTTTGGAAATCAGTGCCTGCTGATGAGTTAAAAGCAAATGTTGTTTAAAGAAGTGCAGTTGCCGTCTTCGGTTTTGTTTTAATAAGAAATGCCCGTTCTTCCTGTTTAATGATGTTTACATTGTATGGATTGCGGACAACTGGAAATTATATAAATGCAAAATACTGCAGATGCTGGAAATCTGAAATAAAAACAGTGCTGGAAAAGCTCTGGCAGCATCTGTAGAGAGAGAAACCGAGTTAACGTTTCAAGCCCAAATTATATCTCCTGTTGAATAACACAAACATTTACCATAAAACAGTTTGGAATGAAAGGGGAGGCAGTGGTATAGTCACTGGACAAGTAATACAGATACCCAGGAGAATGCTCTGGGGACCTGGATTTGAGGACCACCACGGCAGATAGTGAAATTTGAATTCAATAAAAAATTGGAATTATAGAATCCCACAGTGCAGAAGAAGGCTATTCAGCCCATCAAGTCTGCACCGACCACAATCTCACGCAGGCCCTATCCCCATAACCCCATGCATTTACCCTAGCTAGTCCCCCTGACACTCAGGGGCAATTTGGCGTGGCCAATCCACCTACTTGCACATCTTTGGACTGCAGGAGGAAACCAGAGCACCCGGAGGAAACCCATGCAGACACAGGGCGAATGTGCAAAGTCCACACAGACAGTGACTCAAGCTGGGAATTGAACCCGGGTCCCTGGTGCTGTGAGGGCAGCAGTGCTAACCACAGTGCCACCGTGCTGCCCAATTAATTAATTGTCTAATGATGTCCACAAAACCATTGTTGATTGTAGTAAAGACCCATCTGGTTCACTGATGTCCTTTAGGGCTACACCCTTACCTGGTCTGGCCTATATTGACTCCAGACCCACAGCAATATGGTTAACTCTTAAATGCACTTGGGGATGGGCAATAAATGCTGGTCCAGCCAGTGATCCCCACATCCCATAAACAAATTTTAAAAAAGTTTTCTTATGTAGTATGATTTTGGCATAATATGTGAAATGCTGATTTAATTCTGTCTCTCTCTTAGATGCCAGTATGGCAACCCGTCTCCTGGCAGGGTGTACTACAGGAGGACTGGCGGTAATACTGGCACAGCCCACTGATGTGGTTAAAGTTCGTTTCCAGGCACAAAGGAACCTCTGTGGTGCTCCGAAACGTTACAATGGCACTCTTCAGGCCTATAAACTAATAGCCAAAGAAGAAGGAGTTCGAGGACTTTGGAAAGGTAGTGTGCAACATTGATCCCTCTATCCCATCCTGAATCTGGTGACATTTCCACTTTGTTAATCGCATCTTGTTTGTCGTCCCTTACAGGAACTTTTCCCAACATTACTCGAAATGCCATTGTCAACTGTTCTGAGCTCGTAACCTACGACCTCATTAAAGAGGCCATTCTGAGGAAGCAACTTTTAACAGGTGGGCTCACAGTGGTGGGATAGTGTCGAATTCGCGTAAACACTGGAGTAAATCGCGCTGGTTCTTTTCAGCGGGACTTTCAAAATGAATCTCCCACACTCCGTGCATCAGAGTGTCCTAGCATGAATCACGCAAAAAAAACCTAATAGGCGGGGCCTATTCCCACCAGAGAGGCCGGCAGCATAGCGCTGAGTGGGCCACTGTGCATGCGCTGATCTGTCAGCGCCGAGATCAGTGTGCATGCGCAGTAGCCTGCACTGCCGGCCTCTCGATTGCTGGCCAGCTCCGCGACCCCCCCCCCCCCCCATCGCAGAACACTCTATTGCAGACCAAAAAGCCCTCGAAAACCCGCACGTGTCCAGAACAGTCTGCAAACGCCATAAATCAGTTACATAGGAGAGAAGGCTTGTAAGAACACTCTGTATTCAAAATGAGAGTCTATAACACCTCCTCCCCTAAATTTCAATCATCTATTAGAACAGAAATATAACAAAAGTGATGTCTTAACTATAAAAAAGTCTGCCAGGAGCATTGTGGTTGCATTGTGATCTACGCAACGCCACTGGTGAATCTTAGAGTCATAGAGGTTTACAGCATGGAAACAGGCCCTTCGGCCCAACTTGTCCATGCCGCCCTTTTTTTTAAACCCCTAAGCTAGTCCCAGTTGCCCGCATTTGGCCCATATCCCTCTATACCCATCTTACCCATGTAACTATCTAAACGCTTTTTAAAAGACAAAATTGTACCTGCCCCTACTACTACCTCTGGCAGCTTGTTCTTGTAACGGTTGATCTGGAATCACACGTGAAGAGGTAGATTGTGAATCTGTAAATGAACATTCCTCTTCCATTACTCCAGCAGAGTCAACTGGCAAACCTTGAACCTCAGGAACAACTTTCTGGTGAATGCCCACAAGCAGCATTATCTTCTGCCATGTTAGCAGTAATGACTGCTGACTCCGAAACCTTTTCTGACCTGAGGTCATACCGTAAATGAATATATGATCTTGGTGTCTGCGAACAACTCTTCCATGTTGCAGTCTCATGACCCAAGATATTGGACCCCTTTGGTTTAAAATGATTTTCGGCAACCATCTCTGGTTACTATCAAAAGTCCTGAGGTAGACCTGACTGTCTGTGTTGAACTGCCTCTCTTTGGCATGGTAGTTATGTCCCTCCTTCTGCTTCTGTTGTCTCCTGCCCACTTTGCTCTGAAATCTGGTTGAAGCAGATTCAGGTGAGACTTTGGCCTTCTACCTGACAACAATTCCACTGGAGAGAGCCCGGCTTCGGATTGTGGTGTGATACGATGCTGGAATAAAAATCTTGAGAGCTTTTTTCTCAAAGTATCACCTGACATCCTCTCCACTCCCTCCTTCAGAGTTTGGACAGCTCTCTCTGTTGACTGTTTGAAGCTGGATGAAACAGTGCAGTACACACATGGCATGTATCGTTCTTTTGTATGAATTCTTGAAATAACTCACTTGTAACCATAGTGCTGTTATCTGAAACAAGCAAATCTGGTAACCCACGAGTCGCAAAAAAATGTGACGCATCTTCTTAATTGTCACAGAAGCAGTAATATTACTCATGATATGGGCAGAGGGGGTACAAGTTGAAAATAATGTCATGCCTTCACTTGAACAGTAACAAACTCTGAAATTGATAAGAACTTGTTGCAATTTGCAGATAACTTTCCGTGCCACTTCCTCTCGGCTTTTGGCGCAGGGTTTTGCACAACAGTAGCAGCTTCTCCTGTTGATGTAGTAAAGACAAGATACATGAACTCTGCTCCCGGACATTATAAAAGTGCACTGAATTGTGCTTGGACTATGCTGGTTAAAGAAGGACCAACAGCCTTTTATAAAGGGTAACTTTATTCGATTCAACTTCATTGACAGTGAAGTAAATCTACATGTAATTGTTCTTTTCTTCTCCATTTATCTTCCTCCTTGGGGCCAGTTGTACAGGATTGTATGAATGTAATCATTGAGTATCTATAGGTGATTCAAGTCTGGGGGTATTACAGTTGAACTTGATCCTGTCCATTCCTGGTTCTAGCAGGGACAGTTTCAGGAGTAGGAACCCCTGGTTAATTTTTCTTTCCCCAGTCTAGAGGCACTGGGATCCAGTTGCACTAACATCCCTGTTGGCCAGGCTGAGATCAACAAACTCAGCACAGACTGGGGATCAAAACTAGGGAAATCCTGCTTTCTGGCTCAACCAGAGGCCAGTTTAATCAGCTGAGAAATCGGGAATATTTACATATTAAATATCCACCCTGGTTTTAAGCAAAGCAAGAGACATTTCAACTCTAGATGATTTTGCTGAGTCCAAAGATGAGAATTTTAACATGCTATCCAGATCTCTTACATGGATGAGATCTCTCCTTGACTCCCCTAGCCCCACCCCACCTTGCATGTCTAAGTATTCTTTCTTTTCTATTTTCTAAGAGGTTTCTTATCTCATTCCATATTCTCTCTTAGGTCACCGTGGATTTTAGTTCAGTTAGAAGTCTTTCATTAACTTGGTCAACAACTTGGTCAACAACTCCCTGAAAGTTTAAATAGAGATTAACATGGTCTGGAATGGGGGGGTGGGGGTGAGTTAATAGGTTGTGATGAACAAAGCATCGTAGCTGTGAGGGACAGCTCGGTGGATAGGATATTAGGATGTAGATGGGCTGGAAAATTGGGCGGGGATCCTGGATTCAGGATTCAATCCTGGACCGGGGAGCGGCGCGGGCTTGGAGGGCCGAAGGGCCTGTTCCTGTGCTGTATTGTTCTTTGTTCTTTTGAATGATATCATAAACCATCTAGTTAATTTCCTAATAAGCTAAAGAGAGTAAATGAGGTTTAGTTGGTAAGATTGTCCTCTTTTAAATCTATGCTGGTTATTCCTTATGCTTTAGTTATATAGGCATTTCTCCAGCCAGTACAACTCTTCTACCTTTCATCAAATAATGGACCTAGTCTCTCTTGGCAGTTCTGTTGTCCTTCCAAAATAACTTTGCCTGTTTCCAGTCCTACAGAATCTGTAAAATGCTCAATAATTCTCTTGTAATAACCACCTAAATATCTTACCCTAGTATCCATCAGGACCCTAGAATGTATTCTATCTTGCCCAGGGGATTTACTAGTCTTGAGACCCTCAACATTTCAAGTATCTCTGCATAGTCAGCTTTGAAAACCCTCAAGGATACTGGAAGTACAAGAATTAGATAACATATTAGAATTGCTAATAAATAATTTTAGTGGATAATGCTACAAAAGATGCATTTCAATTAACTACCTTCTAGTTTTTGTCATATTTGTGATGTAACTTCTTTAATTGATCCTTTACAACAATAGGGACATAGGAAAGAAAGTAGACCATTCAGCTCCTTGAGCTAGTTCCACTATTCTGTTAAATCATGGCTGCTCTATAACTTGACGCCACCTATCTGCCATTGTTCTGTTACCCTTCATGCCCCTGCCTGTGCAAAAAGGATTCACAATGATGATCCTGGAAATGAGAGGTTAGAACTATTAAGAAAGGCTGAACAAGCCGGGGCTCTTATCTAGTAAAGGGAAAGCTAAATTAATGACCTGAGGTCATGGTGAGCCGCCTCTGCCACAGGAAAACCTGCCACATGGGGGCTGGAAAATCCCGGCCCTCGTTTTAGCAGCTTTTTGGGGAGAAACCTCCAGGTTTCCAGATTCTAAACTTCCAGACTTCTGAAACATCGAGTTTAATGTTTTTGACTAAGCTCATTTCTAGGTTCCTCTTTATTTAGCCACTGGGTGGGATTTTCCAGCCACACCATCCCAAGACCGGAAAATCCCACCCGAGGTCAACGGACCTTTGCATTGTCCTGTCCTGCCCATTACAATTCCCATGGTGGGCAAATTCAGCCCACTATCCTTTTGAAACCATTTTTAGCAATTTCCTACTTTTCTCCCTACATTGATTCATTTCTATTTGCCTGCAACTTTGTATAATTTGTTTCTTTTCCCTATTTTTATTGCCCTACCCGTTCATTTTAGAAGGACTCTTACTTAGCTCGTATGTATTTTTCTCAGCTATATGATTTTGGATATTCAACATTATTGTTCCAAAAGCATCCTGTTTTCCCTTAATGAAAATAATACCAACATAGCAGTCATTCATTACTAATCCTCTTTTCCTGTCCCACTGCATGCTGAATATTCTGGTTTCACTGCTAATGTTCATTTCTCTTGTAGGTTCCTTCCCTCTTATCTGCGCCTTGGGAGCTGGAACGTGATCATGTTTGTGTCTTATGAGCAGCTGAAAAGAGCAATGATGATGACCAGACAAAGTTAGGATTGTGCCGTATGATTCCCTGGTGTTGGCCACACATTACAGCTGGATCATAGAATGACCTCTCTGCACTGCCAGGCCTGCATTATGGACATGAGAACTTGTATTATGAATGTGATCATTTTCGTTATGGGATTATTTTGTGTGGAATGAAACTCCATGACCAGCATACCAGTGATTTAATTCAATTGCATTTCAAAATCTGGTGATATTCATTACATCTTAGAAAACATATTCAGGGCAAATGTTTTTAACCAGTATATGAGCAGTCAAAAAGAAGCACTTTATTTTTCATAGGATATGCTGTGTAAAACAATTTAATGCCATCTGACGGAATTCATATTTTAAAAAAATATACCACTGAGTAATATGCACTTTATTGCTAAGATTTAGCATCTGTAAGCCTAAGGAAAAACTAATGTTCAAATAGTTTGTTTTGAAAATTTCAATCTTGTCTCTTAAACGCCATTTGTTGCATTGACAGCCACATATCAATAAATACTATTTGTCAGTATTTTTACAAAATCAGTTTTAATAGAAGCATAATTTACAATTTTCTAAATATATCAGCTTTTCATGTTACATTTGGTGAGATGGAATAAATTATAATGCAAGTCCCCAGTAACTGTCGGTGGCATTGCCTTTCACTGTAGTTATTATATGATTATAGACTGGGATAACAGGCCTATCTAGTTAAATAGAGTGAGTTATTCCTGGCGACACTTTAAACTTGGGAGGCTGAGCCCAACTGCCTGCAAGACATACCCAGGTCAATTAATTCTTGAGATTTGACTGGGGTGCCTACTGAGTTGTACTTGTCTGAAGTATTAACTATCTTTGGTGACATACAAACACCCAATTGCTCAGTCTATTGTGTCCTTGATCTTTGTGACTGGTGACTCTGGCTCCTGGGAGCCTTTAGTCTGAAGGATATGGCGGAGGCATTTCTTAACATCTTTAGTTCAGTTAGGTGGGTTGGTATAGGAATTATGTCACGGGCATGCAGTAACCACCATGCTAGATTCATTAAAGTCTATGAAAACAGTTTCTTCTAAAAATGCTGCTGTGACAAATTGTGAAAGAAGTACATTTGAGAGAAAGCTATTTTACTTCTGTCCGCTGCTGCATTATACTTTTAGCTTCTTACTACCTTACTGTTTTGCTATATTTTCTCAACCATAACTCAGTGTTATTTGTTTAATATGTATGGTTTGGACTATAAAGTTCAGATGAAGCACAATAACAAATCAGGCATCCTATACAACTGACATATCATAGAATTATAGAATCCCTAGTGTACAGAAGGAGACCATTTGGCCCATCGAGTCTATACTGACCACAGTCCCACCCAGGCCCTATTCCCATAACCTCACACAATTACCCTGTTAATCCCCCTGACACTAAGGGACAATTTAGCATAGCCAATCAACCTAACTCGCACAACTTTGACTGGGAGTAAACCGGAGCACCCAAACCCACGCGGACATGGGGAGAACATGCAAACACCACACAGACAGTGACTTGAGGCAGGAATTGAACCTGGGACCCTGACGCTGTGAGGCAGCAGTGCTCACCACTGTGCCACATACTGCCCAATATATTTAACAGATGTTGGTTGGTTTTGAGCACAACATGCCCTCAGCATTTGTAAAGGTCATGTCGCTGGTTCAAGGGCATGTTCCAGAAAACTGTCTTGAACACACAATAGATTTTTGCATCTCTCAGTTAACGTGGGAATTAAAGTTGCCCATTGTATGAAGGAGAAGGTGGTAGAGTGAAGTGTGCTGCAGTGATTGGAGGAATGTGCAGGGAAACAGGGGATGAGATTGTTGAGAGTAGGGAGGAGACAAATTGATGGACAAGATCTTTTCTTTCATGATGTCACTGAACTTGCCGAGCATTGAATGTTTGGAACTAAGCTTGATTTCCTTAGCAACCATTCAATAATACTGATTCGTTGGGCTGCATTTTACCATGGGGGAGGTCAGGTCCTGCTGTTGGGGGTGATAGCACAAGCTTAAACCTGGTCCGGTGAGTGGTCGGGTGCTGCATTTTGCAGCCAATTAAGAGGCAGCCCCAGGGGCCCTGCTCCAATTGAGGACGGCAGCTTGCCCTTTGGCCCTACCAGCCCAACCAGAGCCCAGCAGCCTTAGCAATGTCACTGCTAGTGGTAGTCATGATGTGGAGATGCCGGCGTTGGACTGGGGTAAGCACAGTAAGAAGTCTCACAACACCAGGTTAAAGTCCAACAGGTTTATTTGGTAGCAAATAAACCTGTTGGACTTTAACCTGGTGTTGTGAGACTTCTTACACTGCTAGTGGTAACCAATGCTGAGCTGCATCATCAGGCTGAGATACTCGCTAGAGCTTGCAGGTTAGTTTACAACAGCCGTTGCCAGGACAACAGCCGTTACCAGGAACTAGATTGGGGGTGGGGTGAGCAGGGCAGTTGTGGGACATAAGCTGCACTTTAGGTTGCAGGTAGCCATCAACAAAGGGGGTATCTGTGGGCCATGAAGTGCCCTTTAAATAGACAACCCCCCTTAAAGGGTGCTAAAGGTTATGGGTCCTTGATCTGGACTCCCACCATAGGAAATAGAGTGAATAGAAAGTATCAACTCCTTTATTTAGCTGAAACATGCAATTTAGTGCAAGTTTGTGGCACTTGTCTTCATAATTTAATCCTAACTATAGTGAATCGGCACAACAGCCCCTCCAAGGTGATAGACCCTCTTTATACAGGCATAATACCAGAGGGCTGCATTGGAAGTGGCCTTTAACTGGGGCATGAAGTGGTTCAATTGGCTACCCAGTGTGTGACCATGCCACTAAGGTTCCTGTCACCAGCACTATGCCATGTCTGCAGGAAGACATCACTCCCCCCTCCTGACAATTTCCCCTGCAATATGCCGGCCCGCCTGCCTCCCAGTAGGCCAGAGAAATTCAGCACATTGTCTTAAAGAGTTGAAAAGCTGTTAATCTCAACGGTAGTGAAAGGATATCAAAGATCAGGAAATTATTCTGAGAGAAAACACTATACCATTAAAAATCGAATGTTCCACTTCATCACTTCTGCATCTACTGAGGATCACATGAACGAGTTCAAACTTGCATGCAACATTACTAGAATGCCCATTAAGAATCATTTGATATAGATGGAATTATTTGGTAATCAAGCAATTTAAACACAAAGCTAGTCCTTTCAGCCTTATTCCAGCAGAGGTATACTGATGCTGAGATTTATCTTGAGAATGAATGATGCAGCAATGAGACAACATGTTCCTGTGGTAGTACCAATTGCAGTTACATCATGCAGCTCATCTATCAAGTAAATTCATATGGGCCACTTTTACCCTGGAAAAGTCAGCTGGGTCTGCATTAGGCCAACAGCTTAGTGACCATCCTCTAATAGACACAAGGGGGTGATTTTAAGCCGAAACACACTGTGGGAATGGTGGTGCATGCTCAAAGCTTGGAAAGCGCAATTTGCTTTGGTGAGTTTCCAAGTTCCAATCTTGCCAGTGGACTGGTGAAACACATCACAGGACCACAGAGAGCTCATTTTAATACATTAGCATGCCATTAATCAGCACTCACTCTGGAACTTTCGCACTCGCTGCATATCCAGTGAGAGGGTATGTGATGCTGCGCTGGCAAAACCTACATTTTATTCTCCACAGTGGCGGCGGCGTGCAGACTACGAGGAAGCAGGGAGACACCATTCACGTTGGGCTTGTTCCACGTAGCGTATCGATGTTTAGAGTCCAGAGAAGCAGGTTCACCAAGATGTGAATCTACCATTCATTCAGATGTGGTTATGGGCTGGGAGCAGATGGAGGAGCAGGGGATTCTGGCGACAGGCATTGGGGGGTTTGAGGGTGGGTGGCTGCTCCAACTGGGAAGGGGGGAGGCGATGAGTGGGCAGAAGGGACTGATGATCAGGAGGTGGTGGGGGGGGGGGGGGGGGGGAGTGTGAGCAAATTATTACTCGAATGGTGTAAATTGAGGGAGGTGGATACTCAACGAGACCTTGGAGTCCTCGTGAAAGTAAGCGTGCAGGCACAGGTGGCAAATGGTATGTTGGCTTTCATAGCGAGAGGATTTGAGTATAAGGATAGGGATGTTTCGCTGCAATTGTATAGGGTGTTGGTGAGGTCACACCTGGAGTATTATGTGCAGTTTGTGTCCTTATCTGAGGAAGGATGTCCTTGCTGTAGAGGGAGTACAGCAAAGGTTTACCAGGCTGATTCCTGGAATGGCAGGTCTGTCATATGAGGAGAGACGAAGTCGGTTAGGATTATATTCACTGGAGTTTAGAAGAGTGAGAGGGGATCTCATAGAAAGTTCTAAAATTCTAACAGGGCTAGACAGGGTAGATTCAGAAAAAATGTTCCCAATGGTGGGGGAGTCCAGAACTAGGGGTCATAGTTTGGGCATAAGGGGTAAACCTTTTAGAACTGAAGTGAGGAGAAATTTCTTCACCCAGAGGGTGGTGAATCTGTGAATTCACTACCACCAAATGTAGTTAAGGCCAAAAAGTTGTTTGATTTCAAGAAGAAATTAGATATAGCTCTCGAGGCTAAATGGACCAAGGGATATGGGAGGAAGGGGGATTCAGGATATTGAATTTGATGATCAGCCATGGTCAAGATGAATGGCGGAGCAGGCTCGAGTTGCTGAATGGCCTACTCCTGCTTCTAGTTTCTGTGACTCCGATTGGGAATGGGCAGGGGGAAGGTTTATCCCTGATAAAGATTGTGCCCTGATCACAGTGCAGCTGGGTTTTGCTGGTGTGTTGAAACCCCACCCCACCCCCATATGACAGCATGAAATGCCCCCTTGATTTTTTCAGCAGTGTCATAAGATCTGGAGAGAAAACCATCTGGCTTCTCTGGAAACACGCTGCTTTTCTCGCCAGAAACATCTTGGCATTTTTTGGTAAGATTTCACCCTCCGCCTGCATTAACTCCTTCAAATGCAGGAGATACAAGACACACGACAACGCAGAATCGTCGAGTAGAAACTGATAGCCAAGTTCCACACACATGAGGACAGCCTCAACCGGGATCTTGGGTTCATGTCACACTACCTGTAACCCCCATGGCTTGCAAAATCTTACTAACTGTCCTGGCTTGAGACAATTTGCACCTCTTTAATCTTGTGTTTAACCCCCTCTCCACTCACATTGTCTGTATCTGTAAAGACTTGATTACCTGTTAAGATTCGCTTTCCAACCATTATCTTGCAATTGAGTCTGTGTCTACATATATGCCATGTTTGTGAACCCAATTCTTCACCCACCTGATGAAGGAGCAGCACTCAGAAAGCTCGTGCTACCAAATAAACCTGTTGGACTTTAACCTGGTATTGTGAGACTTCTTACTGTGACCACCCCAGTCTAATGCCGGCATCTCCACATCAAGTCAACTAGCTGGCAAAAAAGCATCAGCGGCTAGGAAAGAAAACTGAAATATCTCTACTAAACTGCAGAACATCTGAATTGTAGAACCAACTACTCACATGCAGAAGTTAACAATACTGGAATCAATTCTTAATGGCCACAAGGTGTCATCATGTACTCCTCGCAAATCAAACCTTTCATTTGTGTTTACTTACCATTGTACTAAATTCTTATTTCTATGAATGTGGATGTACGTGTTTTTACTATTTCTCTTTACCTTTTTAAGTCATTAATACATTTACTCTATCTTCGCTCAAGAAAGCCTGGCTCTTTTTAAAACATTATGGCCAGGGTTCTCCCAACCCACTGCGCTGCTCGAGTAGCGCAGCAAGCTGGGGGACAACAATGGGGGGGCCTTTCACGAGATTCATGACCAGCATCAGCCGGTCGCGAGATTGCACTTTGTTTTAGCGCAATCAGCTTGGCGCCGGAAATCGACATGGAACTGATTAGCATCCCCCGCCACCGGAAGTGGTTCCCAACAGTGCGGTTTACAATTGCTCCCCACTAACAGGGAAAGGCGCCCTCACCCCGCTGGTGGGGACAGACACCGCTGAGGATCCCTTGGGAAGTCGCGGAGTAAAGGGGTGCTCTTTGGGCAGTGCCAGCCTGGCATCCTGGCACTGCCCAAAGGGCACCTTGGTACTGCCCAAGGGGGTGAGATCAGAGTGGGCGCCCCCCACTTTTCAGTGCGAATCAGTTTGAGGCACTCGGTGATGCAGTGTCGAGATTCATTCAGGTAAGTACGCCCAAAAAATGGGCAGGAAATTCTCCAGTTTTCCCGTCTGTTTGAGCACTTAGTTTAGGGAGAATCCCGGCCAACTATTGGGTCTGGAAATGGTTTCCAAGGGAAAGGGAACCTTGTTAGATTAAACCTTGTTGCTGCCAGCAAAAGGTGGGTTGAATAAAGACATGGAACTGGTTACCATCCTGACACCCAGATTTGCAACAATTTGATATTCTGGTTGGACAGTGATAGAAACCGAGGGATCTTGCCCGGATCAACAACTATTGGGGGGCCTCACCTGGGGCTGGTCATAAGAGTGTACAATACACACACAATGAGTAACAAAGTTAAAAAAACACAACAGAGTCAAAATTGCAGTTATACTATTTATTTCAGCAAACGTTCATAAAATAAAGCTTCATCTCCCCCCACCCTTCTTATCCCCATTCTTTAATGGAAAGCCAACCAGTAGAAATCTATATAAACTTCAAATATCGTAGAATATCTTTCTGAAAAAAACCATTCCATCCAATTAACTTGACACTCAGCAATGAATGTTTAATCCAGAATAATCACCAGCAATAAATATAAAACTTTTCACTGCCGATCATACAATAAGGGATCCTCGGTAAAAAGCAGGAACAGTGTGTGGAAAAACAAATCCTACTTTGCTTTCCTGAGTGAGACGAGGCTCATTTTTCCTTGTGCCTCTTCAAATACTGCGCTGACTATAACACTAATTGTGGATTTGCTCAATAATCTCTATATTTAAAAAATATTTTTTGGTAGAATTAATTTTCCATTGTGGAAAATGATGTGAGGCGCTGTTACTGTATCAGTTAACATACAATACACTCAATTTAAACAACAAAACACAAATTAAAGGGACGCACCTCAAATGGACCTCAGTTTAATTGTACAAGCAAGATTGTCAACAATTTGAACTCATTAATAAACTACAAGTAATTCATAGACTATGGTGTTCTTGTGGGAAGATTGTTTCATAATGTAATCACTATAAAATTAATTAGGAATCAAGAACATGTTTGAATAATACACAAGGATTTTTTTTCTGAAAACAAGTCAGATTCTTAATTGAATATGTCAATTGCTACTTTAGAACTTTTTGTTATTTACTGTAGTCAGATTAAAACAGGTTATTGCTGGAAAATTTAGCTCTGCATCTCACACACAGACATCAACCTTTCAACAATGTGAAATACACAGAATGAATGTCTCGGTGAAGTCTGCCGTGTGACCTGGTGCCCTCTAACTCCCATGTATTTCATTACAAATAACAGACTTGTGAAATGAGGTTCCACAACAGTAATCTCATTGTTCGAATGACATTCAGGTGTAGCTAAACCATTCAAGCTTTGCTCGTGAGATTACAGTCTTGTAATTACTCCCAAGTAACCCTATTTGCTATTTAACTGCAGTAAATTAAAAGGGCTGGGTGACGATTCAACACAAACTCAGCTTTAAAATTTTATCGACAATGTTCATGAAACTGCATGTAGCAGCAATAACAAAGACAAACTAAAAAATGTTTTTGAAGGGATAAATTTATGTTACATTACATACTCCAAAGAGAAAACTGAAGATCTCTCAAATTTATATACATTTCAAATGGTTCCTTCCAGAATGAAGCACCATTTCAATTACTACTTTATGGATGTCACTATAAATAGGTTATCCGTATTTATGCTATCAAACACAAGGCAACCTGAAACAATTTGATGGTATATTTATATTGAAAATGAACACATCCTGAATTTCAGTCACATAATGTTATTAATAGGCTTCTATTTACAAGTAAAAACTCGATTGAAAATCATGGATCCACTGCATAAACTCACATCTTCCTATTAATTCCAAGTGCCACATCATAGGTTTCATGCAATTTGCTGTCTATTTGTTGAAATTCAGTTTAAGCCCTGTTTTGGGATCTTGTAAGAGTTGTTTTATTCTTCCATGAAATTGTTCTCTGTAGAGGTTGAATTCCATGATGCTCGATGGCTCCTCCTTAAACCAGAATTGATCAAACTCGTACATTAGGTAACCTAAAACAAGATGGAAACTATTATTCATGAAGTCTGGCTGTATCACAATGCTTCTCTTCCATCCTGTATATTTACCATGACCAAAAGAAAAGTCTGTATGTTCTCACTTGCAGGCCTAACTAACTGCCTAAAAATCTGTACAATTCCCTGGTGCTGTGGTTCAGATGTGTTATTTGCATTCAACATTTGAATTACAAGAGGACAGATTAAACAATGGTTTAAGAAAATACGAGAGAGCTTTAAAGGAAATTCAAGTTTTGCCCAAGATCTATCACTGGGAACAAAAGAAGAATGTAATTTTGAGCCAGTCATCAAATTACAACAATAACTTGCATTTATATAGTGTCTATGATATAGCAAACTGTCTGAAAGCACTACTTACTGAATTATACTGGAAAGTATTATAAGCAAATGGTGTTTTAAACCACTGCAGGGTTGGAATGCCACAAAATCAGCCCATATGTACTATGTTTAAGTAAAATATCTGATTCAATAGGGTCTCCAAAATAGTTGGAGCAATAGGAATGTATATTACTAAACATTAAGTAATGCTTTTTCTATATTTAAAAGATATAAACAAACATGCTCATTAATAATGGGTTAATGACCACCAAATAATATTTATGCAAATACTGCACATATTGCATAATATACAATAAAAATAATCTATTAATTTAATAGCAAAGCTCAAACGGCATAGATAGCTAAACAGCAATGGGAAAGATTTTACTTTATGGCAAACTAATGTTGATGACTAATCTGCAAGGTTGCTTCTGCTGTATTTTTGTGGACGAACAGATGCTCACTTCAGCTGTGGAAAGACTGAAGAATGGGTAGGCGGACTGAAGGGAAGTATTTCATTAATCTATCAAGCCAAAGTTCTTTAGTATAAAATGTATTTTAAACTTTCATCAAAGCTTTTTTTAAATATTCATTCTTGGCACAAGAGTGTCACTGGCAAGGCCGGCATTTGCTGCCCATTCCTTATTGCCCCTGAGAAGATGGTGGTGGATGACCTTCTTGAACCTCTGCAGTCCATGAGGTGTAGGTATTCAATGCTTTACTTTTCACTGTAGCATTTTGACGCCGTTGAGTGATGTTTTATGCCATTTCAAAGGGTAGCTGTGAATCTGGAGTCACATGCAGGTCAAGCTAGATAAGGATGGGAGATTTCCTCCTCTATAAAGGTCTTTCATGAACTAGATGGGATTTTAATGACAATTTTGTAATTTCTTGACCATTCTTAATGAGACTTGCATTGTATTCCAGATTTATCCATTAATTTAATTTAGATTTCACCAGCTGCTCTGGAGAGGTTTGAATTCATGATTCTGAAGCATCAGAGGGGGTATCATTTGGCAAATGTATTGTGAACCATGAAAGGAATGTGTTTCAGTCGTATACATCACTTTAGGGACAGAGAAATGTTGCAGTCAGTCATCATAGGAATAGAGAGATACGCTGCAAAAGTAAGTCCGATATATTACCACAGGGGATAGGAATACGCTGCAGCTGTCAGATAATTACTATTGCTAGAAATTAACTATTTTCTATCTTCTAAGGCAGTCCTGCAAAGTCGAGGATGACTTGCTTCCACACTAAAAATGAGCTTAGGACTGAGGAGGTGACTGAGGATTCAATGCTGACCTACAGCCTCCATCACAGGTGGGGCAGACGGCAGTTGGAGAAGTGGGTGGGTGGGTGGGCAGGCAGGGGCCTGGGTAGCCACATGCTGCTTTCACTGTCAATGCTTGGTTTCACCTTGCTCTCAGCGATGGAACTTGAGATGTTCAGCTTCTTCCCAGATGCTTCTCCCCCCCCACTTTGGGTGGTCTTGGCCAGGAATTCCTTGGTGTTGGTGGGGATGTTGCACTTTTGCACGGAGGCTTTGAGCGCATTGAAGCATTTTCTCTGCCCTCTTAGGCTTGGTTCCCATGCCGAAGCTCCGAGCAGAGTGTTTGTTTCGGGAGTCTCATGTCAGGCATTATTTTTTATACAGCTGACTTAAATTGACCACAGGGAATAATTTAATTTCAAACAGTTCATACGAAATTGGAGATCTGACATTGATAACTATGAAAATAATCATAGCAATTTCTCAAACAGAATGTATTCTGCACTAACGAGAAGCAAGCATTAGCTGTGGAAAGGAAATATTTTAAAATACTTACAATAAAACTGATGGAAATGTTGCAACTGTGGAACTCCAGGAACCAGGTTGTAGAAATGAGTCTTTAGTAAGCCACTCTTCATCATACTATAAGCCATTTCAGTGAGATTTATTCCGACAATAGCATAGGAATATCTGGAATCGTGAATATAACGTATCGTAGCTTTAACTGTCAAACTGATTTAAATCTCATGACTATGTTCTAAAACTTACAAAAGAAAAATATTTTTCATTTTTGAAACAAGCAGTTTAACACAAGTCACTTTCTGGACAAAGTAGAAATTGAAAAGGGCTAACATCCATCTAACCATTAAGAGATTTTTGATGTTCCGTTGAAAGGCTGACAGCCTGAAACCTCAACTCTGTTTCTCTCTCCATACGTATTGCCAGAACTGCTGAAGCATTGTCAACCTTTTATGTTTTATTTTACATGATAAACGAGATTTTTAATCGTAATTTTGCTAGCACATTTCCTATGCATTCGAGACTTTATATCATGTTTCCACTCCAATCCTTAGTGGCTCTGTTTACATACACTGGTTGATAAAATAATTCAACTTTAATAACTCCTGTCCCCAGAGTTCTAGTGAAAACAGTTGAATTATTCTGTTCATTTGGTCTATTGAATTAAAACAATTAAATCAGAATAAATGGAAATGCCCATTGCCAGACACCTAGAGTATGACCTGATCACCTCCAAATTGAATGATAAATCTATAGCAAGGATCCACACCCCAAATTTGATGACCATCCAATGACTAAACTGGCAGTTGTAATTCAAGATTTTATTCTTTTCCTTCTTTAAAAATGTAGTTCATCCAGCATCTGGTCTTCCACTTAAAACCAAACTGAAAAGCAGGATTTCATAAAATCATATCTGCTTTTACAATTGAGGTTGTTCAAAAATTTGCTCACAGCTCAGCTGAAAGCTTTGTAAGAAATCAGTGCTGCTAGTTTTATATTTTAGCTGATATTTAGATGGAGCTTTCTTGCTCCTTTGAAAGTGAGGTGCCATCATGGCCAAAGAGTTAACATATATCTTTGTTAGTCTTTTCTTTATAAAATGAATGTGGTGGTGTAAAAACAACTTAATATACTTTCACTTACCCTATCTTGGGGTGAGTTGAATGTGAAAGAGTCTGGCGAGCTGTTTCTGTGTAGTGGTCTCCAAAGAATCTAAAAGTTTTAACGATAACAAATTAAAAAGTGCACATGCCATTCAAAATCTGAGTTTAGCCTGTCACTATGGAGCAAAACACCTCGTACCTCCAAACAATCGGCACTAGGAAAAATCAATTGCAACACATTTTTTAAATCAGAACAAATAAGGCGAAACTTTGCTTTCCCAGGTTTATCAAAGGCAATCAACGTACCAGGACTTTTAAATAATAGTAGATATTCAGGAAGCTAAATAATTCTAACAATAAAAATTGTCACCCTTGGCCTCTCATGAACAAAATGTCTACCCTGCCATCAAAGCATATTTCCATCAATTCAGCTTTGCTCGGAGCACCTCTCCACACAAAAAGAAAATCACAACCAATCAAGTCTTTTGCCGTTAAATAAGTTTGATGAGGAGATTGATAAAGGTACTCTAACATATCAACTCACTGCACGAACCTTACATAGCGAGATACTTTAGAAACACATATGGCCTAATTTTACTAGCTTGAATGCTTGTGGTGGAGGTCGCAAGCCTCCCAAAACCCCAGGATTAAAAGTGGCCTGTGCAAGTGCAGCACAGCACAATTGGGAAACCCTGCACTCTGTCCCATTTTAACTTCCCCCATACTCATAGTTTTGTCGTGCACAGAAGTTTAACCTTGAGGCTATATTAAGAAAGGAAAAGTTAAGGATTTTAAACAGAAGGGATTCCAAGATGTAAAAATAATCAGATCAGGTGATTGTTGAAGTGGACATACTGGTATCAGTCTTCCTCTCGCCAGCTTTCCCTGGCCGCCCGTCGTGGATGGAGCTGCACGCGGAGGCCAAAAAATTATGTTTTGGAGTGCAAGAACTCCATAGCAGGGCAATTTTTTCAATAGATGTCAGAACATAAATTACAGATCAGTATGCTACTTAACCGATGTGTTAAAAATATTTGGGGCTACGAGTATACTCTACGAAAACTTACACTAGATTGTGTAACCCCAGCATTCCCATGCCTCTGAAGTCAGTTTTAGGATCATCACCTTGAAACCCAATGTCACCCCATTGTTTGGTGATTCTCGACTCCAGGTGCACATGAGGCATCAGCAAATTCCACAACTAAAAGTCACAGAAGAAAGAAGTAAATAACAAATGTGACGATACACCGAACAAGGAAACTACAACTGAAAAGATTCTTAGCTCAAATTGTAATTATTAAAGGAACATGGAGGGGTTACAGAGAATTGCTTCTGTTTCAAGGCTGATGACAAGTGGGTGACAATGGAATAGTTCCAGAGAGACAATTATTTGCTCAATCACACCAGGTCTGAGATAGACAATTTTTTACTGAGCAGGGGTACCAAAGGATATGGGCCTAGGGCAGGTACAAGGATTTAGGCCACAGATCAGCCATGATCTTATTGAATGGCGGAGTGGGCTCAAGAGACTGAATGGCCTTCTCCTGTTCCTATGCTCCACTGATTCTTTGCTTGAATAAAGTTGCCATTTTTCATCCAAGAAGAATTTCAAGATTTTTTATGCCCATAAGGAGAAAAAACGATTATAAAAATACAAATGGCACTCACCTTTAAAAACACTCGCAAAATAAATGACGCA
Organism: Mustelus asterias; assembly: GCF_964213995.1. Taxonomy (NCBI): domain Eukaryota; kingdom Metazoa; phylum Chordata; class Chondrichthyes; order Carcharhiniformes; family Triakidae; genus Mustelus; species Mustelus asterias. The sequence continues at coordinate 28,729,470 of NC_135801.1, read as the reverse complement.
TTATTCTCTTAAAACTTGTTTCAAATGGCTGCCTAATATCAGTGCATTGCCAGCAAAAAAAACCCCTGGAAAATGATTCCATCCTCTGCTTTGAACCCAGTGGAATAATTTTTGGAACAGTGCACAATATATCCTTTCCAAATGAAATGTCCTTCCCAGCAAGTTATTTCACTTCAGCAAAACAGGAGAGAAGTAGGTATCCCATGATGACAGATCCCACAACTTCAGAATCTCTGCATTAAGCTCAGTTGCACTAAATCCTGAAATTGAGCTCAGATTCAGAGGGATGATGATGACAAATGCCAGGAGTTCACCATCAAAACCCCTGCAAATTTTGGGCCATAATGAAAAGAACAATGCAACTGATTTTTATCCTTTACCTTCGCAAAATAAATCCCTACAATATTGCAGACTCGCAAGGCAAGGTTGCCCAAGTAAACAGTGGGACATCAAATACAATTAATGTACCTTTTTTAGCATATCTTCATGCTGCTTGTTCGAAGAATCGAATGGCTGCTTTCGTAGGTTTTCTATATCAGCAAAGAGTTTTTTAAAGCCAGAGATTTGGAGCAAGCAAGTCTGTAAATTTAACTTGAACCTAAGGAAAAAAATTTATCCATAAAGGAATTTTAAATGCCATTTTACGTAAGATCTTGTGTCTCAGTGCTCCAAGTAATTTCACAACTGGAATTGAAAAAGAAAAAAGAAAAATCAGATACATCTTTTTCGAGCAGCTTGCAATCTGTGGGGTTTTTGATGGTGATTTGCCAATGTTGACTGTTATTACCCTCCTGTGCCTGACTGTCACTTCAGGATTTAGATTAACCGACTCTCTGACAGAGCATCTTACCCAGGCCCTTTCCTTGTAACCCCACGTATTGACGGACACCCAGTTTTTGAGTTGCTAGATCAGTTTTAAATCTAGTCCGTTTAACATACTGGTAGTGCTACACATGATGGAGGGTCCTCAATGTAAAGATGCGACTTTGTCTCCACAAGGACTGTGCAGTTGTCACTCATATCAATACTGTCATAAATAGATTCATCTGCAACAGGTAGATTGGAGAGGATAAGGGCTTTTTCCTCTTGTTGGCTCCCTCACCACCTGCCAAGGACCCAGTCTATCAGTTATGTCCATAGGACGCGAGTAATAACTACTGCTGAGCAACCAATCTGGCCCTGACAAATATGTGGAATGTTGGTTAAAGTTTCCATTATGATTAATCACCACATCTTTTAAAATAAAACTTTTTAAACAATTACAAAAATGTAAGGATTTTCATATTTCAATATCTATCTTCACACTATACGTATGCACCAATCTTTATTTTTCTCTGTGTAAACTTGAGGGAGCTAGGGCTTTTCTCTTTAGAGCAGAGGAGGTTGAAAGGCGACTTAATAGAGGTTTATAAGATGATGAGGGGGATAGATAGAGTGGACGTACAGAGACTATTTCCCCGGGTGGATGTAGCTGTTACTAGGGGCCATAACTAGAAGGTTCGTGGTGGAAGATATAGGAGGAATGTACGAGGTAGGTTCTTTACTCAGAGTGGTTGGGGTGTGGAATGGACTGCCTGCTGTGATAGTGGAGTCGGACACTTTAGGAACTTTCAAGCGGTTATTGGATAGGCACATGGAGCATACTAGAATGATAGGGAGTGGGATAGCTTGATCTTGGTTTCGGAAAAGGTTCGGCACAACATCATGGGCCGAAGGGCCTGTACTGTGCTGTACTGTTCAATGTTCTATAAATTAGGCACTTAGATCCAAGCACCTATTGAATTTGAAATTGATGGTTTTGGCAACCGGGAACCAATCCTACATTGATATGTCATCAGGGGTATAAGAGACAGGGTGGCAGTGAGACAAACGGGGAAAGCACCTGCCACCACTCACAGCTCGAGAGAGAGAGACTTGCTGGCTCTCATAGCTGTATTTATGTCTTAAACGAAAGCACCATCTGAATAGCAAAGATACCAAAAGAAGACAGAGGTTGCAGACAGAAGAAATCAACAGAGAAGATCAGAAGATTCCAGAAGACAACAAACCTGGTTGTAATTTAGAGAGTGACTAAAAATTATTTTTTTGTTAATAAGTGGGAATTGTATTTATCTAAACAGCATTCCACTAGAATCGTGTTTCATTCTGTTTGTTAACAGTTAGTTAGATAAATAAAGTGTTATTTGTATTTTCTTTTAGTGTGTGTCAGGGAATTATTTTTGATATAACCACAAAAAGTTGCTGAAGAGCAGATCGTACCACTTCATATACACTTTTAACAGATTATGATGTGAGGTACTCCTCTTTGAATGGTTAGGTGTTAGTTCTCAGAAAGGAGATCAACTCTCTGCTTCATAACAATAGTGAAAAGCCAATGCCCCAGTACATATTCCCGAGAGGCACTACTAGCAACATTTTGTCAATTAAAATGCAAACCCTTTATCCTTATCCTCAGTCACCCACTGTGTAAGTAATTTCCTTCTCACGCCAATAGAATATTTTCTATTTTATGCACGTTCAATTTTGTTAACAATCAATGGTGTGGAACCTTTGCAAATGGCTTCTGGAAGTCAATATAAACGATACCCACGGGCAATCCCTTTTCTGCTATGTTACCTCTCAAAAAATTCAACTGACTTTCTCTTTACGAATCCATGTTGGCTCTCTTTGATTTGTTCACACTTGTCCAAGTACTCGGTCACTCTCCTCCTAATTACAGCTGCCAGTAACTTTCCCACAACAGATGTTAAATTAATAGGTCTACAATTTCCTTGTGACTCACCCTCTAATTGTATCTCTATGTGGAGAACTTATCGAGCCTCCCGCAAAAGCTGAAGTCAAGTCAACAACTCAGCATTGGTAATGAATGTTCCAAGACCCAATTGCCTGCACGCCTGTTTCCCCATCAAATGCCACCAATGGAGATGATCCACAAGGGCTGGGGCTCACCCAACAATGAAGTAACCAACCAGGCAGCCAAGTAACCGCCACTTTCCATTATGTTCATCTGGATTGTTCAAAATTAAGGATGTGAATTAAGTGTAGTTGAAAATACTGGAGCTCATTAATTGCAATAATAGTTGGTTACCACACTAATAACTTCCTTCATGGTTGAAAGAAGACACACTAGCTAAGTTGTGACTTTAAAACATCTGAAGTTGAAATGGTGGGTGAAACTCTTCAGAAAGCAAATTCAGGTAAGCAGGCATATTTTAAGTGTGTTAGCCAATTGTTATTTTTGGCTGATGTAATGCCAGGGTTCATTACAACAAGGTTTACTTAATAATGCATTTCATAATCAAGGACTTGAGTGTCAAAGTTTACTTCATTCTAATTCAGGTTTCAAGTTGAAATAGCAGTACTTGGGTCTGTGATAATGGTAGAAGTGCGACAATTGGCCTTGGCGCCTCCGTGTTGGAGAGGGAAGACTGGCCACATTTCTCATTATTATTCAGTGACATGTGCAGTAATGTTAGGATGTCAGGCAAGCTGTAATGGTCCCATGGTCAAATAAATTCCCGGCAATCACTATCTAGGTTTACATAATGAACAGCCATTTGGGTAAGGTACAGAGGGTGAGTGGCATCCATGGATGCTGATCACCAAAGAATCCATTCCTTTTATAAAAAGGAGATGGCTTTAGGAAACTTGTGGGCGGCACGATGGGACAGTAATTATCACTGCTGTTTCACAGCATCAGGGACCAGGTCCAACTCTGGCCTTGGATGTGTGTGTGGAGTTTGCACATTCTCCTTGTGTTGGCATGTCCGGGTGCTCCAGTTTCCTCCCACAATCCAAAGATGTGCATAGATTGATCAGCCATGCTCAATTGCCTCTTAGTGTCCCAAGATTGTAGGTTAGGGGGATTCGTGAGGCAAATATGTGGGGCGACGGGGATAGGGCCTGGGTGAGATACTCTTTTGGAGAGTCGGTACAGGCTCGATGGACCGAATGGCCTCCTTCTGCACTGTAGAGATTCTATTCGAAGACTGGGAGAAAAATGGAAGGTGGTAAATAAAGCTTTGGGAGTTATTGCAATGTTAGCTCTGCTGTTGAGACACATGCTTCAATCCCTGCTTTGTGCCAAGTTAGTCAATCTTTACAATGCAGCAATTCAGAAAAACAAAGACAGAGAAGATTCCCACTTCTGATTCCCAACCAGTGGCTGCTGCTGGAAAATGTGCAGATAGAATCAGAAGAAGAAAATGCTGGAAAAAGTTGGCAGGTCAGATAGCAACTGTGGGAAGGGAAACAGATAACATTTCTCTCAAAAGGTCACCAACTTGCAACACTAACACTCTCTCCACAGATGCTGCCCGAACTGCTGCATATTTCCAGAACTTTCTGTTTAAGCTTCAGATTTCCAACATCCTCTGTATTTGTATGAAGAATGCTCACTTGGCCCAGGCACTGAAGGAAATTTACAAGTGATACACAAATAAGCACGATTAGCAGATATTTAAAAAATGTAAATTAAAAGTTCAAAAAACAAAGACCCACAGGAGGCACTGAAGAGGTTAATGGGGCTGTGGATGAATTTTGAGCATGAGATGTCAAACTAACTGAAGAACAGCAACACAACTTACTTCGGATCTTTCTGAATGGAAATCTTTTTAATCTCCATTATGTCACGAACTCTGTTTGCCACATTTGCCTCACTGACAGTCACTGCTGCCTTTAAAACCTAACAAGAAACAATTAATGAAAAAACTAATTAGTCAGAGCAAAGTTATTATAATAAGTATTGTGAATGTCTAAAGAGAAGTGGTGTTAAAAACCATAAAAAGGTGCGAATGTTCGCAGTTGAAACATAAAGTCTAAAGTTTTTTTAAAAGTTTTTATTTATTAGTCACAAGTAAGGCTTACATTAACACTGCATTAACGTTACTGTGAAATTCCCCGAGTCCGGCACCTGTTCAGGTCAATGCACCTAACCAGTATGTCTTTCAGGATGTGGGAGGAAACTGGAGCACCCGGAGGAAACCCACGCAAACATGGGGAGAATGTGCAAACTCCACACAGTGACACAAGCGGGAATGAACCCAGGTCCCTGGTGCTGTGAAGCAGCAGTGAAAACCACTGTGCTATCCCCCATGTTACTGTACTCGCTTTCTTATTCAATTATCTATTACTCCCAAGATTTGAAAATGGTAAAACTCAGCAGTAAAAAAAAATTCCTCGGAGGGCAGAAGTGGCAACAAGTGCAAAACTGTAATGGAAAATTTAAATATTTTGCTCAGTTTCATTTTATCTTATTCACTGCTTAAAGCTAACTTCAATTAAACATTCTGGTCTACTGACGGGACTACTCCAGGGTCAGTGCCTGGATAGGTAAATATTACTGAGGGATTATGATTACACATATTGCAGAGGAAACAGTTTGTTTCCCTTAATGTCATGTATTAAAGTCATTAACTTTACTATTATACTCAGGAGATTAAAGATACTGCCCATTCTCTTCTCCCCTCCCCCTTTCCGTGACATTGTACTGCGATGATTGGGATTTCTGTGCTCAGAATAGCATCTGTCAGTGTGTTTTGGTGGACTGGATTACTTAGAGCTTTATTTCATTTTTGTCACTGGGTTTTATCTTTCTTCCTTCTGCATTCTAGCTGAGTAACTTGTGGATCCTCCCAACTTTCAAAATAAAACCAAGGAACTCAGGGGAGGGAGGAAGAGAGCTGAAACACAGAAAAATTGTGATCCAGGGCCAGGATTTTGACAGTGAGGCCAGTTCTATTTGAAGTATGTTAATTCTACATTAGTAACTAAGAACAATATTGTTTAACATGCAGATACAGACATGCACAAAAAAATGAATCTCACTTACCTCATTTTTGGAAGATTCCAAAGAATATTCTATTAAAAAAATATTAATTTTAGTATTTAGCTTAAATATTTTGACATAATTCAGTAGATTTAAAAAAACTTTGAGGAAATATGTTTAAATCAAGCTATGAATGCCAAAGAAGCACATTAAGACAGATACCAATGTTTACGGAGGTTGACAATTATTCCAACTGTTTCAAAAGACTGAATACTTTTCATTTGAAGTTTGTGGTCTTGCTTTCAGCATTAATAGCTACAAATATAGTCCCATGCATTATTTGGAAAGGGATGAGTTTACGTTCTGGATAACTGTGGTCCAGTCTTACATTAATATCAGATAAAAGTTTACAATCATCAGAAACAAGGCTGCAAAGCAATTAGCAAGGTACAAGTTAATGAGTGGCTGTGGCCAAAAGGAATTAAAGGGGTGTTCAGTTGCACAAAGCGAAAATCAGTGAAAACTATCTTTTCACTATTTACAATGCCAGTCATACCCAACCTAGTGTATAATGTGCAGTTCTGGAATCCACAGTTTAAAAAGATACAGAACGGGTTCATTCAGATGAAAAGGCAGCTGGAGAATGAACTGGGATATTCTGCACCAGATAAAGGAGAAAACGGAGGACAAATATTAGTTGAGTTTTTTTTTAATGAGGTTTGGGAATGTAAAGGATTAGTCAGATTATTTGTTTTTGTGTCTCGTGCCAGTACAAAAGGGATGAGCATCAATTAAGAGTTAGATTCTCACAGGACTCAATACTTTGAAGGGGTTATCAATACCTGGAATAGTTTAGCAGGTAAAACTGAACAATGATCTTGAAGAAATATATTATTTTACTGAAATGTAGGACAACATAGACTTACAGCTTTTCTATGTTACTATTTCTTTCTCAAAATTAAAATATATATCACGTCCAAAAAAGTTAGAATGTTAAGTTGTGCACAAAACAAATATTGATAGGCTTTATGGTTATTCTAGCTGCAGCAGATGGCAAATGACATACAATCATTCATACAGCTTCTTTGTGGGAATGGCAGTATTAGAGAATGTAGCCTTCCGCATCACTAACTCAAGAAAAATATAGTTTCATAAATGTGCAGCATCTGGGATTGAGTTCATGAAATTCACGTATCAAATTTAAAATGTCTTAAAATGGATTCAACACAGATTTTCTGCCACAGATATAGCTGCATGCATTCTACTTCCACTCCGTAGACTGAAAAACATAGAAAACAATCTGCTTTGATGTCATGCACACTGGTTCAAAGCTGCTTTAAATGCCATTCAAAAATCACAAGAGTACCAATTGTTAGCACATCTCTGGGTGCAAATAGTAAGCCTGGAACATATAGATTCCATATTTGCCTTTGCCTACTCACAGGTAAAGGAGAAGCTTGACCCAACACTCACCTATTTTCATAGTGCGCTCTGTTCCTTCAACAGTATTGGTACAAATACGTTGTAGTTCACATCTTCCAGTAACCTTTCTTAAAATCCACTTCATCCAAGACCTCAGGAGAGAGCTGTACAGGTAATGCCAAATTAAACCTATCATATTCTGGTGAGGAAAAAAAATAAAGATGATTTCACTAAATATGATTCACAACAGAATGGTTAACCTGCTTTGAGCCTCGGACCCTACAACGTAAAAACTTTCCAGATCTGCCTAAAAATCAGTTCTGCAAAATACAAAAAGCTGCTTCCCAGTAACAGCATCTTATTCACAGACTACAACACCAAGCACCGATGGTGGGAACGGATGTGAACTTGAGTACCCGGTGTAAAAGGATATGATGCTTAGAATGCCAAAGAATGTCCTACTAATCCTTTTCACATTTAAATTTCCATTTCATTTTACTTTATGACTGAATTATAATCACGACTGCAAATTTTCTTTCCATGAAAACAAGGAATAAATAAACTAAAGTTACCAGTAAATCGTTACCACCCAGCTAAATAGAAATATCTTAATTTGAACATGATCGACCTTACGTTTTCCAATAATACCCATGAATTTAAAGCAGCCAAGCTTAATGGAAACAAGCATCCACAAGGCCACTGAAGCCATTAAAATCTTGGATGGTAATAGGAAGAATGAAAGATGATACAAAAAATTGGTTGACACACACACACACAATGGTTTTGAGAGTGTAATGCTGTTCTTTGTTACGACTTGTCCAATCACTAAAATTAGCTTCACTGCTCCTCAGGTAGTGAAAAAGTAAATTGGAACAGAATCTCATCCGAATCACTCTTTATGATTGCTGCTATAAAATATGCGTTTTGTCCGAGAAGGCCATCTCTGATCACTTTTGTGTCCCTCATCATCACTCACAACACCCTCCCATCCACATTTTGTGTCTACCTTTGGCGATAATTCACCCCCGCCCCAAGTTACCTCCAACTCTAGTTTTAAACTCTTAATTATCCAGTCTCTATCCATCATATATTTCTGCAACTACTGAACTGCTCAATCACACCTTCACCTCTACATTTAAAGCAATGATCCTCAGTAACACCTTTACCTCTCTTTTACCCTGGTTATTTCCCTCATTGTGGTTCCCATTTTCAACCTTTCAACTCCAAGATGGAGCTTTGACTGCATGCAGTGAACAATTAGCTTAGCTGTTCATCACGATATCTGGCTGGATCAAATCAAACACCAATGAGCACCATTAAGCTTTCAAAACTGCTCACTGCTCTCGGATCATCCTAAACCGCAAAGATAACCACCTTTCTCCACCATCAACTATCTCCTTAAACAGCTCCTTTATACTTACTCCACGCATCCATTTAACAAATCCATTCAGCTGCCCCTCACATCTCTCCCACCTTCTAACCTACAAAGCAAGGTTCTCCCTTCACCTGAGAACTCGTACCATTTTCTAGTGTCTATTATATAAAAAGAGATATATTTGTTGTGTATCTTGTCCACCATACCTACCTCCTGTCCTCAATCCTATCCCCACTAAACTGCTGACCATCCAATTCCAAACACTTCTTTCCTCTCCAAGGTTCTTGAATGCATTATCACATCCTAAATCTGCATCTATCTTTCCCCCAGTTTCATATTCGAAACTCTCCAATCCAGTTTTCACAGTGAAAAATCCCTTGGCAGTCACCAATGACATTACACAACTGGTGATCATGGTGCACTGTGCTTCCTTAATCAATCTGAGCCAACCGACCTGACAACACCACATCCCTGTTTCTTCTCCATTGGTCAGGTGAATGGGACTGCTCTCACTTGGTTTCATTCTTACCAATCCAGTTATAGCCGAGATCCTCCTGCAATGTTCAGACTGTGGGATGCTTGGGGGGTGGGGTTCAAAGTTGGGCCGTGGCTATGTCGAGGAGGGGGGCGGTGGTCCCCTACCTTGGGGAGGGTTGGGGTGCTTAGCTGGGAATGGATATGGGGGAGTCCCTTGGGCGGTCAGAGGGACCCCGTGCAGGGCTGAGTATTTAAAATAGTTATTGCTGAAGTTAGAAGTGCTTTTATTTTTAACTCTTTCAGAGTAACACTGGCAGAACCATCCAAAGTTAGTGATTTAAATCGCTTTGTGGATGGCTGCAAGGGGAAGCTAGCCTTTCTCGAAAATTGCTGGGTACCCCTTGCGTGGGAACTTCCCAGGGGGATTCCGCAGCGCATCTTTAGGGTACCCCCCCCCCCATCCAAAGTTGGGGAGAGAGGAAGTTATGGGCCATTGTTTTTGACCCCCACCAGAAACTCTATTCCCTAGGTACTGATGACAACCCTCTCCCTAGCTTCTGTCTTGGGCTGAATAAGACTGTTTACAATGAGAGTGTCCTACATGACCGTGGCCTAACTACCAGCTCCATATTACCTCTAGCACTAAAACTACCTACTTCCATCTTACATATAGATGCACACATAGAAAATAGGAGTAGGCCATTCGGCCCTTCCAGTCTGCTCCACCATTCATTATGATCATGCTTGATCGTCAAATTCAATACCCTGATCCTGCCTTCCCACCCCATGTCCTTTGACCCCTTTAGCCCTGATGCCCAAGCCCCATCTTGATAACATTACCCATCTACTACCATAAGTTTTTTTCATATTTATGCTAACTCTGGACTGGACTATTTCAATGCTCTCAATGCCAGTTTCCTATCTTCCATGCCCCATAAACTTGAGCCCACCCGAAACCTCAGCCCATATCATAAATCACACCAAGTCTTGCTCACCCATCACTCTATGCTCACAAATACCAGGACATTGGCTGCTGTTCCACCAACAGCTTGACTTTAAAATATTCTCCTTGTGTTTAAATTGCTTCTCGCCCCTACCTACGTAAACTCCCCCTTACATACGATCTTCTGAGAACTCTGCATTCCTTCAAATATGCCCTCTTGCGCATCAGCAACTTCCTTCAACCCAGCACTGGAGACTTCAGCTGTTTCAGTACTAAGTGTGGAATTCCTTCTCCATACAACTTAGACTCTCCTGCTTTAAAACACTTCTTGAAACTCTTTTGACAAAGCCTTTGAACTAGCATGACCATTTTTCAGAGTCTGCACCAACCACAATCCCACCCAGGCCCTATCCCCACAACCCCATGTTGTTACCCTAGCTAGTCCCCCTGACACTAAGGGGTAATTTAGCATGGCCAATCCACCTAACCCGCACATCTTTGGACTTTGCTAAGTCTGGGCTAACTTCTGTTTTATTATGCTTTTGTTCAGCAGTTTGGGACATTTTGCTACATTAAAGGTGCTGTCTAAATGCAAGCTGGGTGAGGATAGGATCTAGATCATAGAATCCCTACAGCGCAGGAGGAGGCCACTCAGCCCATCAAGTCTGCACTGACTCTCTGACAGTGTCTTGCCCAGTCCCTGTCCCCCCACATTTACCATGGCCAATCCACCTAACCTACACATCTTGGGACTGCGGGAGGAAACCGGAGTACCCGGAGGAAACCCATGCAGCCACGGGAAGGGGGGTGGGGGGAAATGTGCAAGGCCGGAATGGAACCCAGGTCCCTGGCGCTGAGGCAGTAAGGCCAACCACTGTGCCATCCACTAGTTTTCCCTATTTTTTCCTTCACAGTCAAATAGCTTGCAAAAACATACTGTTCATGAATACATATGAAGACACAGTAAAATAGCAGTTAGCAGCCAGTACCTGCAAACTGTCCAAGGTAAAGTTGTGCAATGCTCTGTTCAGGCTGCAGCTGAAGTATCGTGCACAGCTCTAACTGCCTGAGGTGGAGGAAATGGTACTGAAACAAAAAAAGAAAGGCTGTGAGGAAGCTATTGGGAAAAGTTAGATGAACAGGCTCTTCAACCTCAAAAACAGATGCCTCAGACATTCAGTGCAAAGTAAACCGAGTACAATGCCTTCAGATATGTCAGAGCAGCTGCTTACAGGAACGGATTTAAACTAGTGAATGGCAAATTTAGGACATGTCAGGGCATAGAGTACTGCTAAAGCTTAAGCAGCTTCTGTCATTTAAACCAGAAGATCTAATTTATTTAAGAAACACTAGATGCTGTAACAGGATAGGATGAGGATTACAGATAGAAATCAAGTTGCCCAAGGCCCTTCTTCATCAAAAACTATTTCAGGCTTCAGTTAGCACCTCCACAAAATGGGAACAAATGTTAGAGAAAATAAAGCATTGCAAATTGGAAACCTGTGTATAGTATATCCAATTTGAGCGCGATAAACTAGTAATAATCTAGTAACAAGGTGTGATTTTCAATCTGCCACTTTGGCATAAAACCTCTGAGGCCTCGACTTTTACATAAACGCATACAGAAATTTCAACTTTAAAAAAGGCCAGTAAGACCAACTAGTCCATGCTGTTTAGATAAAAGCTGTAGTCCTATATTAACATGGGATGAGAGGAGCAAACTGGGGCTGTGTTGACCCTTCAGTCCTATACTCAGCTTAATGATGAGTTACCATTTAGTAATTTTAGGTAGTAGGAATCTACAATGAATATCATCGTAAGGAGGGAAACAAAGCAAAAGGGAATCAAGGGTTACAGGGAAAGGGCAGGAAAGTGGAATGTCGAAGCAGCCACGATCCTATTGAATGGTGGAGCAGGCTCGAGGTGCCAAACTGTCCACTTCTGTTCCTATTTCTTATGGTCTTAACTAAACATTGAAGAACCACGTGATGATGCAGCAGCATATCCTCTGTGGCTGAGTCAGCTCCATAAACAATTGCATTTGCAGCAAAACAGACAAGGTTTTGCCCTCATATGCCATGCACCATTCAAATAAAAATAAACCTATATGGATTAAAAAGAAACTCTCAGAAGTTCTGGAATATGCTCCACAGAATCATACTAAAACCATAGCAAGAGTGGTTTGCCTATTGAATGATCTAGTCACAGTTGTAAAAGTTGAGGAATCAAGTTAGCTTCTCGGGATGGCACAGTGGTTAGCACTGCTGTCTCACGGTGCCAGGGACACAGGTTCCATTCCCAGCTTGGGTCACTGTCTGTGCGGAGTCTGCACATTCTCCACTTCTCTACTTTGGTTTCCTCCGGTTTCCTCCCACAGTCTGAAATACCTGCTGCATTGGCCATGCCAAATTCTCCCTCAGTGTACCCAAACAGGCACGGGAGTGTGGCAACTAGGGAATTTTCACATTGCAGTGTTAATGTAAGCTTACTTGTGATACTAATAAATAAAATTAATCAGCCTGTCGATTCTTTTGCAGAACATGTCTGCAGTAAGAAGTAAATTCGATTTACTTTTCTAATAACCTGATCTAATAAATTAAACTTAGAAATGGGCTGATGGTCAAAATATACTGAAAGAAATAAACTTTTGGAGGGGAAGGGTTTTGAAAAACATACTGATGTAAAGCCACGAGTGAGTGGGTCTGAGTTGACCCAGTGCCAGCACACGTCCCACTTCCCCAGCCTGCAGCATGAACACTGCAGGCGGAGACAGAGCTCAGAGGACAGGGCCCCCTGAAGGTGCAAAGTGAGCGGGGATTCAACAGCAACAAATGTCCGGCCCCGCTCCAGAGGCCGGCTCTCAGACCCACACCCTCCCACACCGGGGAGCCAGCTCCTCACTCACACACTGACCGCTCCGGGGAGGCAGCGCTTCACTCACGCACTGACCGCTCGGGGAGGCAGCGTTTCACTCACACACTGACCACTCCGGGAAGGTAGCTTCACTCACACACTGACCGCTTGGGGAGGCAGCGTTTCACTCACACACTGACCACTCCGGGAAGGTAGCTTCACTCACACACTGACCGCTCCGGGGAGGCAGCGCTTCACTCACACACAGACCGCTCCGGGGAGGCAGCGCTTCACACACACACTGACCACTCTGGGGAGGCAGCGCTTCACTCACACACTGACCGCTCCGGGGAGACAGCTCCTCACTCTCACACTGACCGTTCCGGGGAGGCAGTGCTTCACTCACACACCGACCACTCCGGGGAGGCAGCGCTTCACTCACACACTGACCACTCCGGGGAGGCAGCTCCTCACTCACACACTGACCGCTCTGGGGAGGCAGCACCTCACTCTCACACTGACCGCTCCGGGGAGGCTGCGCGTCACTCACACACTGACCACTCCGGGGAGGCAGCGCTTCACTCACACACTGACCACTCCGGGGAGGCAGCTCCTCACTCACACACTGACCGCTCTGGGGAGGCAGCACCTCACTCTCACACTGACCGCTCCGGGGAGGCTGCGCGTCACTCACACACTGACCACTCCGGGGAGGCAGCGCTTCACTCTCACACTGACCGCTCCGGGGAGGCAGCGCTTCACTCACACATTGACCGCTCCAGGGAGGCAGCGCTTCACTCACACACTGACCACTCCAGGAAGGCAGTGCTTCATTCACACACCGACCACTCCGGGGAGGCTGCGCTTCACTCACACACTGACCGCTCCGGGGAGGCAGCGCTTCACTCACACACACTGACTACTCCAGGGAGGCAGCGCTTCACTCACACACACTGACCACTCCAGGGAGGCAGCGCTTCACTCACACTGACCGCTCCGGGGAGGCAGCGCTTTACTCACTCACACTGACCACTCCAGGGAGGCAGCGCTTCACTCACACTGACCGCTCCGGGGAGGCAGCGCTTTACTCACTCACACTGACCACTCCAGGGAGGCAGCGCATCACTCACACACACTGACCACTCCAGGGAGGCAGCGCTTCACTCACACACACTGACCGCTCCGGGGAGGCAGCGCTTCACTCATAAGAACATAAGAACATAAGAAATAGGAGCAGGAGTAGGCCATCTAGCCCCTCGAGCCTGCCCCGCCATTCAATAAGATCATGGCTGATCTGACGTGGATCAGTACCACTTACCCGCCTGATCCCCATAACCCTTAATTCCCTTACCGATCAGGAATCCATCCATCCGCGCTTTAAACATATTCAGCGAGGTAGCCTCCACCACCTCAGTGGGCAGAGAATTCCAGAGATTCACCACCCTCTGGGAGAAGAAGTTCCTCCTCAACTCTGTCTTAAACCGACCCCCCTTTATTTTGAGGCTGTGTCCTCTAGTTTTAACTTCCTTACTAAGTGGAAAGAATCTCTCCGCCTCCACCCTATCCAGCCCCCGCATTATCTTATAAGTCTCCATAAGATCCCCCCTCATCCTTCTAAACTCCAACGAGTACAAACCCAATCTCCTCAGCCTCTCCTCATAATCCAAACCCCTCATCTCCGGTATCAACCTGGTGAACCTTCTCTGCACTCCCTCCAATGCCAATATATCCTTCCTCATATAAGGGGACCAATACTGCACACAGTATTCCAGCTGCGGCCTCACCAATGCCCTGTACAGGTGCATCAAGACATCCCTGCTTTTATATTCTATCCCCCTCGCAATATAGGCCAACATCCCATTTGCCTTCTTGATCACCTGTTGTACCTGCAGACTGGGCTTTTGCATCTCATGCACAAGGACCCCCAGGTCCCTTTGCACGGTAGCATGTTTTAATTTGTTTCCATTGAGATAGTAATCCCATTTGTTATTATTTCCTCCAAAGTGTATAACCTCGCATTTCTCAACGTTATACTCCATTTGCCATATCCTCGCCCACTCACTCAGCCTGTCCAAATCTCTCTGCAGATCTTCTCCGTCCTCCACACGATTCACTTTTCCACTTATCTTTGTGTCGTCTGCAAACTTCGTTACCCTACACTCCGTCCCCTCCTCCAGATCATCTATATAAATGGTAAACAGTTGCGGCCCGAGTACCGATCCCTGCGGCACGCCACTAGTTACCTTCCTCCAACCGGAAGGTACTCACACACTGACCGCTCCGGGGAGGCAGCGCTTCACTCACACATTGACCGCTCCGGGGAGGCAGCGCTTCACTCACACATTGACCGCTCCAGGGAGGCAGCGCTTCACTCACACACTGACCGCTCCGGGGAGGCAGCGCTTCACTCACACACTGACCGCTCCGGGGAGGCAGCGCTTCACTCACACACTGACCGCTCCGGGGAGGCAGCGCTTCACTCACACACACTGACCACTCCGGGGAGGCAGCGCTTCACTCACACACACTGACCGCTCCGGGGAGGCAGCGCTTCACTCACACACACTGACCGCTCCAGGGAGGCAGCGCTTCACTCACACGGACCGCTCCGGGGAGGCAGCGCTTCACTCACACACACTGACCGCTCCGGGGAGGCAGCACTTCACTCACACACTGACCGCTCCGGGGAGGCAGCGCTTCACTCACACACTGACCGCTCCGGGGAGGCAGCGCTTCACTCACACACTGACTGCTCCGGGGAGGCAGCGCTTCACTCACACACTGACCGCTCCGGGGAGGCAGCGCTTCACTCACACACACTGACCGCTCCGGGGAGGCAGCGCTTCACTCACACACACTGACCACTCCGGGGAGGCAGCGCTTCACTCACACACACTGACCGCTCCGGGAGGCAGCGCTTCACTCACACACTGACCGCTCCGGGGAGGCAGCGCTTCACTCACACACTGACCGCTCCGGGGAGGCAGCGCTTCAGTCACACACTGACCGCTCCGGGGAGGCAGCGCTTCACTCACACACTGACCGCTCCGGGGAGGCAGCGCTTCACTCACACACTGACCGCTCTGGGGAGGCAGCGCTTCACTCACACACTGACCGCTCCGGGGAGGCAGCGCTTCACTCACACACTGACCGCTCCGGGGAGGCAGCGCTTCACTCACACACTGACCGCTCCGGGGAGGCAGCGCTTCACTCACACACTGACCGCTCCGGGGAGGCAGCGCTTCACTCACACACTGACCGCTCCGGGGAGGCAGCGCTTCACTCACACACTGACCGCTCCGGGGAGGCAGCGCTTCACTCACACACTGACCGCTCCGGGGAGGCAGCGCTTCACTCACACACTGACCGCTCCGGGGTGGCAGCGCTTCACTCACACACTGACCGCTCCGGGAGGCAGCGCTTCACTCACACACTGACCCCTCCGGGGAGGCAGCGCTTCACTCACACACTGACCGCTCCGGGGAGGCAGCGCTTCACTCACACACTGACCGCTCCGGGAGGCAGCGCTTCACTCACACACTGACCGCTCCGGGGAGGCAGCGCTTCACTCACACACTGACCGCTCCGCACAAACTTCCGACCGCGGTGGTTCACCGTCACCAGGCCAACAACCCGCCGGAAACGCGTCACCGCCGAACCGCGCGTGGAAGGGGCTGGAGGACGGCGGGGCGGAGCAGGAGGCTCGGAAGGCCGGGGTAAGCGGAACAGGAGGATGCGCCAGGCGGGGCAGGAGGCTGACGGGGGTGGGGCAAGCGGAAAGGGGGCGGGATATGAGCGCACGGTAGGATGGGGGAAGGATGCAAGAGGGCGGGGGAGGAGGACGAGTGAGTGGAGACTGGGGGCGGGGTGCGAGCGGGGGAGGCGGGGTGCGAGCGGGGGGGGCGGGGTGCGAGCGGGGGGGGGCGGGGTGCGAGCGGGGGGGGGGCGGGGTGCGAGCGGGGGGGGGGCGGGGTGCGAGCGGGGGGGGGGCGGGGTGCGAGCGGGGGGGGGCGGGGTGCGAGCGGGGGGGGGGCGGGGTGCGAGCGGGGGGGGGGCGGGGTGCGAGCGGGGGGGGGGGCGGGGTGCGAGCGGGGGGGGGGGGCGGGGTGCGAGCGGGGGGGGGGGCGGGGTGCGAGCGGGGGGGGGGGCGGGGTGCGAGCGGGGGGGGGCGGGGTGCGAGGGGGGGGGGGGCGGGGTGCGAGCGGGGGGGGGCGGGGTGCGAGCGGGGGGGGGGGCGGGGTGCGAGCGGGGGGGGGGGCGGGGTGCGAGCGGGGGGGGGGCGGGGTGCGAGCGGGGGGGGGGCGGGGTGCGAGCGGGGGGGGGCGGGGTGCGAGCGGGGGGGGGCGGGGTGCGAGCGGAGGGGGGGCGGGGTGCGAGCGGGGGGGGGGCGGGGTGCGAGCGGGGGGGGGGCGGGGTGTGAGCGGGGGGGGGGCGGGGTGTGAGCGGGGGGGGGCGGAGTGTGAACGCGCCGTGGCGTGAGCGGGGGGGCGGGGGCGGTGTGTGAGCGGGGCGGGGCGTCAGCGGGGGTGTTAGAGGGGGGCGGGGAGTGAGAGGGGGGCGGGGTGTGAAGGCGCAGGGGGGGCGGGGTGTGAAGGCGCAGGGGGGGCGGGGTGTGAAGGCGCAGGGGGGGCGGGGTGTGAAGGCGCAGGGGGGGCGGGGTGTGAAGGCGCAGGGGGGGCGGGGTGTGAAGGCGCAGGGGGGGCGGGGTGTGAAGGCGCAGGGGGGGCGGGGTGTGAAGGCGCAGGGGGGCAGGGTGTGAAGGCGCGGGGGGGGCGGGGTGTGAAGGCGCAGGGGGGGCGGGGTGTGAAGGCGCAGGGGGGGCGGGGTGTGAAGGCGCAGGGGGGGCGGGGCGTGAAGGCGCAGGGGGGGCGGGGCGTGAAGGCGCAGGGGGGGCGGGGCGTGAAGGCGCAGGGGGGGCGGAGCGTGAGCCGTGGGCGGGAAGCGGGGCGTGAGCGGGGGGCGGGCCGCGTGAGGGGGAGGGGGAAACGGTTGCTGAAGGGACGGTTTTACGGTTCCCTGATTGGTTCACTTTACACGGCCCTGATTGGCCATTCGGTGAGAAGGCTGTGATTGGTTGCTATGAGGACGGTGTGTGTGGGGCCTAATGGAGAGGGTTGGGAATCATTCACCCGGTAAAAATAACTCACCTCCAGGAGCTGTATGAAAATGTTCGGGATAAAATCGCTCTGAAGCATTTTTGATCGCGAACTGTTTGTGTGAAATAATCGGGAAACGCCACTGGGGTAATCTGTATGGGGGTTAATCTATATGGGGGTTAATCTATAGGAGAGTTAATATATATGGGGTTAATCTATAGGAGGATTGATCTATATGGGGGGTTAATCTATAGGAGGTGCAGTGGTTATTCTATAAGGAGTTTGTTTAATTTACAGGAGGTTTGTTTTAATCCATAGGAAACACTGGGGTTATTTTATAAGAGGTCGTAGGGTTAATTTATAGGAGGTACTAGGTTTAATCTACAGGAAACATTCATCTACAGGAGGTGCTCTGATTAATCTGTGAGATACTGGGGTTAATTTATAAGAGTATAATACATTAATTTTTAGGAGAAAACTGATAGAGTTGCAAAATCCTGGGAATTGCTGAAAATGAAGAGCCAAACAAGGTAAATGAGTTGACAGCACAAATCATTGTGAACGAGTATGATCTGGTGGCCATTACAGAGACAGGTGGCAGGATGGTCATGACTAGGCGTTAAATATCCAGGGGTATTATTAGACTGTTCGGAGGGACAGAAAGGAAGGTAAGGGAGGTGGTGTAGCTCTGATATTTAAGGATGATATCAGGGCGGAACTGAGAGATGATATAGGTTCTATGGAAAAAAGTTGAATCCATTTGGGTGGAAATTAGAAATAGTAAGGAGAAAAAGCCACTAATAGGCGTAGTCTGTAGGCCACTAAATAATGACATCATGGGGTGGGGGGGGGTGAGAAATAAACAAAGAAATAACTGATGCATGTAAAAATGGTACAGCAATTATCATGGGGGATTTTAATCTGCATATCAATTGGTCAAACCAGGTCGGTCAGTGCAGCCTTGAGGAGGAGTTCATAGAATGTATCCCTGATAGCTTCCTTGAATGGTATGTAATGGAACCTATAAGGGAGCAAGCTATCCTAGATCTGGTCCTGTGTAATGAGACAGGAATAATTAATGATCTTGCAGTTAGGGATCCTCTTGAAAGAAGCGATCACAGTATGGTTGAATTTAAAATACAGATGGAGTGTGAGAAGGTAAAATCCAATACCAGTGTCTTGTGCTTAAACAAAGGAGACTACAAAGGGATGAGGGAGGAGTTGGCTAAGGTAGAGTAGGAGCAAAAACTTTCTGGTGGGACAATTGAGGAACAGTGGAGGACTTTCAAAGCAATCTTTCACAGTGCTCAGCAAAAGTATATACCAGTGATAAGGAAGAGCTGGAGAAAAAGAGATAATCAGCCATGGATATCTAAGGAAATAAAGGAGGATATGAAATTGAAAGAAAATGCATACAAAGTGACAAAGATTAGTGGGAACCTAGAGGATTGAGAAATCTTAAAGGGCAGCAGAAAGCCACGAAAAAAGCTATAAAGAAAAGTAAGATGGATTATGAGTAAACCAGCTCAGAATATAAAAAGAGCAAAAGTTTCTACAAATATATAAAATGAAAAAGAGTAGCGAAAGTAAACATTGGTCCTTTAGAGGACTGTAATAACTGGAAATGAGAAAATGGCTGAGGCATTGAACAGGTATTTTGTGTCGGTCTTCACAGTGGAAGTCACAAATAGCATGCCAAAAATTGATGACAGGAAGGCAGGATAGAACCTAGAAACTATCATTATCACGAAAGAGGTAGTGTTGGACAAGTTAATGGGGCTAAAGGTAGACAAGTCTCCTGGTCCTGATGGAATGCATCCCAGGGTACTAAAAGAGATGGCGGGAGAAATAGCAAATGCACTAGTGGTAATTTACCAAAATTCACTGGACTCTGGGGTGATTCCCGCAGATTGGAAAACAGCAAATGTGACGCTACTGTTTAAAAAAGGAGGTAGACAAAAGGCAGGTAACCATAGGCCGGTTAGCTTAACTTCTGTAGTAGGGAAAATGCTTGAATCTATCATCAAGGAAGAAATAGCGAGACATCTGGATATAAATTGTCCCATTGGTAAGACGCAGCATGGGTTCATGAAGGAAAGGTCATGTTTGACTAATTTTGTTGGAATCTTTTGAGAACATTACATGTGCAGTGGACAATGGAGAGCCTGTGGATGTGGTGTATCTGGATTTCCAGAAAGCATTTGACAAGGTGCCGCACCAAAGACTGCTCCATAAGATAAAGCCGCACGGTGTTGCGGGTAATGTATTAGCATGGAAAGAGGATTGGTTAACTAACAGAAAGCAAAGAATGGGGTAAATGGGTGTTTTTCTGGTTGGCGATCAGTGACTAGTGGTGTGCCTCAGGGATCAGTGTTGAGACTGCAATTGTTTACTATATACATAGATGATTTGGAGTTGGGGACTAAGTGTAGTGTGTCAAAATTCGCAGATGACACTAAGATGGATGGCAGAGCAAAGTGTGCAGAGGACGTTGAAAGTCTGCAAAGGGATATAGATAATCTAAGTGAGTGGGCGAGGGTCTGGCAGATGGAGTACAATGTTGGTAAATGTGAGGTCATCCATTTTGGTCGGAATAACAGCAAAATGGACTATTATTTAAACGATAAAAAATTGCGGCATGCTGCTGTGCAGAGGGACCTGGGTGTCCTTGTGCAGGAATCTCAAGGAGTTGGTTTGCAGGTGCAGCAGATAATTAAGAAGGCAAATGGAATTTTGTCCTTTATTGCTAGAGGGATGGAGTTTAAAAACAAGGAGGTTATGTTGCAGCTGTATAAGGTGCTGGTGAGGCCACACCTGGACGACTGTGTACAGTTTTGGTCTCCTTACTTGAGAAAGGATATACTGGCACTGGAAGGGGTACAGAGGAGATTCACTAGGTTGATTCCGGAGTTGAGAGGGTTGGCTTATGAGGAGAGACTGAGGCTATACCCATTGGAATTCAGAAGAATCATAGAATCCTACAGTGCAGAAAGAGGCCATTCGGCCCATCGAGTCTGCATCAACCACAATCCCACCCAGGCCCTATCCATATATCCCTACATATTTACCCACTAACCCCTCTAACCTATGCATCCCGGGACACTTAGCGGCAATTTAGAATGGCCAATCAACCTAGCCTGCACATCTTTGGACTGTGGGAGGAAACTGGAGCACCCGGAGGAAACCCACGCAGGCACAGGGAGAATGTGCAAACTCCACACAGATAGCGACCCGAGCCGGGATTCGAACCCAGGTCCCTGGAGCTGTGAAGCAGCAGTGCTAACCACTGTGCTACCATGCCGTGAGGGGAGATCTTATAGGAACATATAAGATTATGAAGGGAATAGAAAAGATAGAAGCAGGGAAGTTGTTTCCACTGGCGGGTGAAAGTAGAACTAGGGGACATAGCCTCAAAATAAGGGAAAGCAGATTTAGGACTGAGTTGAGGAGGAACTTCTTCACACAAAGGGTTGTGAATCTGTGGAATTCCCTGCCCAGTGAAGCAATTGAGACTACCTCATTGAATGTTTTTAAGGCAAGGATAGATACATTTTTGAACGGTAAAGGAATTAAGGGTTATGGTGAGCGGGCGGGCAAGTGAAGCTGAGTCCACGAAAAGATCAACCAAGATCTTATTGAATGGCGGAGCAGATGGCCTTATATCTTTCAATATCAACCACAATGTACATTGAGGTGTACCTGTGCAGTCCCTCATCAGAGCTCCAGGGAAGTCCTGACCCGCCATGCATGCCAACTGCCTGGAAAGTTTAAACTTCTGATGGACACTTTTTCTGCACTCTGGGCCTCTGCAAAAATTTCTCCAGTGCTGAACATACCAGACATTTGAACCTGTTATGTGCTACTAACGTGGATACTTTCATGTGTAAAGTTTCATTCAAGAATCCTGGTGTAGGTCAGTGATTAATAGAGGAGCTCACACCACCACTCCCAGTGCCATACACATATGCCATCACCCACTGTCAAACCCATCCCCTGAGCAGACTGCCACCATCCCACCTGCTCAATTTCCTTCACTCGCTCCCATCCCGACTAACACTATTAATGCCCGTAAGACCATTACAACTTACCAGAATGTGGCAGCTCTGGGCAGGAAAGGGGAGGGCAAGAGGTAAGTCCTTGCCTCTCCTGCATTCTACATCCTTCAGCCCCTTGGGCGGCATCTTGGGATCCCTTCTGCACCCAGAACCAGAAGATATGGCTACTGTTATGAATAACAAATAAGTTTGCCATTTGTAATTATCTTTGCTTGCAGTCAGTGGCAATTCGAACAGGATTGCTGCTGACTGGAAGATCTGGCCCATTAAATTGTAACCTCGAATTTATGGAATTTTTTTCCAGACTGTTGGTAAATTCTAAAAACTTTGTAGAGTTAGAATAATTCACGTACCAGTAGAGTCTTTGAACATAACTTCTACTTTGTTATTGAACAAAGATACTTCATGCATATGTGAGTAAAATTATAATAACTCATATTTGACTAATAGGAACATTGAACATTTATAATCTTCAATAACAAAGATAATTCACACATATACCCTGCCTCATGGCACCCTCGCCCCTCATAAACTCTCTGCACCGCTATGCAATGATGTGTAACACACTTCCACGGTTTCTTTTAACTAACTTCAATGATTTCCTTTTGAGGAACATCTACTTCTGGCCCAAAAACATTCTGCCAATAGATGAGTCATTTTTTCCCGAACTTTGTGCTGACTGACACCCAGTGATTCAGGTTAGGTGGAGCCCTCCTTGGCTGCTTCTTTGGAAGCGTGTTCACACATGCATCTTCTTTTGTCTGCTCTGGTTGCTCAACTCTTGTCCATCTTTTTCAATTTCCATCTTCATAAGCATAATTCCCTCAGAAGAGCGAAAGCAAGGCAATTTCCCTCAAAAGCTTCCAGCACCCAGTGAGGAGCCACAGGGTTGTGTCATTGCTGTGCGGGGGGGAAAGCCAATCAAAGCACTGGGAAATGTTGCAAAGGAGCAGCCAATTGGACACATTTTTATCATATTCAAAAAAATGTCACGAATGCGAGGGACAGGCTCCCAGTAAACTTACTTTTTTCAAAAGGAGAGTAATTTTTCAATAGAGTAATTTTTGCACAGCTGTTAAAGTTTAATGTTTTGAAGTTTATTTATTAGTGTCACTAATAGGCTTACATCAAAACTGCAATGAAGTTACTGTGAAAATCCCCTCGTTGCCCACTCCGGCGCCTGTTAGGGTACACTGAGGGAGAATTTAGCACGGCCAGTGCACCTAACCAGCACATCTTTCGGATTGTGGGAGGAATCCGGAGCGCCCGGAGGAAACCCACGCAGACATGGGGTGAACGTGCAAACTCCACACAGACAGTGATCCAAGACGGGAATAGAATCCTTGTCCCTGGCACTGTGAGGCAGCAGTGCTAACCACTGTGCCACCATGCCGCTGTTGTCACTGTCTAATTCAATTTTTGGCATATTGATATTTCCATTTACTGAATCTTAATCCTCGTTTATGCTGATTCATCAAGTTTTGGGGATTTAAACTTCTGGTTATGTTTCTGAAAGGCATTTTAAATAAGTGTAAGTTGAATTGCACCAGTGCTATAATAATGTTGCCCAAATGTAAAAAAGAACACACACACTGTCAGAGGTTGCTATATTATAGGGGCAAGGTGCATGAACAGCCACCATAGGCCAGGCAGCAGGAGGAGAGATGTTGTGAATTTCTATTCTAGACTCACAGTGATAGCTTTTGTAAACTCCTTTTACAGAGAGTCATCACTTCATCAGGACTTGAATATCATTGGCCTTTGCATGTGGAAGGAGAAATGTTTTAACTAATCACACAGCCTGAAAAAGCATTGTCCCAGTCACAACAGAGAGAAACCATACACATGAGCGACGTGTGGGTGAGGCTTCAACTGATCCTGGAGAGAGACAAACCCTCACCATGGACAAACCATGGAAATGTGGATACTGTGGGAAGGGATTCAGTTACCCGTCCCAGATAGAAAATCATCGGCGCAGTCACACTGGGGAGAGACCATTCAACTGCTCCGTCTGTGAGGAAGAATTCACTCAGAGATCTAGCCTTTTGACACACCAACGAATTCACACTGGGGAGAGACCATTCATCTGCTTGGAGTGTGGGAAAGGATTTACTCAGTCAGCCAGCCTGCGAAGACACCAGCGAGTTCACACTGGGAAGAGACCGTATACCTGCACCGTGTGTGGGAAGGGATTCAGTCAGTCAGCCAATTTTCTGAGACACCAGCGAATTCACACTGGAGAGAAGCCATTCACCTGCTCCATGTGTGGGAAAGGATTCATTCAGTCATCTGAGCTTCTGACACACCAGCGAGTTCACACTGAGGAGAGACCTTTTCAATGCTCTGACTGTCGGAAGCGTTTTAAAAGTACAAAGCAGCTTCTGGCCCATCAGCGCACTCACACTGGGGAGAGGCCATTCACCTGCTCCGTGTGTGGAAAGGGATTCACTCGTTCATCCACTTTGCTGACACACCAACAGGTTCACACTGGGGAGAAGACATTCATGTGCTCTGATTGTGGGAAGGGATGCATTACTTCATCCCACCTACTGATACACCAGCGTGTTCACACTGGGGAAAGGCCGTTCACGTGTTCAATGTGTGGAAAGACATTCATTCAGTCATCACACCTGCAGAAACACCAGAGAGTTCACAAGTGACTGGAAGGGTTGGATTCTGCTCTTATTGGTGCTATTAATCACATCCATGTTTATTTTGACAGTTGGTGAATGTTTCTGCTGATGGTAACAACACTCTATCTTTTAATTCACTTAAATTTAATTCAATTCATTAATTTGATTAATATTAATGTAATAATTCACCCGATTGGCTGTTGTTGGATGACATTTTTTAAATAAAAATTCACCTGATTGGCTGTTCCTTCATGACATTTCCCAGTGCTTCGATTTTCTCTCCCCTCACACATCAGGGACTCAGCCGTATGACGACTCATTCAGTGCAGGAACCTTCCACTTATTTTCACCCATCTGAGGGAATCATGCTCATGAAGGAGGTACTTAGAAAATGCTTGTTAATAATATTATGGAACTACTTTAACATCAGGGCAAGTGTTTTTCTCAACATAAAGCACTTGCTGCAAACTGTCTGGAGGTATTTGTGAGATGGAAGGAACTGTATTCGTCACAAAAGTTGGCCCCATTTTCATTGCTGTATGCTCACAATAATGAGGCTCTTCATTGCAACAGTGCCAAACTGACATAGCAAAGGTTGCACCAGCTACTTTCAAAGATGCTGCACGGTTGCATAACCGAAGACAACTTTGGGCTGTCTGCCATAGAGACGAGCCGCCTCTCTGTGGAAGCAACAATACAAACTATGCTGAGATTGCAATGCAAATCCTAAAAGATCAGATCTCCCGGCATGTAAAGGCCCGCAACTTTGTCCAGTTGTTAAATTTCTTGCTGATGAGGTGGGTGGGGTATTATGATGTAGGCAAGATGGCCTACAAGATGAAGGCATGTAGAATCGCCGGCACCAATGCACCTCTCGCTGAGCACCCCTCCCATAGCATTCTATGGTTGGAGCAAGAGGTCAGCGAGAGCATGCCCTCCCCCCTGGAAGCCTCGGATGGATCTGTATCCAAGGTTACCATCACAACATCAGAGCAGTCTTCTTGAAAGTCAACCCACGGAGAGCAACTGGCCTGGATGGGGTACCCGGACGAGCACTCAGATCCTGCGCGGACCAGCTGATGGGGGTATTTGCAGACATCTTTAACCTCTCTTTACACCAACCTGAGGTCCCTGTTTCAAGAAGACGACCATCATCCCAGTACCAAAATAAAGCCATGCAGTCTGCCTTAATGACTATCGTCCTGTGGCTCTGACATTCATCAAAGATGGCACGAATCAATTCTAGCGTCCCAGACAGCCTGGATCCAATACAGTCTGCCTATTGCTGCAACAGGTCCACAGCAGACGCCATCTCCCTGGCCCTACACTCAACCCTGGAACACCTGGATAACAAAGACACCGATGTCAGACTCCTGTTTATTGACTACAGCTCAGCCTTCAACACCATTATTCCTACAAAACACATCTCCGAACTCCGTGGCCTGGGACTCGGCTCCTCCCCCTGCGACTGAATCTTAGACTTCCTAATCCACAGACTGCAATCAGTAAGGATAGGCAACAACACCTCTTCCACGATCATTCTCAACACCAGTGCCCCACAAGACTGTGTCTTCAGCCACTTGCTATACTCCTTAAACGCCTATGACTGTGTGGTCAAATTCCCCTCCAACTTGATTTTCAAGTTTGTTGATGACACCACCGTAGTGGGTCGGATCTCAAACAATGATGAGACGGAGTGCAGGAAAGAGATAGAGAATGTGGTGAACTGGTGTGGCAACAATAATCTCTCTCTCGATGTCAACAAAATGAAGGAGATAGTCATTAACTTCAGGAAGCATAGTGGAGGACATGCTCCTGTCTACATCAACGGGACGAAGTAGAAATGGTTGAGAGCTTCAAATTTCGTGGTGTCCAGATCACCAACAACCTGTCCTGGTCCCTCCACACCGATGCTATAGTTAAGAAAACCCACCACGCCTCTACTTTCTCAGGAGGCTACAGAACTTTGGCATGTCCGCTACAACTCTCAAATTTTACAGATGCACCATAAAAAGCATTCTTTCTCGTTGCATCACAGCTTGGTATGGCTCCTGCACTGTTCAAGACTGCAAGAAACTACAAAGAGTTGTGAACGAAGCCCAGTCCCTGACACAAACTAGCCTCCCATCCATTGACTCTGTCTACACTTCCCGCTGCCTCCGAAAAGCAGCCAGCATAATCGAGGACCTCACCCACCCAGAACATTCTTGAGGTACAAAATGTATCCACTACTGACAAGGAGTATCAAGTGGATATAGAGATTGGAATGTGCACATGCTATGTTGGGTTCAACGGCGCACTTTGTAAACATCAATATACCATAGTGAAACATTACAGGATCCATTCTTTCAACTTCCTCTCTATCAATAATAAGAGAATGTGCCTAAAGCTGCTTTACCTGGCTATCGGAAATGAAATTGTGATCGGTGCAAATTCGATGGGCCGAATGGCCTCCCTCTGCACTGTAGTGATTCTATGAAAATACACCCGAGGGCTAGTTTTGTCTCTCTGCCTGCAGGTCCCCATAAAGCACACCAGGAAAAGAAATCCTCACACCGGTACATGTTTAAGCTGAACATATGGAGGAAACCACGAAAAGCAGAAATAATTCCATAAATGGTGACTGTGGGCATTTCAGGATAGAGTGGACCTTCGATAAAATAGAAGCAGATGTGATCAAAATGACACATTGTCTTCTAAAACAGATGAAAGAAAAATCCCCAGAAACTCAAGTCAATAGTTTAAGCATTTGCACAGCAAAGTCGGACACTGAAGAGTGATCCTGCAACTGTGTCTGCACTGAAGACATTTGGGAAGTATACTGGGGCTGCCCATTACAGCTGTGACGAGGCACATAAATCAAGGTACGACCAACTGCAGTAAGCAGGAGAATAAGTGCATTTGGGGCCTTCAAACGAGAAGGAGACTGAAAATTGCTGGTGGACAGCTGAGAAGCTGCAGCAGACGAACAAAATGCACGTGTGAATTGTCTTCCATATAACAGCCAAGGGAGGGCTCCATCTAACCTGAATCATTGTGTGTCAGTCAATGAGAATATGTCCAAATGCTGGAATGTTATTGGGCCACAAGTAGAAGTTCCTTAAAAAGAAATCAGGAAGTTAGCAAAAAGTGTGGAAGTGCGTTACCCATCATTAAGGCGCAGTGAGGAATATCTATGATTGACGAGAAAGTTATGTGGCAGAACCAATGTCGGAAGAATATTTGATGAGCAATATTATGAAAGCTATGTTCAAAATTTCTCTTGGTTTTGTATGAATTATTGTAATTCTACATGTGTAATCAAAACATCTTTGTTGAGAAATATAGTAGAAATTATGGTCAAAGTTCCTATCAGTATTAACTGTGCACATGTATTCCCAAAGCATTTTTGAGTAATATGGTAGAAGTTATATTCCAAGTTCACAGTATTTTACACATGTAGAATTCCTTTGTGGAGTAATGTAGTAAACATTATGTTGAAAGTTCCTATTAGTATTATGTAGAATTAGAATAAAGTTTATGGTATTCTTCAACAATCTTTTTAAAAATCCATAAATCCCAAGTTGAAATTTGATGGGTGAATGCGCCAGATCTTTCGGTCAGCAGCAATGCTTCTGTTATCGCTGATGACTGCAAGCAAAGATAATTACAAATGACAATCTGTTTTTGTAACTGTAGCCAGGTCTTATGGTCCCGGGTACATCAGGGATCCCAGGATGCAGCCATTGGGGCAAAAGAACATGGAAGGCAAGAGAGGTGAGGACACGGCCCCTTCTTCCCACTGTCTTCTTTCCTGACTGCAGTTGCTATATTCTAGTAAATTTTAAAGGTTTTGAAGGATTTGGTGAAGTTTAGTAGGGGTGGGGGTGAGTGGAGAGGAATGGATAGTCAGGGTGGTGGACATTGTGTTTGTAGGAGTAGGCACTGGTGAGTGGGTTTGATAGTAGGTGATGGTACTGGGTGAACTCCCCTATTAATCACAGATCTATGCCAGGTCTTTATCACTGAAGCTAACCATGTAGGTAGTTAGTAACAGATCCAAATGTCCAATACAAAGTTCAGTGTCGGAGAAATTGTTTGCAGCGGCCTAGCACAAAACTATCCATTGGTAGTTTAAACTTTCTGGCCAGTTAGTGTGCCTGCCAGGTCAGAACATTCATGGGGCCCAGATGCACAACAGCAGATGTACACCTCAAAGTATGGGTTGCTGTTGGGTAATGGTAAACCTGGCCCATTGCTCTTCAATTTTAAAGATTCCTAGGATTTTGGAACTCTACTAGTCCACTCCAATAAACTAACCTTAGTGCTCTCTATAAATTAACTCAAGTACCTCAGAACCTTGCCCCAGAACCTCCTCTACATTACCCCATGACTTCCTGTAAATTATACCATGACCTCCTCTAGGTTAACCCAATGCTTCCTATAGATTAACCCCAGTGTCTTCTATAAATTAATACCAGTAACTCTTATAAATTACCCAACGTGCACCTAAAGTTACCTAGCTATGACTGTAACACAACATTCTGCATCCTCTCCTTTCCTTCCCTATGTTGTATAGCATGCAAGAAACAATATTTTTCACAGTATACTAATACATGTGACAATAATAAATCAAATCAAATCAGTTTCCATGAGCCTGAGTATTTCATGAACAGTTCACGTTCAAAGTCGCTTTGGAATTTTTTTCCCCCAAATAAATTAGTTCTTCACTGATCTTTCCTAAAATAGTTCCAACAAAAAATAATTTTCGTTCAGTTTGTCAAAAGACCAAGCAGTGTGTTCAAACTGTCTTCATATAAGCACATCCATGGAAGTCTCTGATTAGCCAATCAGAGTGTCTGACAGAATGGCCAATCAGGATGCTGAACAGTGAGCCAATCAGGGCAACGAATAGCTGTCCCATTGATCAACAGTTTGGCAGGGAGGGAAATTGCAGCCATGGTGGAGGGAGCCTGGGATGGGGCAGGAGCAACTAAGGGCAGCAAGTGCAAAGGATCATCATTACCTTTGCTCATAAGGGTCTGGGCACATTAGGTGTCCTATTGAGGCCCCTCCAGATTGTAACCAACGAGAAATTAATAGAACCTTCCGCTTTTATCTTAATTTTGCTGCAAAATATCTTGAAAAAGTTACATTTGTTAAATGAGACATAACTTTTTTTAATGGAATACTACATTCCCAATTATTGCTAAACACCCCCTCGGGCTCAGATATGCTCATTTTAAATTTGTTGAATCTCAAATTTAAAAGAAACTCCATATTTTGTTTTTTCAGGTTTATTTATGATGTTTTAGTTTCAGCTTAATTGAACCATAGTTTATTTTGTGATCTAAAAATTTAAATTAGAAGCAGTGATAATCTGTGCTTTTAATATCCCTGGTTTACTGTCTGTGAGAATACTTGTGTGTGATTAGCTGCTTCCCCTTCTTGATGGCAACACATCCCAGGATGTCTGGAGATCCCTTGACTTGGCACCAGATCTAAATAACCATCAGGAGAGAGGAAATACATGCCACAGAGATTGGTAGATGTTAGTTGACAGCGTTTGAGCTCAGTGGTGAGCAGTGCTGTTTCGTCACTGGTCATGAAATTCTGCCTAAGATGTTGCTGTCTGTGTTGGCCTGTTCCACAAGCTGCATTACATTGGTATCCTGTATCACAGTGAGAGAAAGGGTATGGTGAAGTTGGTGTACTTACCCATTAACATGGCAAAATAAATTAGGGTTTATCTGTTCAATTAGTGTTAAGTGACTTATTTAATGGTGTGGCTACTGCCAAATAACCTCTCTGGCACTGAAAAATGAATCTTACAAGTAGGAAATGTCATTCTTCAGATTTTTTTACTACAGCATATTTTTATATAACGCAGCTATGATTTTCCCCCTCAATTGCTAGGGTTAGTTCGTTGTTCAGGAAGTGAATCTTCAACTCCTAGAGATTCCAGGACAGCACTGGAGAAGTTGTCAATTTCTCCACACTCTGGTGCAGAGAGTAAAGTTGTCTGTCAGCTCTGGGACATCTTTCTATCATGTCTGGGCAATCTCCAGTCCCATAATTTTTGTTCCAATTTATAATGCAAGACACTTCCTTTATTTAAAGAGGTGACTACTGAAGGCAGCGGTAGATCTTTTTATTTAGTTTATCTTTCTGTCTCTCCTTTTTGACATAATTTATTGTCACATGTATTGGGATACAGTGAAAAGTATTGTTTCTTGTGCGCTATACAGATAAAACATACTGTTCAAAGAATAAATAGGGGAGAAGGAAAGGAGAGGGTGCAGAATATAGTATTACAGTCATAGCTAGGGTGTAGAGAAAGATCAGCTTAAAATAGAGTAGGTCCATTCAAACGTTTGATGGAAGCGGAGAAGAAGCTGTTCTTGAGTCGGTTGGTATTGACCTCAGACTTTTGTATATTTTTCCCGACAGAAGAAGGTGGAAGAGCATATGTCCGGGGTGCGTGGGGTCCTTGATTATGCTGGCTACTTTTCCAAAGCAACAGGAAGCGTAGACAGATTCACTGCAGGGGAGACTGGTTTGCGTGATGAACTGGGCTACAATTCACGACCCTTTGTAGTTTCTTGCAGTCTTGCTGTCTTAATCCTTTCTTTTTTTTTCACTTTGTTTTGCATTCTGTGCATGACTTTACATTGAATTCAATATTCTAACATACAGTTCCTGGTTTAGAATTGGCTATGGATTTTTCAATCTGGTTGGTTGAAGAGATACACTATTGCTAGCCCTGTTCACACAGCTCACAGATTCCCTGCAGAGGGTGCTGTGCTACTTTGAATGTATAATTACCACAAATATCAGTGTAAAAGCCCACAGCATATCTAGGCAAGTGGAAGTGACTTCCAAATACCACAAAATCTGTGTGTGTGTGTATATATATATATATATATATATTATGTTATATATATAAAACATAGAATATTATTTGTGCATATTTTGTGGCTGTGTACAGATATTTCTTGGTATTTGTGTACATTGTTTGCGTGTCAGACCAACTAACAATTCATTTTGGCATCTTGTGGCTGGACATGAGTGGAGGAAGGAATTGTGCCCAGAGGCTGCATATTTACGTGATGGGTATGGAATAGTAGGTTGAGTGAAACTTTTTAAAACTCGCTGAAATGGGGTAATTGAAATAATTTGATAAAAGGATTGGTATTAAAATGAGCATTAACAGCATTGTCATCTTTCTAAACATGATGGGAAATGTAACCAACATGGCCATGATATCAATAAATGTTAGAGCACAGGCTTGGAGGCATTCGATGGGAGGCATTCCCAGCCTCCCAGTGAGGTAACAGGGAACACCTACAAGCTACATAATTCTGCTCAGAAGGCAGTTTTGTGAAATGTGATGACTGAAAGATATAAATTATGTGCTACCAACCCTGTACCTTAGAGAGAGGCACCAAGGCAATGTTTGGTTCTCTCTCTCAGCATATGCTTGAATAAAGACTTTGCTTACTGCAACTCAGACTTGAAGGGTCTCGATATTTTACCACAATAATGCAAAGGCAGTGGCCCTTTGGTACCAGTACCACCAGGAAACGCGTGTCACGGGTTGGCAGGACTAAAAGGTAATGAATTTTAAGTATCACCAACATAAACCTAATAGCTAGGTGTGACACTATTCTAAATCACCATTACGCCACCTCTCTCGCTGTGATCTCTGACCGGCTTCTCTGACTTTGTTTCCTACTGGCCTAGCCCTATCTCATCTGATTCCTTTCCAGCTTCCACTTCTCCCGTCGCTGTTTGTCCCTCTCACATTGCTGTTTCTCACATTTTTATCCTTCACGTTTCTTTCTTTTTATCCTCTGCCCAAATGCTGATCCGTCCTGTTTTTAGTTCTATATTCTCCTGCTGCAGCAGGGATTGTGAAGTTGATTTCTTCCTGTACGTTCTGCTGCATCCCAGGATCTGTGTCCCAGTTGCTGTTTCCATGATCACAAAGTGCTGGGACATACCATATGGCGGGAAAGCCTACTAAACAGTGCTGGGCAACTAGAGCGGCTGATTTTATAACTTACCACTCTGTCTTCAGTACGCAAGTGGCAAACTTCAGGCCAGGACATGGGCAGAATGGAGATCTGTTGGCCAGTGTGTGAGAGAGAGACCCCCTCTGACTCCTGTCACCTCAGAGGATAAGCCATATGACAAAGAATTCACTCATTGTGTGATGTGGTTGGGATGCACGGGTGACAACTTGCTTGTACGTGGTTTAGGGTTGCCAAACCTCCAGGACTGTCATGCAGAATCCAGAAATTAAACATTAATCTCTTGGACACCTACAAGTAGCCAGAGAGAGAAGTTATAGGAGCATAAAAATAGGGTGCTCTTTTTAACATTTTATTATTTGTAAAAATATCAGATGGGAAAAAGGCTGACTGACAGTCAAGATTCATTCAATTGGGTAATGAAGAGTCTAATTGCTTTCCAATTGGTTTGGGAAAGCAGAACACCATGAGGATAAGCATGTCAGGTGTCCAATGACAGGAGTGTGGGGCAGGGAAGCTGAAGGTTGTGAGGAAACCTCAAGGAATGCGTCCATTCAGTGTTGGCAACACTAACTTGATTCTGTTGTAGGAAATGCAAGTTTGAAAGAGTAATGCAAAGGCAGGCGATTTGAAAAAATAAGCAAAAGATAGGAACAATGATATTGGGGCTTACTCAAAAATTTGAAACATTCTTGCCATAACTTCACATTGGCTTCACTTCATGTTTACTACAGCACTGTGATTGAACCTTATGACCCTCAAAAATACAACACTGTTGGTTGGGTGGTGGAGGTTATATAGGAAGGAGTAAAGGAAATTGGATCTTGAGACTGCATAGGTAAAATGAGTCTGGGAGACAACTACTTAGAGGACCAGGAATCAATTCCGGCCTTCCAGATTGCATGGAACCACTACAGTTCGCCTATCGCCGCAACAGGTCCACAGCAGACGCCTTCTCCCTGGCCCTACACTCAACAGAACACCTGGATAACAAAGACACTTATGTCAGACTCTTATTTATTGACTACAGCTCAGCCTTCAACCATTATTCCTACAAAACTCATCTCCAAACTCCATGGCCTGGGGCTCAGCTCCACCCTCTGACTCAATCCTTGACTTCCAAACCCACAGGCTGCAATCAGTAAGGATAGGCAACAACACCTCCTGCATGATTATCCTCAACACCAGTGTCCCACAAAGCTGTGTCCTCAGCCCCTTATTATACTCCTTATACACCTATGACTGTGTCACCAAATTCCCCTCCAACTCGATTTTCAAGTTTGCTAGTGGCACCACTGAGTGGGTCAGATCTCAAATAATGATAAGATGGAGTACTGGAAAGAGACAGAGATCTGGTGAACTGGAATGATGACAATCATCTCTCCCTCAATGTCAGTAAAACAAAGGAGATGGTCATCAACTTCAAGAAGCATAGTGGAGGATATGCCCCTGTCTACATCAATGGGGATGAAGTGGAAATGGTCGAGAGCTTCAAGTTTCTTGGTGTCCAGATCACCAACAACCTGTCCTGGTGCCTCCATGTCGACGCTATAGTTAAGAAAGCCCACCAACGCGTCTACTTTCTCAGGAAGCTAAGGAAATTGGCATGTCTGCTATGACTCTCACCAACTTTTACAGCTGTACCATAGAAATCATCCTTTCTGGCTGAATCACAGTTGGTATGGCTTCTGTTCTGTCCTAGACCACAAGAAACTAAAAAAGGTTGTGAATGAAGCCCAGTCCATCATGCAAACCAGCCTCCCATCCATTGACTCTGTCTATACTTCCCGCTGCCTTGGAAAAGCAGCCAGCATAATCAAGGATCCCATGCCCCCGCACGTACTTTCTTCCACCTTCCTCCGTCGGGAAAAAGGGACAAAAGACTGAGGTCACATACCAACCGAATCAAGAACAGCTTCTTTCCTGCTGCCATCAGACTTTTGAATGGATCTACCTTATACTAAGTTGATCTTTCTCTACACCCTTGCTTTGTCTGTATAGCACGCAAGAAACAATACTTTTCACTGTACACCAATTCATGTGACAATAAATCAAATCAAATCAAGGAATGCATTTGTGAAGGGACGATTGTGGTGAGAGCAGCTGTTTAGCAAACTGTGGGCCAGTTGATGATCTATTTTGTGTTTTGCATGTGCATATACATATATTTTGCACATACAAAACACCAGCAATGGTGGTATTGCAGGAAAGGCAGTCCAATAGTAGAGTCCTTTCCCAAGCCAATATGCCAGGCACCGAGGCACTAATAAAACCAGCTCTGCTGGACAGTGTGATGGATCTGTATGTTGTTTTTATCAAATATATAGAGATATGCTCATTGCTACCTCCAAAAAAAAATTGAACTGGTCAAAGAATTAAAATGATTGAACATATGTCTGCCTGTGACCCTATACAAAAGGAGCTATCTGGCAATATCGGGGAAGCTCGCACATCGTTATCCATGAAGAACCACTAACGACTCATTGTGTGCTACACAGACCAAATTCAAAAAGAACTATACAAAGGCAATCTACATTCATAACCCTGGTCATAACCCAGGTTAGCCAATAGGAGCCTGCTCAGACAAAGGTCACCACAACCTTCCTTTCAATTCTTAATGGAAGAGATATTTAACAATCTCTGGGACTCAGACGAGGAATACACATCCTTTGTCAAATATTGAGTGGTGAGGTGGGCCTATAGCTTGTGGAACTAGTAATATTGTCTGGCTGAACTGTAAGGGTCTTTTTTATCATCTGACTAGCAACTTCACAGGCAAGGAGCTCTGACTCAGGTTGGACACCTGGCCCCATATACACTGCTTCTGTTAGAAGTTCAGTACCATCACATGAGTGATTCACCCCTGCATGCTCTGTATGAAGGCAACCTCACTAGAAAAGTGAATTATCCAGCATCGGTTTTCAGCTCACCAACCTCTGTAAAGAAATACCTCATTGTTCTTTGATTCTGGACTCTTGAACCCATGTGAAACGATATTTATTTGCTCGTCTCTACTGTAAATCTTTATTTTCTCTATCTTTCACTGTTTTAATGCAAAAAGGGGGGAAGGAAGGGAAGTGTTGTAACCTGCTTCGTGTCTTGAACATGTGCAAATCAACTAGCCCTTTGAGTTCATTCTATCTTGAGTTTGCTGTGGGGTTATTAATAGAAGATTGGACCATACTAAAACCCAGCTTATAAAGAGGAAAAACAAATCAAAACAATTATGTGCTTATGGACAGGTGGTGAGAAGAGAAAATATTGTTGTTTAAATTACCCCACCCTTCCTGTTGTGCAGGATATGTCATTTGTTTGCCTGACTCCCAAAGAAACTGCTCTGCACAGGCGACTCCCAGGTAGACAGCAGAAACATGTCAGGAGTGTCTTTAAAGCATCCCTGAAGAGATCAAACATACCAGCCAATTCTTGGAGTCCCTGACTTATGACTGGCCAAAATAGGAGGTTCATTTGAGAAGACAGCCAGAGGCACGATTGGGAACAAGTGGACGCTGAATCTAGGCAGTGTCAAAGGTCGAATGCAGAAATTATTTTCTTCTGCCAATACTTTCTCGAAACTGACCATAAAGGGCTCCTTAACCTCCTGACTAAGAAGATCCCAAGATCTGTACTGAAATAACTAATCTCAGTCAGGGTCTTATTGAAATGCTGTATTCATCTTTTGCACTGACATCAGGAGGGAAGAATCAGTCACAGTTCATTTTCACAATTGCTATTTCGTGCCCCTTTCTGGAAGTGCATGTGTTGCTTTCTGTATCCTCAGCCAAATGGCTTTTATTCATATGTAAATATTGCCAGTGTATATTGGTAAGATAGACTTAAGAATTGTAAGAATAATAGAGTAATAATGGTAGGGGATTCAACTTTCTCAACATTAACCGGGATAGTCCAACCGTGAAAGGCTTAGAGGGACAGAATTCTTAAAATTCTTAATTGAATAGGAGAGCAGGGAGGTTATGATGGAGCTGGTTAAGCCACAGCTGGAGCACTGTGTTGCCATGCTATAGGAAGGAAGTGATTGCACTAGAGAAGATACAGAAGAGATTCACCAGGATGTTACCTCGGCTGGAGCGTTTCAGCTATCAAGAGACAGGGATAGGACGGGGTTGTTTTCCTTGGAGTAGAGAAGGCTGGGGGCAGACCTGATTGAGGTATATAAAATCATGTGGGGCATAGAGTGGATAAGAAGGCACTTTTCCCCTTAGTAGAGGGGTCAATAATCAGGGGACATAAATTTAAGGTAAGGAGCAGGAGATTTAGGGGTGAATTTGAGGGGAAACCGTTTCACCCAGAGGGTGGTGGGAATCTGGAACTCACTGCCTGAACGGGTGGTAGAGGCAGGAACCCTCACAACATTTAAGAAGTATTTAGGTGAGCACATGAAATGCCATAACATGCAAGGCTAGGGGCCAAGTGCTGGAAAATGGGATTAGAATAGATCGGTGCCTGATGGCCGCTGTGAACACAATGGGCCAAACGGCCTTTTCCGTGCTGCAAAATGACTCTGAGTCCATTCCTGTCTCCAGTCATCTCCCAGGCAGGTACGGCTGGTAAATGTCTCTGGGGCTTAATGAGCAGGATCGCTGGGCAATAGTTCCTTCACTAACTGGGGATTGCTGAGGCCAATTTCCGCAAACATTATTCCAGCTAACTCAGCAAACCGTGAATCTTTCTGTCCCATACAGCTACTTTACTGTTTGAATAAACTCACTAACTCCTTGGGGTAATAACTTGGCCGGCGGGGGGGATGCTATATCTGTGTGGTGCTGTTTAAGAAGCAGCTCCTCTACTTGTCTGTTAACTGTTGAGTAATCAGTTCCCAAGAATGAGCTGACATTTGCATCATACAGCTGCACTGTCCAGTGACACATACCATTCCTGTTAATAATTTCTCAGCATCACATAGTGAACCAGTAACTAAAGTTGACCAGCACATAATTACATTTTTCTAAATGTGTTTCGCTCACTGTCTCAGTGAAGCTGTTACACATGATAAATCCTCTTTTATCATTGCCCAAGCTCCAAACTCCATGGCCTGGGTCTGGGCTCCTCCCTCTGTGACTGGATCCTGAACTTCCTAACCCACAAACTACAATCAGTAGGCAACAATACCACCTCCACAATCATCCTCAACACCAGTGCCCCACAAGGCTGTGTTCTCAGCCCCCTACTATATCCCATATACACCTATGACTGTGTGGCTAAATTCCCTCTAACTCGATTTTCAAGTTTGCTGATGACACCACCGTAGTGGGTCGGATCTCAAACAATGATGAGACAGAGTACAGGAATGAGATAGAGAATCTGGTGAACTGGTGCAGTGACAATAATCTCTCCCTCGATGTCAACAAAACGAAGGAGATTGTCATCAACTTGAGGAAGTGTAGAGGAGAACAAGCCCCTGTTTACACCAACGGGGACGAAGTAGAAAGGGTCGAGAGCTTCAAGTTTTTAGGTGTCCAGATCATCAACAACTGTCCTGGTCTCCCCATGCCGACACTATAGTTAGGAAAGCCCACCAACGCCTCTATTTTCTCAGAAGACGAAGGAAATCTGCCATGTCAGTTACAACTCTTACCAACTTTTACAGTTGCACCATAGAAAGCATTCTTTCTGGATGTATCACAGCTTGGTATGGCTCCTACTTTGCCCAAGACCGCAAGAAACTACAAAAGGTCACCCAATCCATCAAACAACCCAGCCTCCCATCCACTGACTCTGTGTACACTTCCCGCTGCCTCGGCAAAGCAGCCAGCATAATTAAGGACCCCCACGCATCCTGGGCATTCTCTCTTCCACCTTCTTCCGTCGGGAAAAAGATACAAAAGTTTGAGGTCATGTACCAACCGACTCAAGAACAGCTTCTTCCCTGCCGCCATCAGACTTTTGAATGGACCTACCTTGCATTAAGTTGATCTTTCTCTACACCTTAGCTATAACTGTAACAGTACATTCTGCACTCTCTCGTTTCCTTCTCTGTGAACGGTATGTTTTGTCTGTATAGCACGAGAAACAATACTTTTCACTGTATTCTAATACATGTGACGATAATAAATCAAATCAAATCAAAATCAAAGTGGACGTTCTTCATATGCAAGCCTCATTTGCAGGATGAGTGGTGGTAGATTATTCAACTCTTGGGGGGCATCACAGCCTTCACCTGCCCTGCACACTGTGCTCAGCAGTGGTCACAGGAACCAGGAGACGGAGACCCGAGGGCGTTATGTAAAAGAAGTGGATGGACCCACATGCACCCCCCGCACCCCCTATTACTAAGCGACACTGAATCCAATTGCTCTGTGCCTCCATGGCTCAGATTAGCACATTCAGCACCAACCAGGACTCAAATGTGAGATTTTCTTGCACACTTGATAGCAACTTTACCCACTGGCACAGCCAGTAAGTTACTCCTTTTGTTTAGCTAAACTTCTTGATGAGTTGAATTTGATGCAAATGTATCAATGATGCAACCTGCTTTGGGGAAGTGCAGCTGCACAGGCGTTAAACATGAAGTGAGGCAGCAGGGAAAAGAAGGTTTAAAAACTCCTGTATGTTGCAAATGCCTGCTGCTTCTAATTTCTTTTGGAATGCAATCTAATTAAAACAATCAACCTAAGTGGTAAATGCCTGGGGCCGGCTGTGTAATTGAAAGAATTGTCTCAGTATTGGTATTAAAAGCATATTTATGCGGCCGTCTGCTGGCTGTACAGCCCTAATAATTAGCATTTTTTGTGCAGTCATGTTTGCATAATTGTCATTTCATCCTAACTGAACGATAAATAGTGTGGTGGATTTTTACTGGTTAAAAAACTATCGAAACCACATGCAAGTGCACCAAAACTGTGGATGACCATGTGTTCAGCACCGTGGTGAATATAAAGATCATTTTCTCCCCCCTCGTGTTTGAGTTACATTTTACAGGCAAGATTAAATGATGAATAAATGTCAGTCACACCTCGGCGGATCTGATCCTCGCCAGGTCTGTTTCCTGTTTTGGATTTTAGCGTTTGATGTTGATATTTCTGTGTTCACCCAGGAGGCAGAGTCGGGCGATATTGTGAGAGTCAAGCCCTCTTCAGCATTCCATGTCCTCGCGTGTCCTCCCGTTGAGTGATAACAACAACGGGAAACATGCCCTAGATTCTGTTAATGACATGCACAGTAAATCTCAAGTAAAAGAGGGACCTTGTCTTTGTATTGAAGCCACCATTGACACCAAGGTGATGGTGTTTGGCTACCACCTTGGTGCCTAGGGTGACTTCAATACAATACAGGTGGGTTTTGGCTACTCGTCTACATT
Source organism: Mustelus asterias (assembly GCF_964213995.1). Taxonomy (NCBI): domain Eukaryota; kingdom Metazoa; phylum Chordata; class Chondrichthyes; order Carcharhiniformes; family Triakidae; genus Mustelus; species Mustelus asterias. The sequence continues at coordinate 28,689,519 of NC_135801.1, read as the reverse complement.
CAGTCTCAATGGGGTTGTTTCTTGTGCTGCCAAAGGCAATGACTTGGATCTTGTCTCTAGGGAAGGGATGGCACTCAATGCTGACCTTGAAGACAGCTACCCCAGAAGATGTAGGGTTATGTGGCATTGATTTCCTCTATTGTACATGTTAGTTCCCTAGGGAGTCTTCTGACACCCAGCAAGCTGAGCAGCCAATCAAATTGAAGCATTCTCACTACAAACTCGGAAGTCTGATTATTATTCACTTTTTAACCATTTTCCAAATTGCATAATAACAATTAGGACATCCAAATGAGATAAAATATTATCATATTTTTAGGATATGGAGATGCTGGCATTGGACTGAGGTGGACACAGTAAGAAGTCTCACAACACCAGGTTAAAGTCCAACAGGTTTATTTGGTATCACGAGCTTTTGGAGTGTCGCTCCTTCATCACCTGATGAAGGAGCAGCGCTCAGAAAGCTCGTGATACCAGATAAATCTGTTGGACTTTAACCTAGTGTTGTGAGACTTCTCACCATGTTTTTAGGGGAAGATAGTGCTGTAATGGTAATATCCAGGATGGATGGGATATTAGAGCTGGTAATCCGGAAGCCCAGGCTCATGCTCTGGAGACATGGATTCACATCTCACCATGACAACTGTTGCAAATTGAATTCAATTAATAAATCTAGAATATAAAGTTAGTCTCAGCTGTTATAAAAACCCATCTGGTTCACTAATGTCCTTTAAGAAAGGAAATCTACTGTCCTTACCTGGTCTGGCCTACATGTGACTCCAAATCGCTAATTTACTTCTCAGCATTTAGGTTAAGTTTATTTATTAGTCACAAGTAGGCTTACATTAATACTGCAATGAAATTACTGTGAAATTCCCTAGTCACCACACTCCGTGCCTGTTCAGGTCAATGCACCTAACCAGCACATATTTCAGATTGTGGGAGGAAACCAGAGCACCCGGAAGAAACCCACCCAGACACGGGAGAACGTGCAAACTCCACACAGACAGTGACCCAAGCCAGGAATCAAACCTGGATCCCTGACACTGTGAGGCAGCAGTGACACCGTGCTGCCCCATTTAGCAGTGAGGTTGAGGCTACTGCCACTGACTATGCTGCAAGATACTAGCAAAAGTGTTCGATAAAAGCCTTGCTTTTTATTAATTGTCTGTATCCAAAACATTAATGGTTTCTTTTTTTCAGATATCAATGGCGCTACTTTGTATGTTTTCACATTATTAGTTTTTATGTCAGATTTTGAACATTTTTTGTTTGTCCCTCTTTGCTATTGTTAGGGTTTCATTAAAAATCATTTAGTGGCCTCCATTATTAACTGTCAAGCAAATAACATTCAGATCAATTGATACGCTCGTAAAATTTATCAAGGGCTATAACCAGAACAATGTTCATTTAAGGCTGGCAAGTTAAAGCATTGACACCAACTATCATGAAGTGGTTAGATGTCGGGATGTTTTTGTAATCCCTAAGAACTGTGTGCCTGAACATATCTGTGCTGCTGTGGGACATTAGTAAAGAGAACCCAGTGCTTCCCCACAGGGTGGGAAAGTAAAGTCAGAAGATAGCCATTCCCAAGGCACTCTTCAACAGTTCCCTGATTAGCATACCTCCTACTGACCTGTTTTACAGCAGTATTAGAATAGGTTTAGGAAAAGGTAACCGATCACTGACGGTGAATGTTACAGGGAGCCAGGAAAATTGTTAGGGTGCTACAATTGGTTTTTTTATAGAGTAATAGAGTTAGACAGTGCAGAAGAGACCCTTCAGCCCATCAAGTCTGCACTGACACTAAATCCATACTAATCCCATTTTCCAGCATTTGGCCCATAGCCTTGAATAATTCAAATGCTCATCCACGTACTTTTTAACGGTTGTGAGGTTTCCCTCTACTACCCTCCTAGGCAGACTCCCACCCCCTTTGAGTAAAAATATTTTTCCTCAAATCCCCTCTAAACCTCCTGCCCCTCACCTTAAAATTATTCCCCCCATCCCCCCAATTGTTGACCCTTCAACTAAGGGGAACAGCTGCTTCCTATCTACCTTGTCCATACCTCTCATAATCTTATACACCTCAATCAGCCCCCCCTCAGCCCAAGCCTATTTTACTGTCCTTGAGCTTGAGACACAACAGCAATTAGAATAGGGGACTTGGGGCGGCACAGTGGTTAGCACTGCTGCCTCACAGCACCAGGGACCTGAGTTCAATTCCTGGCTTGGGTCACTGTCTGTATGGAGTTTGCACATTCTTCCCGTGTCTTCGTGGGTTTCCTCCTGGTGCTCCAGTTTCCTCCCATAGTCCAAAGATGTGTGTGTTAGGTGGATTGGCTATGCTGAAATGCCCATTAGTGTCAGGGGGGCCAGCTACAGTAAATGCATGAGGTTATGGGGATAGGGCCTGTGGTTGGTGCGGACTCAATGGGCTGAATGGCCTCCTTCTGCATTGTAGGGATTCTATGATTCTACATGTGCATGTGTGGTTGTCAAATATGAACAAGGGTCAAGTTCAGCCACAATGTCAATCACATCCACACACATCACACCACAAGGCTCATGCGTGGGCTACCTGGGCATACTGCTAGGATATTGTTGCAGCTATGGAACCACATCTTCCTAAAGTTGTGAACTATTGGTTGAAGGAAATTGTAGAGGAAAAGCGTAAATGTTGAATGATGTCCAAATGCAAATCAGATATCTATTATTGCCGAAGATCAGACCACCTGGGAACCTTTCAAGCTTTATACACTGCACCTGTTTTCATTCTATTGTATCTCAAGCAGTGTAAGATTGCACCCCAATGCTAAAATCCAAATTGACACCAGTCTGTTGTAGTTATGCTGCACATTGGTAAAGGGTGATGGTGGAGCGGGAAACAGAAAAGCTAAATTAAGTTTTTGTTTTTAAAAATATGGCAGACTCACATTCTGACATACCTACTGGGACTTTTTGTAAAGAATGTGATCAAAAATATAAATGTTTTGAAGTTTCTTTCATGATGAGAGCAGTCATTGTTTCAATTATGAATATCGTTCTGCAATTTGAACCATAGCACAAATAAATACCTCCAACAATTTCATGTTTCTCGACCTTTTAAGGGTGGTATGATGGCACAGTGGTTAGCACTGCTGCCTCACAGCGCCAGGGACCCAGGTATGATTCCTGGCTTGGGTCACTGTCTGTGCAGGTTCTGCACGTTCTCCCCGTGTCTGCATGGGCTTCTTCCGGGTGCTCCGGTTTCTTCCACATTCCGAAAGACATGCTGGTTAGATGCATTGGCCATGCTAAATTCTCCCTCAGTGTACCCGAACAGATGCTGGAGTGTGGCAACTAGGGGATTTTCACAGTAACATTGCAGTGGGGGCAATTGGAACTAGCTTAGGGGTTTAAAAAAAGGGCGGCATGGATAAGTTGGGCCGAAGGGCCTGTTTCCATGCTTTAAACCTCTATGATACCCCAACTGATGCAGGCAAGCATGCCGTATGCCTTCTTGACTACCTTATCCACCTGCGTTGCCACTTTCAGTGATGGGTGGACATGTATGCCCAGATTTCTCTGCCTGTCAATACTCCTAAGGGTTCTACCATTTACTGTATAATTCCTTCATGCATTGGACCTTCCAAAATGCATTATCTCACACTTGTCTGGATTAAACTCCATTTGCCATTTCTCCGCCCAAGTCTCCAACCGGTCTATATCTTGCTATATCGTCTGACAATCCTCTTCACTATCCGCAACTCCACCTATTTTTCTGTCATCTGCGAACTTACTAATCAGACCAGCTACATTTTCCGCCAAATCATTTATATATACTACGAACAACAAAGGTCCCAGAACTGGTCCCTGTGGAACACCACGAGTCACAGCCTTCCATGCAGAAAAGCACCCCTCTACTGCTACCCTCTTTCTTCCATGGCCAAGCCAGTTCTGTATCCATCTTGCCAGCTCTCCTCTGATCCCATGTGACTTCACCTTTCGTACCAGTCTACCATGAGGTACCTTGTCAAAGGCTTTACTGAAGTCCATATATACAACATCCATTGCCTTTCTCTCATCTATCATCTTCGTCATTTCCTCGGAAAACTCGATCAAGTTAGTGAGGCATGACCTCCCCTTCACAAAACCATGCCGCCTATCACTAATAAGTCCATTTGTTTCCAAATGTGAGTAAATCCTATCCCTAAGAATCCTTTCCAATAATTTCCCTGACAAAAGGCTCACCGACCTATAATTCCTGGATTATCCCTGCTGCCCTTCTTAAACAATACAGCATTGTTATCCTCATTGGCTATCCTCCAGTCCTCTGGAACTTCACCTGTAGCCAAAGAGGATACATTTTTTTCCTGAATTTGTTTGAAATAGTGTCATAGGATCTTTACTATCAACCCAAATAGGCAGATGTGGCCTCAGTTTAGTGTCTCATCTGAAAGATAGCTTCCTGACAGGGCCCCTTAGTACTGGATTTTTTTTTGTATGAAATTCCTTCCTCATTTTATCAAACATATGAACTGATTCGCTCCAACCCTTTTCTTTAATATAACGTGACACATTTTCTTTTAAGTAAGTCTGTTGCACTACCCAACTGTAGCTCAGTGGTAAACTATATAAATTCTAAGTTACAAGGTCTTACTCCAGTGAACTGAGCACATGGTCTGAGCTGACACTTCAGAACTCAGCAATTGGACTGTTGAAGCTGTTGGCAGCACTGTGTTTTGTATGAAATGTTTTGCCCTCTCTCTGGATATAAAAGTTTCCATGGCATTGTTTCAGAGAGTAGGGGAGTTCTCCCAGTGTATACTGACCAATACTTTTCCAACACCACAAAAACAAGATTATCTGGTCATGCTGACATTACTGTTTGTGCGGCCTCGCTGTACACAAATTGGCTGCTAGGTATTCTACATTAAAGCACTCCTAAACTATTTGCCTGCCAAATACTTTGTGTTGGCCTCAGGTCATGAAAGGCACTGTATAAATGCAGAAGAGTTATATTCGACTGGTCCTTTTTTCTCTTTCCACAGTTGCTGCCAGACCTGGTGAGTATTACCAGCGCCTCCCGTTTTTATTTTCAGATTTCCTTCATCAAAGCATTTTTGCTTTGACATTGCTGCATAAATGCAAGCCCTTCTTTGGAACTATTGGGAAGTTTAGGATCAGAAAACTTGTATAAGGTTAGAGGGGGAGGGGTGTGGGGTGGATAAGGCAGGGGAGTGGGACGAGGAAGAATGTTCTTTCAGTGAGCCAGTGCAGACTCGGTGGGCCGAATGGGCGCCTTCTGCCCTGTAATTCTGAGATAGAAAAATGCAATCCATGTGCCAAGTACCAAAGCACATCTAACACTCCTCAGAAAGCGAGCGCAGAAAAACGACTAGGTGAGAATACGACGTCTGTCTGCGAGACATGGGTTCACAGACTGCTTATCTGAATGATCTACTCAACTGAGTTGCATTCGCAAGCCTGATTCTCCATTCCTTACCGGCAGTGTCTCAGTGGGGATTTTGACCGTGGCGATGACTTCTCACTTCACCTGTTGTAAGCACTGCACTGGAGGAGCAAACCACTAGGTGGAGGCGAAATTACTTTCATCCCTATCAGTACATCCATTCTTCGTGCATTATTAGAAACTTTTATGGTCCATATGGCTTGGATCCTCCTTAGATCAAAACACCGAGCAGTCGAAGGTGTGTAATTGCCTTTGTATTTATGGAAATAGAGGCACAAAAGAAAAAGTCTTTCCTAAGTGATTGCATTATATTTAATTGTTTCAATTATTCCCACTTCCACACAGACTGGAAACCAGTTTATGTATTCGTTGCAAACACCAGCACATCAGAATTAGAAATCAAAGATATGCAAAACACATGTCAGTTATGCAAATCTCAAAGGCATTGATGGACGGATAAGCCTGAAATTCCTACAGTTACAGGCTGCAGACCACTTTGTAGTCAAAGCGTTCTCTTCATTGTCATTGTTGTGAAAAAAGGACTGAACGCAGAAGTACAAACAGATAGACAACAGAAAGACACACAGGAAAAACACGCGAGGAAGTCAAAGGAGCTACATCTGAGGGGGGGGGGGGGGCACGCACAGGGGGTAAAGCTTGCCATAGACACGCACAGACACAGGGAATAAACCCTCTCTCACACCCAAACACACGGGGATAAACTCTCTTTCTCACTAACACACAGGAAATAAACCCTGACACACACAATACACAGGGAGAAACACGAGACACACACACAGCCCTGACACAGACACACGCAGCAAATAAACCCTGACCCACAATTGCACGCACACACGGGGAGAAACACCTGAGGCATACGTACAGCTCTGGCACACACCCACAGTAAGAAGTTTAACAACACCAGGTTAAAGTCCAGCAGGTTTATTTGGTAGGAAAAGCCACACAAGCTTTCGGAGCCTTAAGCCCCTTCCTCAGGTGAGGAAAAACTCAATTTACAAAATAATGATTGGAATGCGAGTCTTTACAGATAGCCAAGTTCCGCACACATGAGGACAGCCTCAACCGGGATCTTGGGTTCATGTCGCACTATCTGTAACCCCCATGATTTGCCTGGACTTGCAAAATCTCACTAACTGTCCGATGTGGAGACAGTACACATCTCTTTAACCTGTGCTTAACACTCCACTCACATTGTCTGTACCTTTAAGACTTGATTACCTGTAAAGACTCGCATTCCAATCATTATTTTGTAAATTGAGTTTGTGTCTTTATATGCCCTGTTTGTGAACAGAACTCCCATTCACCTGATGAAGGGGCAACGCTTCAAAAGCTAGTGGCTTTTGCTACCAAATAAACCTGTTGGACTTTAACCTGGTGTTGTGAGACTTCTTACTGTGTACACACACTCTCACACATACACGGCGAAATGCCCGAGTGACACACACTTAGGAAATAAACCTTGACACACACGGGGCAACAGCAGTGAAACACACAGATAGAGGGCAACATCTGGACAACAGGGAACATCACCTGAGACACACACATCAACACCTGAGACACACACATATCAACACGTGAGGCACACAGACACAGACACATGAACACCTGAGACACACACACATCAACACCTGAGACACACACACACACATCAACACCTGAGACACACACATCAACACCTGAGACACACACACATCAACATCTGAGACACACACATCCACACCTGCGACACACACACAACACCTGAGACACACACATCAACACCTGAGACACACACACATCAACATCTGAGACACACACACACATCAACATCTGAGACACACACACATCCACACCTGCGACATACACACATCCACACCTGCGACACACACACATCAACACCTGAGACACACACACATCCACACCTGCGACATACACACATCCACACCTGCGACACACACACATCAACACCTGAGACACACACATCAACACCTGCGACACACACACATCAACACCTGAGACACACACACATCAACACCTGCGACACACACACATCAACACCTGAGACACACACATCAACACCTGAGACACACACACATCAACACCTGAGACACACACACATCAACACCTGAGGCACACACACACACAACACCTGAGACACACACGCACACATCAACACCCGAGACACACACACACACATCAACACCTGAGGCACACACACACACATCAACACCTGAGACACACACGCACACATCAACACCCGAGACACACACACACACATCAACACCTGAGACACACACACATCAACACCTGAGACACACACACATCAACACCTGAGACACACACATCAACACCTGAGACACACACATCAACACCTGAGACACACACACATCAACACCTGAGACACACACACATCAACACCTGAGACACACATACATCAACACCTGAGACACACACATCAACACCTGCGACACACACACATCAACACCTGAGACACACACACATCAACACCTGCGACACACACACATCAACACCTGAGACACACACATCAACACCTGAGACACACACACATCAACACCTGAGACACACACACATGAACACCTGAGACACACACATCAACACCTGAGACACTCACACATCAACACCTGCGACACACACACATCAACTCATGAGACATACACATCAACACCTGCGACACACACACACACACACATCAACACCTGAGACACACACACATCAACACCTGAGACACACACACATCAACACCTGCGACACACACACATCAACACCTGAGACACACACATCAACACCTGAGACACACACACATCAACTCATGAGACATACACATCAACACCTGCGACACACACACACACATCAACACCTGAGACACACATCAACACCTGAGACACACACACACACCTGAGACACACACACATCAACACCTGAGACACACACATCAACACCTGCGACACACACACATCAACACCTGAGACACACACACACAACACCTGAGACACACACACACACATCAACACCTGAGACACACACACATCAACACCTGAGACACACACACATCAACACCTGCGACACACACACATCAACACCTGAGACACACACACATCAACACCTGAGACACACACACATCAACACCTGAGACACACACACATCAACACCTGAGACACACACATCAACACCTGAGACACACACACACACCTGAGGCATACACACACACAACACCTGAGACACACACACATGAACACCTGAGGCACACACACACACGCACACATCAACACCCGAGACACACACACACACATCAACACCTGAGGCACACACACACACATCAACACCTGAGACACACACGCACACATCAACACCCGAGACACACACACACACATCAACACCTGAGACACACACACATCAACACCTGAGACACACACACATCAACACCTGAGACACACACATCAACACCTGAGACACACACATCAACACCTGAGACACACACATCAACACCTGAGACACACACACATCAACACCTGAGACACACACATATCAACACCTGAGACACACACACATCAACACCTGAGACACACACACATCAACACCTGAGACACACACATCAACACCTGCGACACACACACATCAACACCTGAGACACACACACATCAACACCTGCGACACACACACATCAACACCTGAGACACACACATCAACACCTGAGACACACACACATCAACACCTGAGACACACACACATGAACACCTGAGACACACACATCAACACCTGAGACACACACACATCAACACCTGCGACACACACACATCAACTCATGAGACATACACATCAACACCTGCGACACACACACACACATCAACACCTGAGACACACACACATCAACACCTGAGACACACACACATCAACACCTGCGACACACACACATCAACACCTGAGACACACACATCAACACCTGAGACACACACACATCAACTCATGAGACATACACATCAACACCTGCGACACACATCAACACCTGAGACACACACACACACCTGAGACACACACACATCAACACCTGAGACGCACACATCAACACCTGCGACACACACACATCAACACCTGAGACACACACACATCAACACCTGAGACACACACACACACATCAACACCTGAGACACACACACATCAACACCTGAGACACACACACATCAACACCTGCGACACACACACATCAACACCTGAGACACACACACATCAACACCTGAGACACACACACATCAACACCTGAGACACACACACATCAACACCTGAGACACACACATCAACACCTGAGACACACACACACACACCTGAGGCACACACACACACAACACCTGAGACACGCACACACATGAACACCTGAGGCACACACACACACACACAACACCTGAGACACACACGCACACATCAACACCCGAGACACACACACACACATCAACACCTGAGACACACACATCAACACCTGAGACACACACACATCAACTCATGAGACATACACATCAACACCTGCGACACACATCAACACCTGAGACACACACACACACCTGAGACACACACACATCAACACCTGAGACGCACACATCAACACCTGCGACACACACACATCAACACCTGAGACACACACACATCAACACCTGAGACACACACACACACATCAACACCTGAGACACACACACATCAACACCTGAGACACACACACATCAACACCTGCGACACACACACATCAACACCTGAGACACACACACATCAACACCTGAGACACACACACATCAACACCTGAGACACACACACATCAACACCTGAGACACACACATCAACACCTGAGACACACACACACACACCTGAGGCACACACACACACAACACCTGAGACACGCACACACATGAACACCTGAGGCACACACACACACACACAACACCTGAGACACACACGCACACATCAACACCCGAGACACACACACACACATCAACACCTGAGGCACACACACACACATCAACACCTGAGACACACACGCACACATCAACACCCGAGACACACACACGTACATCAACACCTGAGACACACACACATCAACACCTGAGACACACACACATCAACACCTGAGACACACACATCAACACCTGAGACACACACACATCAACACCTGAGACACACACACATCAACACCTGAGACACACACACATCAACACCTGAGACACACACATCAACACCTGAGACACACACATCAACACCTGAGACACACACACATCAACACCTGAGACACACACACATGAACACCTGAGGCACACACACACACACACACACCTGAGACACACACGCACACATCAACACCCGAGACACACACACACACATCAACACCTGAAGCACACACACACATCAACACCTGAGACACACACGCACACATCAACACCCGAGACACACACACGCACATCAACACCTGAGACACACACACATCAACACCTGAGACACACACACATCAACACCTGAGACACACACATCAACACCTGAGACACACACATCAACACCTGAGACACACACACATCAACACCTGAGACACACACACATCAACACCTGAGACACACACACATCAACACCTGAGACACACACACATCAACACCTGAGACACACACATCAACACCTGAGACACACACACATCAACACCTGAGACACACACACATGAACACCTGAGGCACACACACACACACACACACACAACACCTGAGACACACACGCACACATCAACACCCGAGACACACACACACACGTCAACACCTGAGGCACACACACACACATCAACACCTGAGACACACACGCACACATCAACACCCGAGACACACACACACACATCAACACCTGAGACACACACACATCAACACCTGAGACACACACACATCAACACCTGAGACACACACATCAACACCTGAGACACACACACATCAACACCTGAGACACACACATCAACACCTGAGACACACACACATCAACACCGGAGACACACACATCAACACCTGAGACACACACATCAACACCTGAGACACGCACACATCAACACCTGAGGCACACACACACATCAACTCATGAGACACACACACATCAACATCTGAGGCACACACACATCAACACCTGAGACACACACACACACCTGAGGCACACACACACACAACACCTGAGACACACACACATGAACACCTGAGGCACACACACACACACACAACACCTGAGACACACACGCACACATCAACACCCGAGACACACACACACACATCAACACCTGAGGCACACACACACACATCAACACCTGAGACACACACGCACACATCAACACCCGAGACACACACACACACACATCAACACCAGAGACACACACACATCAACACCTGAGACACACACACATCAACACCTGCGACACACACATCAACACCTGAGACACACACATCAACACCTGAGACACACACATCCACACCTGAGACACACACACATCAACACCTGAGGCACACACACACATCAACTCATGAGACACACACACATCAACATCTGAGGCACACACACATCAACACCTGAGACACACATCAACACCTAAGACACACACACACACCTGAGGCACACACACACACAACACCTGAGACACACACACATGAACACCTGAGGCACACACACACAACACCTGAGACACACACGCACACATCAACACCCGAGACACACACACATCAACACCTGAGGCACACACACACACATCAACACCTGAGACACACACGCACACATCAACACCCGAGACACACACACACACATCAACACCTGAGACAGACACACATCAACACCTGAGACACACACACATCAACACCTGAGACACACACATCAACACCTGAGACACACACATCAACACCTGAGACACACACATCAACACCTGAGACACACACATCAACACCTGAGACACACACATCAACATCTGAGACACACACATCAACACCTGAGACACACACACATCAACACCTGCGACACACACATCAACACCTGCGACACACACATCAACACCTGCGACACACACATCAACACCTGAGACACACACATCAACACCTGAAGCACACACATCAACACCTGAGACACACACACATCAACACCTGAGACACACACATCAACACCTGAGACACACACACATCAACACCTGAGACACACACACATCAACACCTGAGACACACACACATCAACACCTGAGACACATACATCAACACCTGAGACACACACATCAACACCTGAGACACACACACATCAACACCTGAGACACACACACATCAACACCTGAGACACACACATCAACACCTGAGACACACACATCAACACCTGAGACACACACATCAACACCTGAGACACACACATCAACACCTGAGACACACACATCAACACCTGAGACACACACACATCAACACCTGAGACACACACACATCAACACCTGAGACACACACATCAACACCTGAGACACACACATCAACACCTGAGACACACACACATCAACACCTGAGGCACACACACACATCAACTCATGAGACACACACGCATCAACATCTGAGGCACACACACATCAACACCTGAGACACACATCAACACCTAAGACACACACACACACCTGAGGCACACACACACACAACACCTGAGACACACACACATGAACACCTGAGGCACACACACACACACACAACACCTGAGACACACACGCACACATCAACACCCGAGACACACACACACATCAACACCTGAGGCACACACACACACACAACACCTGAGACACACACACCTGAGACACACACACACATCAACACCTGAGACACACACATCAACACCTGAGACACACACACATCAACACCTGAGACACACACATCAACACCTGAGACACACACACATCAACACCTGAGACACACACATCAACACCTGAGACACGCACACATCAACACCTGAGACACACACACATCAACACCTGAGGCACACACACACATCAACTCATGAGACACACACACATCAACACCTGAGACACACATCAACACCTAAGACACACACACACACCTGAGGCACACACACACACAACACCTGAGACACACACACATGAACACCTGAGGCACACACACAACACCTGAGACACACACGCACACATCAACACCCGAGACACACACACACATCAACACCTGAGGCACACACACACACAACACCTGAGACACACACACACACACCTGAGACACACACACACATCTACACCTGAGACACACACACACACACAAAACACCTGAGACACACACATCAACACCTGAGACACACACATATCAACACCTGAGGCACAGAGACACAGACACATCAACACCTGAGACACACAGACACATCAACACCTGAGGCACACACACACACATCAACACCTGAGACACACACATCAACATCTGAGACACACACATCAACACCTGAGACACACACATCCACACCTGCGACACGCACACATCAACACCTGAGACACACACATCAACACCTAAGACACACACACACACCTGAGGCACACACACACACAACACCTGAGACACACACACATGAACACCTGAGGCACACACACACACACACAACACCTGAGACACACACACACACACCTGAGACACACACACACATCTACACCTGAGACACACACACACACACAAAACACCTGAGACACACACATCAACACCTGAGACACACACATATCAACACCTGAGGCACAGAGACACAGACACATCAACACCTGAGACACACAGACACATCAACACCTGAGGCACACAGACACACATCAACACCTGAGACACACACATCAACACCTGAAGCACACACATCAACACCTGAGACACACACATCAACACCTGAGACACACACACATCAACACCTGAGACACACACACATCCACACCTGCGACACACACACATCAACACCTGAGACACACACACATCAACACCTGAGACACACACATCAACACCTGCGACACACACACATCAACACCTGAGACACACACACATCAACATCTGAGACACACACACATCAACATCTGAGACACACACACATCCACACCTGCGACATACACACATCCACACCTGCTACACACACATCAACACCTGAGACACACAAACATCAACACCTGAAGCACACACATCAACACCTGAGACACACACACATCAACATCTGAGACACACACATCCACACCTGCGACATACACACATCCACACCTGCGACACACACACATCAACACCTGAGACACACACATCAACACCTGTGACACACACACATCAACACCTGCGACACACACACATCAACACCTGAGACACACACATCAACACCTGAGACACACACATCAACACCTGAGACACACACACATCAACACCTGCGACACACACACATCAACACCTGAGACACACACATCAACACCTGAGACACACACATCAACATCTGAGACACACACACATCCACACCTGCGACATACACACATCAACACCTGCGACACACACACATCAACACCTGAGACACACACATCAACACCTGAGACACACACACATCAACACCTGAGACACACACACATCAACACCTGAGACACACACATCAACACCTGAGGCACACACACACATCAACATCTGAGACACACACACACATCAACATCTGAGACACACACACATCCACACCTGCGACACACACACATCAACACCTGAGACACACACACACACAACACCTGAGGCACACACACACATCAACACCTGAGGCACACACACATCAACACCTGAGACACACACACATCAACAGCTGAGACACACACACACAACACCTGAGGCACACACACACATCAACACCTGAGACACACACACATCAACATCTGAGGCACACACACACACATCAACACCTGAGACACACACACATCAACAGCTGAGACACACACACACAACACCTGAGGCACACACACACATCAACACCTGAGACACACACACATCAACATCTGAGGCACACACACACACATCAACACCTGAGACACACACACATCAACACCTGAGACACACACACATCCACACCTGAGACACACACACATCCACACCTGCGACATACACACATCCACACCTGCTACACACACATCAACACCTGAGACACACAAACATCAACACCTGAAGCACACACATCAACACCTGAGACACACACACATCAACATCTGAGACACACACATCCACACCTGCGACATACACACATCCACACCTGCGACACACACACATCAACACCTGAGACACACACATCAACACCTGTGACACACACACATCAACACCTGCGACACACACACATCAACACCTGAGACACACACATCAACACCTGAGACACACACATCAACACCTGAGACACACACACATCAACACCTGCGACACACACACATCAACACCTGAGACACACACATCAACACCTGAGACACACACATCAACATCTGAGACACACACACATCCACACCTGCGACATACACACATCAACACCTGCGACACACACACATCAACACCTGAGACACACACATCAACACCTGAGACACACACACATCAACACCTGAGACACACACACATCAACACCTGAGACACACACATCAACACCTGAGGCACACACACACATCAACATCTGAGACACACACACACATCAACATCTGAGACACACACACATCCACACCTGCGACACACACACATCAACACCTGAGACACACACACACACAACACCTGAGGCACACACACACATCAACACCTGAGGCACACACACATCAACACCTGAGACACACACACATCAACAGCTGAGACACACACACACAACACCTGAGGCACACACACACATCAACACCTGAGACACACACACATCAACATCTGAGGCACACACACACACATCAACACCTGAGACACACACACATCAACAGCTGAGACACACACACACAACACCTGAGGCACACACACACATCAACACCTGAGACACACACACATCAACATCTGAGGCACACACACACACATCAACACCTGAGACACACACACATCAACACCTGAGACACACATCCACACCTGAGACACACACACATCAACACCTGAGACACACACACACCTGAGGCACACACACACACAACACCTGAGACACACACTAATGAACACCTGAGGCACACACACACACACAACACCTGAGACACACACGCACGCATCAACACCCGAGACACACACACACACACACATCAACACCTGAGGCACACACACACACACAACACCTGAGACACACACACACACACCTGAGACACACACACACATCCACACCTGAGACACACACTCACACACACAAAACACCTGAGACACACACACATCAACGCCTGAGACACACACACACACACATCAACACCTGAGGCACACACACATCAACACCTGAGGCACACACATAGACACGCACGTACATAGACACACATACATACACACACGCACACGCATAGACACAGATCAAAACCCGAGACAGACAGATCCACACTGATCAATACTGAGTGACACAGAGGGAGTAATGACCATTTTCGAAGATAGAAAGTGAAACAAAATAAAGGATGTGTGTGTGTGTGTGTGTGTGTGAGAAACTCCTTCAGTGAGAACACTGGAGAGGAAGGGTAGCGGCGGTGAGGGCGGAGACTGACGGGGCTGACATAAGGGACTAGTAAAACGGGAGAGACACATTTGGCAGCGAGCGAGTGATCTCTGGTGTGTGTCACTGAACTGGACAGAAACTCCGATAGAGAGTGGAGCTGCCGGGAAGGAGAGAGATGGAGAAATGGTCGAGAAAATCTGAAAATGAGAATTAAAAGAGGAAAACTGGGAGAAAGGATTTGAAAAGAAAAAGAAGCTGGGAACAGAAGGGACTACATACATGAAGGAGAAAACAGAATACATTTAGAGGGTGGAACATTGTCCCGATTAGATAGTGTCACAGCGGGCACTAGTGTGTCTGGAGAGTGAGGTGAGAGGAGGAAGTCAGCAGCAGGGCTGTTGGAAGAGAGAGAGAGACAGTGCTCACCTGGGTTCACACTGAAGAAGCTGCTCTCAGACCAGACGATAGCCAGCGCCAGCAGATAACTGTCCGTTTTGAATGGTTCTGACATGAAATGAAGCTCAGGAATGGAAGTGTTTTAACAGTGCTCACCCTGGCTGCATTCTTTTCAATGTCCTGGTTCGCTTCCCAGCTGAATATGAAAGGTATGTGAGGCCCTTTTTTAACTCTCTCTGGGCACATCTGGCTTGGGGGGAGGGTGGGGGGGGGGGGCGGGGAGATGGTTGAAATAAGACCACCCAGGTCGGTCTCCGACACCAGTTGGCTGCAGTTGATATTGGCTATTTTGGATCTCGGATATACTCTGCACTTTGAGTGTATCGGTGTATTGACACACTGTCATGGTCAAATTTACCGACCCCACTCATAAAAAAGCCGGAAGTCAAAATTTGAAAACGAATGCTGAACTTAAATATAAACCATTGGAAGTACAGTCCAGGAGAGAGGATTGCGACTATTGTTACCAGGTTGCATTTACATTTCACCCACTGGCAACTCGAAATGGTGAAAAATTGTCCCCGAATGTCAGAGTTCTATGTCTCCTAATCTTTAGGGTGATACTGGGCCACTCTTGTGTTGACCTGTGTGAATAATGTCAGCATTGAGTCAGTAAAGTAGCCAGATGTTTGGTTAAACTAAACGGCGCAAAGCTTCTGGCTATCATTATTCCTCTCCCGGAGAGTACTTGCAACACTTTCTGCTTGGCAGTCGCAGTTTCTCTTACTCAGTCTCAGACAGCATTGTTCAATGGTTTGGCTAATTGAGTAAAAAGTTATATCGTAACCTTTTCATACCGATGTGCCACAACATGAATGCCACCCAGGAATGAAGTTGGACAACACTGCTGCAAGTAAAGGTTTCAAACTCTCTTCCACAAATGGTATTAGACGCTCAGTCAGTTTTTCATCCGAGATTGATAGATTTCGGTTCACCAAAGGCATTAAGCGATACGGGGGCAAAGCAGATATTTGAAATTGGGTCACAGATAAATCATGACCTCAGTGAATGGCAGACAGACTCGAGGGGGCTACACCTGATGTCTGGTCATGTTTGCAACTCGTAACATTTTGCGGGGGGGGGGGTGGATTTTCTTTTGGGGACCATTTTTTAACAGAAAGGATTCGCAGATTGAGTCAATGTTGAGTTTTAAAGGGATTCACAAATGTAAAAAAAATACAGCAGGGAAATAGCCATTAGGTGAACGCCATTTATTGCTTCCGAAGCCTGTAACCGAAGATGCGAATCAATGAATTCCTCACAGCTATTGCATTGGGAAGTCTCCGGTGCTGACAGCTTTGACCAGGGCGTTCCGGCAGGTCAGCAAAGAGACAGAATCACCAGCAGTCAGGTTCAGCAAGTCAGCTCCGCTTTCAAACACAAACTGCTCCAAATTCAATAGAAGAATGAATGAAGCGAGTTTCCGTATCCTATTCATGGGAGATTACTCGCTAATCTGGATTTTAAAAAAATGTACAGTAGTATAGTGTAGTAGTAATTTTTGGAATTATGTAAAACAATTTCAACTTGTTGAACTATGTGAGCCCAATAACTTTTTCTGCGTGTCCTGTACACGGGAAGTAAAACGGCGTAAAAGTTCACACCCAGTTTCATTTCAATGAGGTTGAAGAAGTGAATGTGTAAAATACGTGAGAATTCACTTCACACCATACGGTGATAATATTATACCCGATGGCTATACTGGGGGTCCAGTATTTAACTATTGTGTAGTTAAGTACTGGACCCCTATAAACACCAACCACTTGAAATGCTTATGGCGTTTGTTCGGTCTCTGACTTATACACGATCAAGAGAAGACCCTAAAGTTGCAATCCTGCCTTTGCAGGTGTAACAGAGAGCGCAGTAATGCATTGAGCTGATAAGGGTTTGATTTTATGGGGGTGATTTTGAGCCCACACTCTCCATCCGCGGGCATGCTCAAAATCCGGAGAGCGCGATTCGCGCCGATGAGTTTCCAAGTTCCGATCTTCCCAGCCCCTCGCCAGCGGAGTGGCGTGAAACATGCCACGGGACTGCAGAAGGCTCGGTTTAATACATTAGCATATCATTAGTGAGCACTTTGGGACTGCCCCCCTCACCGGATATTCAGTGGGCACTGGTGTGCCATCACGCTGGCACCAATTACAACAGGTCTACATCAGCATGAAGCTGGCACCTTCACCTCCGAGGGGAGTTTCGGAGATGAGCGCTCCGGCAGCCAGCACCCTCCACGGTGTGCACTGCTCAGGGGGCACCGGAGAGGACTCGGGGGGACACGAGTAAGTTCAACTCGGAGCCAGGGGTCCTAGAATCACCATTTCAGGGAGAGAGGTCGGGAGAGGTCACTTGCAGGCCTTACCTTGTCTTCATGTTGGGGAGCCCTTTGCTCTAAAGGGGTTGTGAAGGTTGGTATATAGCCAACGCTTCCCATTTTCTCCTTCCTGGCTTCCTGACAATATCACAGCTGAGAGAATGCCCTTCCTTAGTGGAGTCTGGCAAGAGGGTGAGAGGGACATAGCACTGTCATTCTCACACTCCACAGGGATGAGGTACTGTGTGAGCGCAATGGTTCACCCAAGCTTGGCGGCATGAACAGAGAGGCTCTGTGGGTGAACAATTGTAATTCATTGCCAAACATTCAAAACAGAATGGTGACCTACCTACTAGTGCCTATATTCACCTGTGCCCATGAAGTGTCTATGGTTTCTTACTCTTCCTCACCCTCTCACTACATCTAGGTGTATCTCCAGGATTCAGAGCTGAGCTTAAGGCAGCCTGCTGACTTCCACGCCCTTTTGCCTGAGATGACCTTGACAGATGCCCCCTGGTGGGGTCGACCTTGAGGGTCCAGGCCTGCTTTCAGGCAGCACGGATGTTTGACTGCTGCCCCCTTGGTGTCAGGGGCAAGAAGTAAGTTGCTCAGAGGGACAGGGGTGTCAGGTGGCCTGGAGACACCCAGGGTCCCCAACTGAAGGACCCCAGGTTGAACACCTACCGATCCTCTTTCCTTTGGGTTCCTGAGAACCCCTATGCTCCCCCTTGGGTTGGAGGAGAAGCTGGAATGAAATCCAGAAGCCCCACCATCCTCTGACGCTGACACTTGTGGATTCCCACCAATGCCTGCACCATCCAGTTGAAACCCTGCATCATGGAGCTCACGCACTGAGCCAGATGTAGTCATCTCCTGCCATGGAGTGCACATCTTGCCCCAAGGTCTCCACTATGAATGCCAACCTCGCAGTGTTGGCCTCCATGCACTGCAGTGATGGCACCATCTCCTCAGATAGAAGGTAATGGGACTCCTCCAATCAGCCTTTCACTCCAAGGAGGACTGCTGTCATCCCTTCCTGATACTCATGACTCTGCCTTTGCAGCTCCAGCAGCTGTGGATGACCAGGCCCAGGGACACATCACCAGTCAGGGGCTTAGCAGAGTCCTGGGCTTCAGCAGAGGCCAAGGTAGCTGAGTGAGAGAAAGTGTTGTGGGTGTGAGGGATCCATAGGAGAATGGGGCTGCTTCGCTTACCTTGGCTGAGTGAAGAAGATCATTCATCTTCTTCCAACACTGCTGCCCTATCCTCTTCAGGAGTGCGCTTGCACTGACCAGGGCTGCCACTGCACCCCAGGCGGGTGGCCACGCTGCTGGACAGCCATCTCCAGGAGCATGGGTACAGTATATCTACTGCCTCCGCTCCATTCCATCCAGCAGTCTGGTGAGTGCCCCCTCCATAAAGCATGATGCTGACTTCTTGGCTGCCATCCCCTGCAGTCAGTGTGGAACAAATGCTGGGAAGACATTTATATGGAGCTCTCCAATGTTTGCAGCAGTTAAATCATTGCGGGGTGGGTGAATCAGAAGGAACCTGCCGCTGGAGTGGTGTGAAACTCAGAATCATAGAATCCTACAGTGCAGAAAGAGGCCATTCGGCCCATCGAGTCTGCACCGACCACAGGCCCTATCCCCATAACCCCATGCATTTATCCTAGTTAGTCCTCCTGACACTAAGGGACAATTTAGCATGGCCAATCCACCTATCTGCACATCTTTGGACTGTGAAAGGAAACCGGAGCATCGGGAGGAAACTCACGCAGGCACGGGGAGAACGTGCAAACTCCAACATGACCCAAGCCGGGAATCGAACCCAGGTCCCTGGTGCTGTGAGGCAGCAGTGCTAACCACTATGCTGCCATGCCGCCCAACTCGTGGGAATATAAATTAATACTAATGAGCCATAAGATTGAGACCAAAAACACAATGGCGCCGTCCGCAGGAAACACTCCATTTTTCATGCTGGAACCAATACTCTGCCGTGTCTTGGTAAGATTTTGCCCACTGTGTCTTGGCTGTTGCTCATTGCATGAAAATGCAGCGACATTTAGAATTGCTTTGTTTAGATTGAAAGAGTGCATTTGCTATCTTGTTATAGAGTATGAGGATCATCCGGACTTCCAAAGGGATTGGTTAGCTATGCAGCGTACTTCTGTGGTATTATCATAAATTGTCTAATTAGAAAGTCACAGTGTTATTTTTTAAGTCACTATATGGGCAGCATGATTCTGGATTTTGTACACACGGCTTTGTTTAAATGCGGGCCACTGCTTTGAAGTAAGAAACATATCAGGTAGATTTCCCTCCACTCCACCTGGGTGGTAATCTGGCAGGGCAGAGTCTACAGAACCCGCATTGATTAAAGAGAGGAGTGGAAAAATGCAACTTGCAAAGGAAAAATAGACATTTTGTTTTAGCTGACTCTAACTGAAGGACTGCATGAGAAAAGTACAGGGAAGGGAAATAGTTCAACTTTAGATCAACAATATTGACATTGTTTCAGATGTTGTATATTCACACACCGTGTAATCTCAGCTCAGCAAATGTGTGATAGCTTCCTTGATTTCAGCAAGTGCAACTCATTCAGGCCCCACGTTATCTGGTTTCTGAAAATACAACAATTCATTATTTCTGTCATGGTGAGACAGTCTTGAGGAACTTTGGCACTCTCCTAGGTTAAACTTGTAGCAAGGATTTTCATTGCCCATTTCCTTATTTCTTCCTCTCCCTGATGCTGTTCACACAAGTTAAATAATACTTGTAGAAACGCCAGGAGTTGTTTAAAAAAACAATTCTATTGCCCCCACTGATTTTGTCTGGTCCTTGCTCCAAGATCACCGGAGCCTTTTCCAAAGCAGGTTACACAACTGACCAGAAATCACAACAAAATCAGGAATAAAACCTCGATGGTAGGTTAGAATGACCTGAGCAAGATTGGCAAAGGGATTGTACAAATAATGCTGGAATTTTCACTCACTCTGGGATCTTTCCCGTCTTTGGGCTGTACCACTTCCAGGAATTGGCCTGGAATTGGGTCTTTGTTGGGCTACAGTTAGAAAAATGAACCAGCAAGAGCAGCAAAAGTGCTCCCAGAGCAATGTTGTCTCCACATTTCAATTACCAGACAAATAGCACCTAGCTATTTGAATAGTCTCCCTGGTGAGATGACATCCTCTAGTCCTTCCTGTCTACGTATATAGAGGTGAAAATTTCAGAGCCATTCCGATGAAAAGGTCATGGACCTGGGAACAGTGAACTTTATTTCTCTCTTTACGTTGCTGTCTGATCTGCTGTGTGTTTCCAGCGTTATGTTTCTCTTTTTATTCTAATTCTGGTATGGAGGGATTCTGAAGAGACATTCCATAACCACATTGAAGTAGTTCTCAGCTGGAGTTCAGTCAGTCCATTTCATACACAAGGGGATGGAGTTTGACTCTTTGTGACAATGTGAAATAGGTGATAGCAAGATGGCAGGCTGATCTGCACGTGTCCAAACATTTTGCTCCATTGAAAGTCAACCAGCTCTTGCTCGTTTGGCACTATCGCACTAAGATCCACTCCAAAAATATCTTCTAGCAATAGTAGGAGTTCTTCCATTAGTTCTTTCTAAAGTTCCATTTTTCCTGAAGATGTTTTGAATCACAATTCCATTTGGATCTCAGTTGGTCACTCACTCCCCCATTGGGCCTCATTGGGGCCTTCCTTAGCCTCTTGTTGCATATTCACCACAGAACTGAATTCAGTACATCCAGGCTGAAATAATTGTAATCTTTATAACAACCTGATTGCTGGTATTCTGTTGATAGGATTCACCACATTCTGAGTGGGAGAGCTATCACTGAGGCCCGTACTTTATGAATTTGACACCAGTCAAAAAATAAACTAATTTAGAAGCTTGACAATTACTCATTGGGGTTGAGTGTGCCCACATCCTTCACTGACATTTTTAGTGGTTTTTGTGCCTAGGGTGGGTATAGGAGAACTTGGTGATTGCTACTGAAGCATCTAGTGCCAGGGTCATGGGCACAGTCCTTTGTGCTACCCTGTCCTTGGGCCAGAACCTTAGGCGAGGAGAGAATGAAAACTGAAGCAGCAGATCTTTGTAAATATTTCTCCTTTGTATATTCAATTCAGTTAACAGCATGTTAGCATTAGGTTCAAAAATCCAAAATAAAGGCAAAGAATGTTGTTGAGTTAAAAACTCTGAGCATTGCTTTTTCCTGGGTCTTCCTTTAAGTTTAAGTTTATTTATTAGTGTCAAAAGCATTAACACCACAATGAAGTTATTGTGAAAATCCCCTAGTCTTCACACTCCAGCACCTGGCCAATGCACCTAACCACCATGTCTTTCACTGTGGGAGGAAACCGGAGCACCCAGACGAAACCCACACAGACACGGGGAGGAACGTGCAGACACCACACAGACGGTGACCCAAAGCCAGGGATTGACCCCGGGTCTCTCGCAGTGTGAGGCAGCAGTGCTAACCACTGTGCCATTGTGTCTTCCTAATGACCTAAACTGCAAAGTGATTTTTAAGTTGTTACAAACGGTATCATAGATTGAACCACCCAAGAACCAAATTTAAAAAGAAATTCAGAACCCTGGGTGATCCCCAAGTGGTTTACAGTCAATTGAGTACTTTTGAAATGTTATAGTGTAGGAAACCTTAACTAAAAGCTAGTTTGTTACTTTTCCCCTTTCCTGTACTTCTTCCCATTGTGATTTATTTGCTGGTTGCACCCAATCGGATGCTTCCTTGCTGGTATTTCTTTTAATTATCGTTATCCCAAATGGTCCAAGAGTCTTTCTCAGTTCCAAATGAGCTGGCTTCTTGTTCTCTATTCGGACAGCAGGTTATAGAAACTTAGAAACTAGAGGCAGGAGTAGGCCATTCAACCCTTCGAGCCTGCTCCA
This sequence comes from Mustelus asterias, assembly GCF_964213995.1. Taxonomy (NCBI): domain Eukaryota; kingdom Metazoa; phylum Chordata; class Chondrichthyes; order Carcharhiniformes; family Triakidae; genus Mustelus; species Mustelus asterias. The sequence goes on along the minus strand of NC_135801.1, from coordinate 28,664,719 downwards.
CCATTCATTATGATCATGGCTGATCATCAAATTCAATTTTCTGATCCCTCCTACCCCCAATATCCCTTGATCCCTTTAACATCAAGAGTTATACCTAATTTCTTATTAAAATCACACAATGTTTTGGCCTCTGTGGTAGTTCTGTGGAACCTGGCTTTGACAAAAAGGGTCGCCTGGACTCGAAACGTCAGCTCTTTTCTCTCCTTACGGATGCTGCCGGGCCTACAGAGATTTTCCAGCATTTTCTCTTTTGGTTACTTTCTGTGGTAGTGAATTCCACACATTCACCACCCTCTGGGTGAAGAAATTTCTCCTCACCCCAGTTCTAAAAGGTTTACCCCTTATCCTCAACCTATGACTCCTAGGAACAATAAAAGGACTCCTCGTAGACAGCTCGACAAAAATTACATCAGCTAAGGATGTGAGCTACAGAGAACACGATTTTAAAAATCTCTTAAAGGTACACTAACGTCACGCCCACCATTGGGAACATTCTTTTTGAATCTACCCTGTCTAACCCTGTTAGAATTTTATAAGTTTCTTTGAGATCCCCTCTCGCTCTTCTAAACTCCAATGTGCTTTTGTATGGCATCGTGCCTGCTGCTGACCCTGCCAGAGACAGTGGAGTCAGCGTCGGTGGATGCCTATGCTATTAGCCGGCAGCTGGCTGGCCCCCAGAATATTGCAAAAAAAATGTTGTTTCAGATGGGAGGGAGGGAGTTGTGCTGGGCATGCTTCACCCAGAAATGTACTCCTGAGAGGGAGGCTAATATTTGGTGGGGCCCATCATTCTGAATGCTCCTTGACTTTCCTTTGCTCCATCCTCCTCTGCACCGCCTCCTCATGTGAGAATGACACACCAGGACATTATGCACTATATAAAGTGCATACTTCCAAGAACTCACATCCTCACAAGCAAATCTGTAGGCCAAGTGCCAACTAAAAAAAGGTTGCAAAATGTTATCTCAAGCTACAGGAATATCCTTTGAAACTTTTGAAATAAAGGGACTGAATCACTGAGAGCCGGCATGCAGATGCAACAAGCAGTTGCAAAGGCAAGTGGTGTGTTGGCCTTCATTGCAAGAGAACTTGAGTACAGAAGTAAGAATTTCTTACTGCAGCTGTACAGGGCTATGGTGAGACCACCACCTGAAGTACTGTGTGCAAGTTTGAATTCCTTATCTAAGAAAGGATCTACTTGCTGAAGAGGGCGTGCAGTGAAGTTTCATCAGACTGATTCTTGTAATGGCAGGATTGTCGTACGAGGAGCGATTAGATCGACTGGGGCCTGGATTCACTGGAATTTAGAAGAATGAGAGGGGATCTAATTGAAGTATATAAAATTCAGAGAGGGCTGGACAAACTGGATGCAGGGATGTTGTTTCCTCCGGCTGGAGGGTCCAAAACAAAGGGTCACAGACTCAGGATACAGGGTAGGCCATTTAGCACTGAGATGAGCAGAAACGTTTTCACTCAGAGTTTGGTGAACCTGTGAAATTCTCTCCCACAGAAGACTGTGGAGGCCAAATCACTGAATATGTTTAAGAAGGGAACTGGCAGACTGGGGAGGGTGTGGGAATATGGTGCTGAGAGAGAGGATCAGCCATGATCATATTGAATGATGGAGGAAGCTGGAAGGGCCGAATGGCCTACTCCTGCCCCTATTTTCCGTTTCCACAAATTTCAGGTTCACAACATCTGAGCTGTATAATCCTCAGTGTAAAATTCCCTGAGTACTTAGAAAAGGTCATTTTACCCCGATTATACACCGTAATTATGCCAAATTTCTAGGCCTAACCTGCAGGCATTTTCCTTGCAAAATTGCTAGGATTAGTGTGTTTGCAGAACGTAATGCTGTGATCTATTTACGTAAGCATTCAGTTTGTGAGGCTGGTCCGCTTTGAATAAATGGGGGAAATGTTAACATTCCAGCACATTAGGATCAGGTGCAGCTGATGAAAAGCCCAGAGGTCTGGATCATTTATCTGTGACGGATTCCCTGCCTGGACATCAGCCTGATTCCTGAGTAAAAGATTCAGCTTCCAGTCAGGGCAGAGAGGATTTCAGAGGAGGCCACAAGCTAGAGCAGGTGGGTCCCATCTTGGAACCTGGGATGAAGAATTGTCTGATCCCAAATGCAATCAGATTCCCCATTCTGGGTGACTCCCAGAATGGAGTCTGATCCCTGACCCAAGCATTCATCCGGGACTCATTGCAGGGTCTCCAATCCACAATCTCAGGGATGGATGTCTGCTCCCAGGGATGGGGGTGTGTTTGGGAGGGGTGGTTGGTTGTATGGGAGAGATGAAGACTGACAGTGGGGAAGCTTATGGGGGTTATGGGGGTGGGTGGAGGGGGGGGGGTGGGTGGTGAAGGATGGGTGGTGGCAGGGTGAAGCATTCCTCCTGACCCACATTCAGGAGTCCTCCTGAGGGTATCCCAATTGCTGCAGCTACCAACAGGACAGGAAACCAAACTGGCAGCAGTGAAAACTGCAAAACAGGCTAAATCTAAGGCTAGCACATATTTGAAATTTCAACACACTCCCTGAGAACAGGTCGACTGCTTGACCCTAGCCCAGTCAGAATAAAACCCAGATGTCTTGTAGCCAACTTCCTGAGAAGCTCCATTCTTTGCCTATTTAACACCCCCTCCCCACCCAATCTTAGCCATTTACCATGTTAAAGTTTCACCCTCATGTGCATCTGCCTTGTGTTGCTGATGCACATCAATTTAGACACGAGGCTCGAAGCTCAGTAAATGAAGGCTTTTATTTACTATTAATGAAGCTACCAGAACTTATGTACACTATCCCAGACTGAAGGGGTCCCGGCCAGAGCAGGGACTCTTATACCTCTCCCAGGAGGCGGAGCCCGACTGGGATGTGCCACAACACTATCATACAAAGGTGTAACAACCCCACCCTAACCCAACAGCAACAATAGCACAATCCAACAGTAACATATGTACATCCTTGTAGTCCTGGCCAGCCCCTGGCTCAGCACTATCCAGTGGGAACCAACGATGGTTCACCACATTCACCCCTCCTTTGAAAACAAAGGCCGGTGGGGTACAAAAACCAGAATAAAATGTCAGCAGTCTATAAGTTCAGACGGCCAGGGGGACCGCACCGTCGTTGTGACCTCCTCAATACCGGCGGTGACATTGGAGTAGGCACTTGCGGTGGCGTTCTCCCCAAAACGGCGTCCAGCTGTTCTTCCACGGACTCACAGGCCGGTTGACCCTGAGGTGACGGTAGTCCAGGGGATCCTGACACGCCCTGCGGTGGCGACCATCTTCTGGGCTCAGGCAAGCTGTACATGGGAGTAAAATGGTTAAGCAATGGTCCCGATGCTGCCCGCGCCGTGTCCGGGGAAGAAATGAGAGATAATGGGTTTGTTACTGGGGGTATGGGAGCGACAGGGGTTGCTACGTCCCCTGCTGGCGCCAGGTCTCGGATCGAGACCGTGTCCTCTCGCCCGTCAGGGTATGCCACATAGGCATACTGAGGGTTGGCGTGGAGGAGATGGACCTGTTCGACCAAGGGGTCGGACTTGCGGGCCCTTACATGTCGCCGCAGGAGGACGGGTCCTGAGTACGTCAACCAAGACGGTAAAGAGATCCCCGAGGAAGACTTCCGAGGGAATGAGAACATCCTCTCGTGGGGAGTAGCATTGGTTGCCGTACACAGGAGGGAGCGAATAGAGTGGAGCGCATCAGGGAGCACCTCTTGCCAACGGGAGACTGGAAGACCTTTGGACTTCAACGCCAGTAAGACAACCTTCCAGACTGTAGCATTCTCGCGTTCCACCTGTCCATTACCCCTAGGGTTGTAACTCGTGGTTCTACTAGAGGCAATCCCGTATGAGAGCAGGAATTGCCTCAAGTCATCGCTCATGAACGACGAGCCCCTGTCGCTATGGATGTAGCTGGGGTACCCGAACAGGGTAAAAAGATCACGGAATGCCTTGATCACCGTGGCAGCGGATGTATCCGAGCAGGGAACAACAAAAGGGAACTGGGAGTACTCATCGATGATGTTTAGAAAGTACACGTTCCGATCTGTTGAGGGAAGGGGGCCCTTAAAATCAACACTCAGTCTCTCGAAGGGACGAGTGGCCTTGACCAAATGTGCCCGGTCAGGTCGGTAAAAGTGCGGTTTGCATTCTGCGCAAATCCGACAGCTCCTTGTTACCGACCTGACGTCCTCCACTGAGTAAGGCAGGTTGCGGGCTTTTACAAAGTGGTAGAGCCGAGTGACCCCAGGATGGCACAGATCATTATGGAGGGCGTTCAAACGATCCTCCTGAATACTAGCGCATGTTCCACGCGAGAGGGCATCCGAGGGCTCATTGAGTTTCCCTGGACGATACATGATATCGTAGTTATAGGTGGAGAGTTCAATTCTCCACCGCAAGATCTTGTCATTCTTGATCTTGCCCCTCTGCGTGTTGTTAAACATGAACGCTACGGACCGCTGGTCCGTGATCAGGGTGAACCGTTTTCCTGCCAAGTAATGGCGCCAGTGTCTGACGGCCTCCACAATGGCCTGGGCCTCCTTTTCCACCGCTGAATGCCGAATTTCGGGGCCTTGGAGGGTGCGGGAAAAAAATGCGACAGGCCTGCCCGCCTGGTTAAGTGTGGCGGCCAGGGCGAAATCAGATGCATCGCTTTCCACCTGAAAGGGGATGGACTCGTCTACCACGTGCATAGTGGCTTTCGCGATGTCGTCTTTCAATTTCTCGATGGCCAATTGGGCCTCTGGCGTTAGGGGAAAAGTCGTGGACTTAATAAGCGGACGGGCCTTGTCCGCGTAGTTGGGAACCCACTGCGCATAATAAGAGAAGAAGCCTAGGCATCTTCTCAGTGCTTTTGCACTAGCAGGCAAGGGAAGTTCAGCAAGGGGGCGCATACGGTCTGGATCAGAGCCAATGACCCCGTTTTCCACCACGTATCCTAGGATGGCTAAACGGCGCGTACGAAACACACACTTCTCCCTGTTGTAGGTCAAGTTCAGGCGAGATGCAGTGCGTAAGAAGTTCAGGAGGTTTGTGTCGTGGTCCTGCTGGTCATGGCCGCAGATGGTGACATTATCCAGGTATGGGAAGGTAGCCCGCAGCCCGTTCTGGTCCACCATTCGGTCCATAGCACGCTGGAAGACCGAGACCCCATTGGTGACACCAAAGGGAACCCTGAGAAAATGATACAAGCGACCATCCGCCTCAAAAGCCGTGTATTGTCGGTCCTCTGAGCGAATGGGGAGTTGGTGGTAGGTGGACTTGAGGTCTATGGTGGAGAACACCCGGTACTGCGCAATCTGATTGACCATATCAGATATGCGCAGGAGAGGATACGCATCCAGCTGCGTATATCGGTTAATGGTCTGACTGTAGTCAATGACCATCCGGGGTTTGTTCCCGCTCTTGACCACCACAACCTGTGCTCTCCACGGACTAACACTGGGTTGTATGATCCCTTCCTTGAGGAGCCGCTGAACCTCAGATCTAATGAAGATCCGATCCTCAGTGCTGTAACGCCTACTTTTAGTCGCGATGGGCTTGCAGCCTGGTACCAGATTCTGAAACAAGGAGGGAGTGGTGATCTTTAGCGTCGAGAGGTTGCAGGCGGGGCGCGTTGGGCAATTTGGAGGCTGCTGCTGTTTTCCCACTGCCAGTGAAGGGAGTGGCCCACCGTACTGTAGGATTACGCTCCTCAAGTGGACCATGAAGTTTAGTCCGAGAAGTATTGGCACGCAAAGATACGGCAACACAAGGAGCTTGAAGCGCTCGTAAACTGTGCCTTGTACTTTCAAGGTTACCACGCAACTCCCTAGCACGGCAACAGACCGGGACCTTGATGCCATAGAGATTGTCTGTTTGGCAGGTTGAATCTGGAGTCCACACCTCTTCACAGTGTCTGGGTGGATAAAGCTCTCAGTGCTCCCACTGTCAAACAGACAATAAAGCACATGATTGTTTACCTGGATATTCATCATTGAACGATCGAGTCTATGAGGCTTGGCCTGGTCCAGGATGATCGACGCCACCGTTGGTTCATGAACGCCACTGCAGGCAGCTGAAATCGATGCGGAGGACCCCTGCTGGTCGTTCGTGGTCAGTGTCGACCAACATGGCTGCCCCCATGAATCGCACGTGGGTGAGGGTGCCAAACTCCGCGATCCCTGGTGGTCATACTCCTCCGACTCCGTCGACCATAATGGCATCGTCCTGGCCTCGCACGTGGACGAACCCCGCGACGACTTCGACGATGATGATGATCCAAGCTCCGAAGAATCGCAGGCCGCACTGCCGTTCCTGGGTTTCGATCAGCACACCTTTGCATAATGCCCTTTTTTACCGCATGCGGTGCACAATACAGCTTTAGCGGGACACTTTTGCCAGGTATGTTTTGCTCCTCCACAGAAGTAGCACCGCGGGCCGCACGGGGCTGCAGCCGTCGTCTGGCCCGAATGGGAGCACGCCATTACACAGCATTTCGAACCCGAGGGGCGAGGAGGGATTTGTGACTGCTCCTGCCACGTTGTCTCCACGTGGTCCTCTGGATATAAGACTAAGCTCTTTGAAGCCGACTCGAGCATCTCTGCTAACTCGATGGCCTGGGTAAGATTAAGGTTACCCTTCTCCAACAGTTTAAGTCGAATGTACGACGATCCGACCCCGGCCACAAACGCATCTCGGGCGAGGTCGTACATGCTCTGCTCAGCCGACACAGCTTTGCAGTCACAGCTCCTGGCTAGCTGTAAGAGCTCATTGGCATAGTCCTCCATCGTTTCGCCCGACTGCCGTCGTCGAGTGGCTAGGAGGTAACGAGCGTGTATCTCGTTAGGTGGTTTTGTATAGCGCTTATTTAGAAGCTCGAGGGCCTTAGGGTAATTAGTGGCCGCACGGATCGCGAGGTAGACAGTGTCGCTTACCCTCGCATGGAGGACCCGGAGTCTGTCATCATCTGTGGTGACCGCTGCGGAGGCTGCTAGGTAATCTTCGAAACACTTCAGCCAGTGGTCGAAGGTGTTAGAAGCACCCACCGCACGTGGATCTAGCATCAGACGTTCTGGCTTGAGAATTTGCTCCATACTCTCTTCTTTTTTTTCTCCGTCGAGAGTTTAATAATAGTAAATAAAATTGATGCACATCAATTTAGACACGAGGCTCGACGCTCAGTAAATGAAGGCTTTTATTTACTATTAATGAAGCTACCAGAACTTATGTACACGATCCCAGACTGAAGGGGTCCCGGCCAGAGCAGGGACTCTTATACCTCTCCCAGGAGGCGGAGCCCGACTGGGATGTGCCACAACACTATCATACAAAGGTGTAACAACCCCACCCTAACCCAACAGCAACAATAGCACAACCCAACAGTAACATATGTACATCCTTGTAGTCCTGGCCAGCCCCTGGCTCAGCACTATCCAGTGGGAACCAACGATGGTTCACCACAGTTGCCGTCAGAACTAGCTAAAGGAAACAATTCTCTACAAAGGGGAATCATGCTGACAAACAGCCCACCTTTAGTTAGGTTCATGTCAGGCCACAGGGTATTCTGAAAATTCTCTGTGAATGGCCAGAATGGGAAATTTCAGGGATGTCGGGAACACAGAACACAGAACACTAATTCAAGGTGCAGTGACAGGTCATCAAGTTGAAAATTGCACAGAAGCACCAAACACTTTTTCCTTGGAAATTCACCCTTTAAATTTAAATACATTGGGAGGAATCCAATTAATTCTGTGGTTTATTTTACTTCCGTCATTGTATTTTGCGATAAGCCTGATAGGGAGTTTTCAGTCTAACACAGAGGGTTGGGTTCTATAGTGTTAATTTGTTAGTGTTGGGTTAATTAGTGTTGGGTTCTATAGTGCTAATTTGTTATGCGCTATGCAGCCCACTAGGGCAGGAAGATGAGGAGAAAGTAGGAAGTGCGTGGTTTCACTATCTGCATCTGGTGAGTCAGAGGAGATGATGGAATGAGGGTGAAGTGTGATGAGAGAAGAGGTATGCTAGTATCCTTATCAGGGTGACCATGGCTTCAGCGATTCCATGTCCCATGATGGCCAACACTGTCTCCTTTCTTGAGGGTTAAAACATGCAGGCATGGCGATCCTTCTCGAATCCTTTCCTGTGTGTTCTCCTTCAAGAATGAGGAAAGTGTGTCTCTGAAGTGTCCTGGAATATGTTGGGATGATGCGTTGTTATCACTGAATAAATCTCAGAATTTGTAAACTGAATTTTGGGTGTGAGACTTGCAACTGTGCTAAGTGTATGAAATGTATGATTTGACAGGGATTGATGGGTGAGTAAGGGAGTGTAGCGATTTTGATTTGATGTGATTTATTATTGTCACATGTATTAGTATACAGTGAAAAATATTGTTTCTTGCGCGCTATACAGGCAAACCATGCTGTTCATAGAGAAGGAAAGGAGAGAATGCAGAATGTAGTGTTAACAGTCATAGCTAGGGTATGGAGAAAGATCAACTTAATGCAAGGTAGGTCCTTTCAAAAGTCTGATTGCAGCAGGGAAGAAGCTGTTCTTGAGTCGGTTGGTATGTGTCCTCAGACTTTTGTATAATATTCCCAATGGAAGAAGATGGAAGAGAGTATGTCTGGGGTGTGTGGGGTCCTTGATTATTCTAGCTGCTTTTCCGAGGATGGGAAGTGTAGACAGTGTCAATGGATAGGAGGCTGGTTTGCGTGATGGACTGGGCTTCGTTCATGACCCTTTGTAGTTTCTTGCGGTCTTGGACAGAGCAGGAGCCTTACCAAACTGTGATACAACTGGAAAGAATGCTTTCTATGGTACACCTGTAGAAGCTGGTGAGTTATAGCAGACATGTCAAATTTCCTTAGTCTCCAGAGAAAGTAGAGGCGTTGGTGGGCGTTCTTAACTATAGCGTCCGCATGGAGGGACCATGACAGGTTGTTGGTGATTTGGACACCTAAAAACTTGAAGCTTTCGACCATTTCTGCTTCATCCACATTGATGTAGACAGGGGCATGTTCTCCACTACGCTTCCTGAGGTCGATGACTATCTCCTTCATTTCATTGACATTGAAGGAGAGATTATTGTCTTTGCACCAGTTCACCAGATTCTCTATCTCTTTTCTGTACTGTGTCTCGTCATTGTTTGAGATCCAACCACAATGATGGTGACATCAGCGAACTTGAAAATCGAATTGGAGGGGAATTTGGCCACACAGTCAAAGGTGTATAAAGAATATAATAAAGGGCTGAGGACATAGCCTTGCAGAGCACCGGTGTTGAGGACGATCGTGGAGGAGGTGTTGTTGTCTGTCCTTACTCACTGCGGTCTGTGGGTTAGGAAGTCTAGGATCCAGTTACAGAGGGAGAAGCCGAGGCCCAGGCCACAAAGTTTAGAGATGGATTTCATAAGAATAATGGTGTTGAAGACTCAGCTGTAGTCTATGAATAGGAGTCTGACATAGGTGTCTTTGTTATCTAGGTGTTCCAGGGTTGAGTGTAGGGCCGGGGAGATTTTTGATTTGATTTATTATTGTCACATGTATTAACATACAGTGAAAAGTATTGTTTCTTGCGCGCTATATGGACAAAACATACCATGGCGTCTGCTGTGGACCTGTTGTGGCGATAGGCAAACTGTAGTGGATCCAGGCAGTCTGGGAGGCAGGAATTGATTCGTGCCATGATGAACCTTTCGAAGCACTTCATAATGATGGATGTCAGAGCCAGTGGAGCACTGGATGAGGTTAGTGGCACAGTTGGCAGAATTTGCCATTTGAAAATTGAACTCACTTACCTTGATTAAATGTTGCCTCTAACTACCACCAGCCACCCGTGATATTGGGCCCCCGATAATGGGTGCAGCTGGCAAAGCTGGCTGGCTGGTTCAAGCATTAAAGTAGCGGGCAGCACCAATCTCAGCCCCAGGATATTGGTGCAGGAGTTCATCCACGTAGTGTCCTCAGCCTAACCATCGTCAGCTGCTTTATCAATGGCCGTCCTTCAAAAATAAGGTCAGACGTGTGGATGTTTCTTGATGATTACCCAGTCTCCAGTACTATTTGCAACTTCTCACATACTGAAGCAGACCATGTCCATGTCCACATGCAGCAAGACTTGGAGAACATTCTCTGGGCTGATGAGTGGTAGGTAACATTCATGCTACCAAGTGTCAGGCAATGACTGTCTGCAACAAAAGAGAATCTAACTGTCTCCCCTTGACATTCTACTGCGTCTATCATTGCTAAATCTCCCACATTCTACTGTGTCTATCATTGCTAAATCTCCCACATTCTACTGTGTCTATCATTGCTAAATCTCCCACATTCTACTGCGTCTATCATTGCTAAATCTCCCACATTCTACTGCGTCTATCATTGCTAAATCTCCCACATTCTACTGCGTCTATCATTGCTAAATCTCCCACATTCTACTGCGTCTATCATTGCTAAATCTTCCACATTCTACTGCTTCTATCATTGCTAAATCTCCCACTATCAACATCTTGGTGGGTTAACATTAACCAGAATTTTAACTGGATCAATCAACTAGGTCAAAGTCCTAGATCTCCTTTCCAAACAGCACTGTGGTTGTACCTGCACTGGTCAGATTCTAGTGATTCATGAAGATGGCTCACCATCACTTTCTCAAGAGCAATTGGGGATGGACGACATGCTCACTCTGCCAGTGATGCACACATCCAATAAAAGAATGGAAAGATCTAAATGCTGCGGTTACAAGAACAAGTTTGAATTCTGCGGTGAGTAACTCATCTCCTGACTCCTATTAGGCACAAGTCAAGAGTACCATCGAATACCTGGTTGGATACAACTCCAACAACACCCAAGTTCCCTAACACGGATCAAGGCAAAGCAGTCTGCTTGATCGACACCCATCAACAACCTTAAATATTTAGTCCCTGCACTGTGTGCCTACACCACCTGAACTGAAGCAGTTGAGGAAGGAGGCCCACCACCAGCCTCTCAAGGACAATTGGGGATGAGCAAATGCCAGCCTAGCCAGCATGCTCACATCCCAAGAATGAATAACAAAAATAATATGTCGCCTGCAACACAGTGCACTGTTGCACATTAATTGCACACCTTGGTCCCCGTGCTTATTTTTAGGGTTATCAAACAACCCCCTGCCCCCACAGAGGGTTATTTATTGATTAACTGAAGAAAGCTAGGAGAGTCCAGCACATCTTGTACTATTTCCAGGGGAACTCATTAATGGCATAAGAATTTTGTTCACCAAGGCACACTACATTATCAGATGATTTGTACATAATGTTATAATTCAGTTCACAGTTTAAAGGAGCAAGCTTTTACAGTTGCATGCAAAAAAAAAGGATCCAGTCACAGCCTGAGTGATGCCTGTTCTTAAACTTACATCATAAATATACTTATTTCTTTTAAAGAGCTGGAATTCGGGCAATTCAACATAACCTTTTTCATCAAACCACTGTAACTTCTGTGTTTTTGCTTACAAATCTTGTCTATTTATTTCTCTATAATTAATATAGCTATTATGAAATGCATTTTTTTTGCATTTTGTTAATTTTAAGTTTGTGGAGTAATAATTAAGTAGTTGAGTGGCAAATGCAGTGCAAAGATGTAGCTGTTTGTTCTCCACTGTACCGTAAAATTAAGGGATTCTTCCAAGAATATCTCTTTCTTTATGAGGAATGTAAATGAAAAATTATTAGCTGAAATCCTTCTTCTGCATGATGCAGTGCAATATGCAATAAATACTTTCATCTCAGTTAAATAGAATATGGAATATCTTGGCCAGGATTCTCCCAAAAAAAAACTAAGTGGGTGTACTGAGTTTTACGAATCTCCGGCAGTCTCCACAGGGTGCCACAGGGGGGATTCACGCCAGTAAGGAGTTGGCAGGGCCACATCCCGCTGGAGAGGCCAGAATCAGCGCATTGAGCAGGCCACTGCGCATGCGCCAATCTGACAGTGCCACACCCACCCCATCGCCAGCCTTCCAATCACCGGCCTTCCAATTTCGACCACACACTGCTCTGATCACCGGCCTACTCGAGACCTCCTCCGATCATCAGCCTACCTGACCCCCGACACCTCCTCCCGCCCCACCCCGGGGCCAGCCCCTATGGCCAGTCCCAGCTCCCTCCTGTGCAGCCCTGATCTTACCCCCTCTGCATTGTGCAGCCTGATCACCTCCTCCCTCCCTCTCCCACCGATCCCAATGCAGTGTGCAGCAGGTCCTCCCTACCACCACCAATCGGCCCCGCACCCAGTAGGCCCTGCCCACTCTGGTCCCATCTGCTTGGCGCTGCCTGGTGCCCAGTGGGCAGTGCCAGGGTGCCAGGCTGCCACTGCTCAAAGGCCTCTGTCCCCACCAGCGGAGTCATCACATCTGGTTCCTCTTGATGGGGACCTGCTTCAATCACTGGGGTTGGGGGGGCGGGGTGGGGGGCAGAACACCAGCAGGCCTGGAGACTACTGCCTTGGTCTTGCTAATGATATTGAAATTGAGATTCAGCCAGACGCTGGTTGCGGGTCCCGCTACAAGCCCCCCGCTAATGCCTCCCAGCCTGCTGCGCTACTCGAGCAGCTCAGCGGGCCAGGAGAATTACCCGCTTGTTTTGTCATACAATCTCTACAATGCAATGAGACTGCAAAACATTTGTACCCCACATTTCCTTATCAAGTTCTGCTGAATTTCCATGCATCTCTGACCAGGATCCAACATAGAACCATAGAATCCCTATGGCCCATCGAGTCTGCCCTGACTCTCTGAAAGAGCATCCCACCCAGGCCCTCCTCCCCTCCACTCTATCCCTGTGACTCTGTGTATTAATCATGGCTAATCCAGCTACGGGGCAATTTATATCTTTGGACACTAAGGGGCAATTTAGCATAGCCAATCCACCTAACCTGCACATCTTTGGACTATGAGAGGAAACCAGAGCACCCAGAGGAAACCCGCACAGAACATGCAAACTCCACACAGTGACCCAGGCTGGAATCGAACCCGGGTCCCTTGTGTTGTAAGGCAGCAGTGCTAACCACTCTGCCACCATGCCGCCCATAAGTCATTGGAAAACAGCAAGAACACAATTATGATTCTGAGGTTTCCAAGTCTTCTTTGTAAGGGTCAGAAGCCGCCACTTGCTCCTTAAAGGCCAATAATGTGAGGAGGGCCACAGCTGGAGGCTGGAACTTCCTATCCCGGGATTTCCCATCCCCTCAGCTCAGTCAGGACCTGGAGTGGAGCTGGAGACCAATAAACAGAGTGGAATGAGGTGGAATTATCTCCATATGGCCACAAGTGAGTGCCACTGGGCAGTCCAGCTACGGAGGCAAGTCTAGGTATCTGAAGAAAAGGAAGTTTTTTAAACTAATGATTGAAGGCTTTGCATAGATAAAATGGCAGGAACATTGCAGGCAGAGGCCTTGGTAATGATTGCCTCCAATGGCAGCTTGCGCTGGACTTTGGGCCCCATTGGTCATGTTGGTTTTTTACTGTTATGGGAATTGTTCATACCATGTAATTTAGGTATACTCCAACTAGCCCAGCAGAATCTGGAACTGTTGGTGGTAGAGAGATTGGTGGCTACTATCTTGGCATAGTTTCTAAAATCCCTTGGATGTTTTGGATTCTTGGTTATTTTTAGTTCCCACAAACACCCAGTTTGTTACCTGCATTGAATGCTTTGATAACTTCGCATTGAATTATATTTTGTCTGTCCCTCTCCCAGATATAGGTTCACTTGGTTCATTTAAATATGACCCTCCCCAGCCATCCAAAACGTTCTCTCTCTTATTTCAATTATATAGTACATTCAGAATCCCGAAAGAAATAATCATCCTTACTTTGCATCATGGGCTGATTTAAATAACAGCAGGAAACAAAATCCTTCCAGCCTTTAATGAGGCATAAAAAGGTAATAAAATATTAGTTGGCTTTGCCAAAGGCTGTGAGAGGGAAAAGCGACAATCTAAAAGTAGAGAAAGGAAAATCTCAATGTCAAGACATGAGGAAGGTTTGCCCTGTTTCCAAAGGGATGACGGCTGACCATACCTAGTAAGCGGTGGTAGCCAGGTTCAGTGTTTTGTACAAAACTTAAAAGACTTGGGAACATGCTTGGGTGAAAGTGCTTATTCCTATTTCAGCTAACAATGTAAGATTGCCATTATAGTTTGAGAGTGTGTGCAGCAAGTTAAAGTAAAAGTTTATTTATTAGTCAGAAGTAAGGCTTACATTAACACTGCAATGAAGTTACTGTGAAATTCCCCTAGTTGCCACACTCCGGCGCCTGTTCGGGTCAATGCACCTAACCAGACTGTGGGAGGAAACTGGAGCACCCGGAGGAAACCCACGCAAATAATCTCTGTCACCCTGTTTCATATGTGGTATTCACCCTTGTCAAGCCCTTCCAATATCTTTTATCGCATCTCATGCATAACTATACTTCAACAGGGAACATACTCCAACTGCATATGCCAGGGGTCTCCAAACATTTCAGTACGAGGGCCACATCGTATATTTTACACATTTTCGGGGGCCAAAGAAAGAAAATTAGTTTTATAAATGAACTGGCGATGATTAAGCCCGTGAGATCGAATGAAATTCACTGTTGAAACAACAGGTTTCAGAACGCAAGACATATCCACATATTTTCCGCACAATGCTTGTTGATGGATAATGCAATGCAGAAACATGGGCTTTGAGAATCCACCAACCTCACAAGCTTTTGTGATTTGTCCAACCAAACCTTTCTTCACCCCAGACATGTTCTTTCCACCATCAATTGTCACGCATTGCAGTCTATTCCACTTCAGGTTATATTCTAACACAGTTTTTTGCAATTCTTTGAAGATGTCTTCTCCAGTTACTGTGCTGTGCATGCTATGCACTGATGCTAATTCTTATGTCACATTAAATTCACTGTCGACGCCACGGATGAATACTAGGAGGTGTGATGTGTCACACACATCAGTCGATTCATCAAGTGCGAGAGAATACAACTGAAAATTTCTTGCTTTGTCTGCAATTTGATTAAATATATTGCTTCCTATATCCTCAATTCTACAAGCAACAGTATTTGGCACAAGACTGATGATTTTGAATAGATTTGCTTTTTCTAGGCATAACTCTTCCACTGCTTCCATTATACACTCTTTGATGAGATCTCCATCGGTGAATGGCTTTCCTCTTTTAGCCAACACAGAAGCTAGTTTGTAACTGGCCCTGGTTAAAGCTTCATTTTCAGTTATCTTCTGCATAAAAAAAGCTTGTTTTGAAAGCAACCTGCGTTGCATTGATTCAAATTTTTCCGAACGCTGTGTTCCTGTGAATTGGGAATAACTTGGTTCATGTTTGGTCTCATAGTGCCGACATACATTGTACTCCTTCAAAACTGCAACAGTTTTGTTGCATATAACACACAAGGCTTTATCACATGCTTGTACAAAGAAGTACTTTACACCCCATTCTTCATTAAGCAGCGGCACTCACTGTCCACTTTTCTTTTCTTTTTTCCTTCCATAACTGAATTGATCTGAATTGCCGCCATCATTGTCATTGTTCTCGCTCATTTCAGACAGATGGAGCTTACGGATTGGATAAAGCAGCTGTCACTCAGTCAATGCAGAGCGGCAATTGGATAACAGATGTCTCAATTGCTGATTCGTTTAATGAACTGTCAGTCACAGGATGGCAGCTCTGATTGGACAATAGGCCGATAAAGAGGGCGGGGATTTCCATGGGTCCATCAGACACCGCGCAGAACGGCAGCAAATGTCCGGCCTGTGGCTTCCGTCCCCACGTCCGGATCCTTTTTCAGTGGCGGGATTCCGGACGCGGGAGTGTTTTCGGCAGTGGGAATCTCGTCCCGCCCCACTGGCTGCGGGCCAGATGTTAGCCCGCTGCGGGCCGGATGTGGCCTGCGGGCCATAGTTTGGAGACTCCTGGCATATGCGATTGGAAGTTTTGATGCTATCAGTCTTTGCTTAACTTCTGATGATTTTGAATATGTATAAAGACATTTTTGTGAGTTGGTTCTCTTATAAACAGACCTCTTAACCCTTATAAAAGAAAAATTTGCATTTATACAGGAAATTTCATAATCTCAGGACATCACAAAGTGCTTTACTGTCAATTAATTATTTTTGGAGCATCGTTACAGTTGTAATGTAAGAAACCGGAGTGCATCATTTTTGCCAAATATTTAGGTAAATGATTACAAGTGGAGAATGCTAGGTCTGGCCCAAAAGTTAAAATTCTAAACTGGCAAGGCCAATTTTGATGGTATTAGATGGAAACTTTCAAAAGTTGATTGGGGGAGTCTGTTCGCAAAGGGACATCTGGTAAGTGGGAAGCTTTCAAAATTGTGTTAACCAGGGCTTAGGGTAAGCACATTCCTTTTAGAGTGAAGGGCAAGGCTGGTAGAAGTAGGGAACTCTGGATGACTCGGGACATTGAGGCCCTGGTCAAGAGGAAGAAGAAGGTATATGACATGCATAGGCAGCTGGGATCAAGTGGATCCCTTGGAGAGCATAGAGGGTGTCAGAGTAGAGTTAAGAGAGAAATCAGGAGGGCAAAAAGGGGACACGAGATTGCTTTGGCAGATAAGGCAAAGGAGAATACAAAGATCTTCTACAGATACATAAAAGGCATACTAGGGAGAGAATAGAGCCTCTTTGGGATCAACAAGGCCATCTATGTGCGGATCCACAAGAGATGGGCAAGATCCTAAATGAATATTTCTCATCAGTATTTACTGTTGAGAAGTCAGGGAACTTGGGGAAATAAATTGTGATGTCTTGAGGAGTGTCAGAGAAGGAAGTGCTGGAAGTCTTAAAGCATATCAAAGTAGATAAATTCCTGGGACCTGATGAAGTTTATCCCAGGATATTGTGGGAGGCTAGGGTGGAAGTTACGGATTCCCTATCAGAGATATTTGAATCATTGACAGCCACAGATGAGGTGCCTGAAGATTGGAGAAGAGCAAATGTTGTGCCTTTGTTTAAAAAGGGCTGCATGGAATAGCCTGAGAACTACAGGCCGGTGAGTCTCCTGTCTGTAGTGGGTAAGTTGTTAGAAAGTATTCTGAGAGACAGGATCTACAGGTATTTAGAGATGCAATGACTGATTAGAGACAGTCAACATGGCTTTGTGAGTGGAAAATCATGTCTCACGAATTTGATTGAGTTTTTTGAAGGGGTAACCAAGAAGGTAGATGAGGGCAGTGCAGTCGACATTGTCTACTTGGACCTTAGCAAGACCTTTGACAAGGTATCGTATAGTAGGTTGGTGCATAAGGTTAAATCTCATGGGATCCACGGTGAGGTAGCCAATTGGATACAAAATTGGCTTGATGACAGAAGCCAGAGGGGGTTGTAGAGGGTTGTTTTTCAAATTGAGGCCTCTGGCAAGCGGTGTGCCTCAGGGATCAGTGCTGGGTCCACTGTTATTTGTCATTTATATTAATGATTTGGATGAGAATTTAGGAGGCATGGTTAGTAAGTTTGGAGATGACACCAAGATTGGTGGCATAGTGGACGGTGAAGAAGGTTATCTAGGATTGCAATGGGATCTTGATCAATTGGGCCAGTGGGCTGATGAAGGCCGATGGAGTTTAATTTAGATGAATGCGAGGTGATGCATTTTGGTAGATCGAACCAGGGCAGGACTTACTCAGTTAATGGTAGGGTGTTGAGGAGAGTTATAGAACAAAGAGATCTAGGGGTACAGGTTCATAGCTCCTTGAAAGTGGAGTCACAGGTGGACAGAGTGGTGAAGAAAGCATTTAGCATGCTTGGTTTCATTGGTTAGAACATTGAATACAGAAGTTGGGACGTCTTGTTGAAGTTGTACAAGACATTGGTAAGGCCACACTTGGAATACTGCGTACAGTTCTGGTCACCCTATTCTAGAAAGGATATTATTAAACTAGAAAGAGTTTAAAAGAGATTTACTAGGATGCTACCAGGACTTGATGGTTTGAGTTATAAGGAGAGGCTGGATAGACTGGGACTTTTTTCTCTGGAGCGTAGGAGACTTAGGGGTGATCTTATAAAGGTTTATAAAATAGTGAGGCACATCGAGAAAGTAGATAGTCAATATCTTTTCCCAAAAGAAGGAGAGTCTAAAACTAGAGGGCATAGATTTAAGGTGAGGGGAGAGATACAAAAGGGTCCAGAGAGGCAATTTTTTCACACAAAGGGTGGTGAGTGTCTGGAACAAGCTGCCAGAGGTAGTAGTAGAGGCGGGTACAATCTTGTCTTTTAAAAAGCATTTAGACAGTTACGTGGGTAAGATTGGTATAGAGGGATATGGACCAAACTCGGGCAATTGGGACTAGCTTAAATGTAAAAACTGGGCGGCATGGACAAGTTGGACCGAAGGGCCTGTTTCCACGGCTGTAAACCTCTATGACTGTGACTCTCAGAGGACCCTTATGTTTCCCATGGGTTATTAAAATGTGTCACATACTTCTCTTTGAATGTGGATATTCTATTTCAGAAAGACAGTTGGTTAAGCATAAGACTGGAGCCGACCTTTGCTCATTTTTATAATGAATGTACAGAGTTAAACATTAGAAGCAACCGCAGTTTTAACCTGTGTCTATTTATGGGGGCACAAGATCCCAGATGATGCCATTACCGACAAACAATTAGTATACAATTGTTGGGGTCTGGATCAGAAACCCCAAGGTATATTATAAAGTTAGACTCGATCCCAGCTGTTTGCTACTTTCGGCATTAGTGTGAAGATAAGATATTTCACTCTAGGTCTGATTCTATTGACAAACTAGGGAACTTTTATCAAAACAAACTTTATTCAACAATACAGTTTGACTATGACAAATGAATCAGTTTACCATTTAACATTTGAACAATACTTAAACATGACAAGATACAATTCTTAACTGCTCAGCTATCTTTATTAGTTCCAATTCCATCAATATTTTCTCACAGACTTAAAATTCCTCTTCAATATCAGTTAGCAAACAACACGAGCTTACATGCTTGTACTTGTTAACAATGTGAGAGCTTTTGGAACACCTCTGGAGAGAGATATTTCGATAGCGAGAGAGTACCACCTCTTTTAAGCATCTCCAGTCAGCAACTACCCTTGATATTAAAGGCGATGGGGGCTGCAGGGCTGGCAAGCAATCGGGAAGGCCAGCGATTGGGAGGCCGGCAATGGGGGAGCCATTGCGCATGTGCCAATCTCCACTCTTACAGTTCGGCGCATGCACAGTGGCCCACTCAGCACTATGCTGCCGGCCTCTCGGGTGAGAGTTGACCCTACCCCCTACATTCCAGAGTGAATCCCATTGAGGCACTCTGCAGTGCCCAGAGTGTCAGAGATTCGCTCTGGTAAGTACGCTAAAGAAACTGGCGGGAATTACTCTCACACATTGGGAACTTAGAATTTTTTTGGGAGAATCTTGGCTGTTATCTTCCATATTATCCTCACTGCACCCTTTATACAGAATCTCACTCAAAATATAATAAATAGAATCTCATATCCACTGTCTCCAAAAGGGCCAGTGTTGCAGCAGTGAAAATATTTTTAACAACCCTTTTATTTTTCTTTGTTCTCCAAATTAAAGGACAAAATGTCCTGCTAACATCTTTAGAAGAATTATACATCCAGCTGCATAGAATACCCACTGGAAAGATTGGCATGTGAAGCATCACTAAAAATGACTGATTTCATATTCTTTAGATCACCTAAGGATGCTCGGGAACTTAAGTCCAAATTTTTCTCGGTTTAATATTCTATAATATTGCACTTGCTGTTAAAGTATTTTAGACTTTAAGATGTTTTATCCTCGTACGTAAATCCAGCACATCGAACTAGCATCTGGTCTAGTCTGAGGTCACAACTAAATCACTGACCAATCAGACTTCAGAATTACTTAATCTCTGCTTTAGATGTAACACTATCTTTCTATGATGACCTAGTATGATGGTAGTAACAGTCTTCAATTAGGATTGTTGCTTTAAAGTTATTAGACTTTCAGATTTATTCTGTGTAACACCTAAGAGAATATAGTTAACAACCTCACAGGCTAAGCTATCTAGTTTTGGGACCTGTCTCCCAATTTTAAAGTCTACTCTAGTCTTATCAAAAATACATTTCTCAAATGCTGCAGTACCACGTCATAAAAAGTCATCAAACATGCATCACGAAGATACCTGAAAGATTTCCTTATGATACCAATAAAACATTATCGATCGACTTTTATTTCAACACCTTTTACAACAAGACAGGTTTCACAACAAAGTATCTCACCTCGAAAGCATCATTTAGGCCTTAGATACGTTTGTGTAATTTTTCTTTTTCATCCGCTGCAGTTTCAGAAAGAATGCACTCTGGAAAATAGTACCGTGCAGAAACACATCTTTAATTTTGCTTCAGCTAAACTCATGAATGTGGCTAAAAGAGTTAAAAAGATTTTTAAGATGTTTCCTACTCTGAGAGAATCCGCTCTAAGCACCTGCAACACCCTGTCTCTCTACAAAACTCGTAGCAATGAGATTTGCTTTAGCCTTTTAAGTCACATCTGCAAGGACCTTTTCAGTACAAACTCTCCTTAGAGCAAACTCTCACCAATTATCTAGTTCTCTTTGTCTTGCCTTTCTCATTAGTTTATGCTCAAATCTATTGTCAGCCACCACAACTTCATGATCATGAGGGTTCTTCACTTGTATCTGATCACATCCTGATGTACAAATCACTTCCTGACTGAATATCAGTACTTGTTCACCACTTTCTTTCTCTCCATTTATTCACCCCATTCTACCTGTTCATGAGCTTTATTTCTTGACCATTAACCTGAACATTCAACCATACTAAACTAGCCAGTAGCTTTTTCTGCACCCCATGCTTGTCGCGTTCCTCTATTTAGTTGATCCTTCTGGAATATATGTCTCCCAAGCACTCTGGGCAATTGGCCTTTGGATGTGCTAACTTTGTGATACTCACACATATTACCACTATGCAGACTTTAAGCTACATAAGCAAGATGAGAAAATTGTCTATGTAACTTTAAAACAAATGAGTATTTCTCTTTGATTTGTATCTCCTAATGCTATTAATGCTTGTCTAATGATCTGATAAAAAAGATAAGATTGTGTTAAGGGTAATACAATAATGTCCTGACTGGGTAAATAGCATATTAACTGATTTTATAAGAATAATTGCCTTGTCATGCTCCATGTCAAATTTGATTTGCACCTTTAATCGTAGAAGATTTACTGAACAACATGAGTATCTCACAAGGGACTGTATCGGTGCTTATAAAATGGCTCATTCCAGCTGTTTTACATGGAATTACAATTTTAGTGACCTCTGTGTGTTGTGAAGCAAAATGGGACTTTTATATTCCTTGCATTGATCCTCACTACATATTAGAGTAACATTTCGGCACGGTGGCACAGTGGTTAGCACTGCTTCTTAACAGTGCCAGGAACCCGGATTCGATTCCTGGCTTGGGTCACTGTCTATGTGGAGTTTGCACATTCTCCCTGTATCTGCGAGGGTTTCCTCCGGGTACTCTGGTTTCCTCCCACAGTCTGAATCACGTGCTAGTTAGGTGCATTGGCCATGCTAAATTCTCCCTCAGTGTACCCAAATAGTGGCTGGAATGTGGCGACTAGGGTATTTTCACAATAACTTCATGTAAGCCTACTTGCGACACTAATAAATAAACTTTAAAACTTTAAATGTGTTCCATGTACGGTCTAAGTGCAAGTACAATCTACCATTGCACAGTTAAATGTCTCCACACTTGTCACATTCACAACATGACTAAAGCTCCTTGTAATGAGTATAACTTTGTTTGGATTCATCATTACCCTCATCTTCTTCCTCAGAATTCTCAGTGATATGTATTATTTTGAGGAACCTACCTCTCTGTTTTGGGCAGTTCGTTTTACTTCTATTAACTGTTCTTTGGGCATTCCTAAGATTCATTCATCCATTATTGCTGTTCCAACTCTGTCTTCTGCTGTAATAGCCACATCTTCTAAAGATGTATTCATTCTCATTGTGCTTGTCTTTAACCCCTTTCTAGTATTGGTACCTGTGTCCAGTATCGGGACCATTTTGAAATCTGGCAATTGTTGAATCTTCCAACCTTTGTGTCACTGCAAAAGCCCCATTAGCTCCATGAAGACTGAAGGAAATGACTGTTCCCTCAGGAACTTTTTCAAGGCCACAGATATTTGCTCAAATAGCATCGTTGTACTGAACTCAAGCCTGAAAGGTGACTGAATGATAGACAATTAAACACTCTTTGCATAAAAGAATAAAATCCACTTCCTTTCTCTCTAATTGAGAACTTTAAATTCAGCTTTGCTTATCATAACCTCAATTCACCTTCTGCACACACTTTTACTGCCATTGGCTGCAAATATCAAACCCTGACTCCAGAGTGACTCACATTTAAAGCAGCTTTCCAATAGTACAATCTAACCACCTTTAAACCGTAGCAATCAGAAAGGAATAAAATGGCTGTGTCTTACACAAACTGTCCATGACGGATTCTATCTGTTTTCTTATTATCCCCATGAATGAAGTTTTTTTTGATGTGTGAAGGTAGTGGCTGGAATTTCCCGGCTGTTCTCCCTGGCAGGATCTCCTGGTCCCACTGATGTCCCACTGAAATTGCCCTTTTTAATATCCATTCAGGAAAATATATTGAATCTCAATGCAACAGTGGCCCATGGTGAAGTAGAGCGACGAGTCATCTGATATGTAACAGTCCTCTACTGTTGACAGTTCACTCTTAACAAATGGTCTCCTGCCATTTGCAACCCCCTCTATAGCGAATTTGTTTACCTGTTTGAATGTGTATGTGCATCAAACCACGGTTTGCACCTCAAAAGTTCACTCATCTGCGATTTAGACTCTCATGTTAAACTGTGAACTGTTAAACTCTCATCTTTTCCACATCTTTCCCACATAGAAAGCAGCTCTGCGCATGCACCATCTCTATGCATGTGCAAGTTCACTGTTCATAATGTCACCTTCATGAGATTTCGGGGGAACAGAACCCCTGTGAACGATAGGCATTGACTGCATTTGCTTAGGTTTTCAGTTTGCCTGAAGATGTTCTTGGCAAAGTCACGTGATATTGTTATGATCCTAGCTAATGTTACTAATGGACAAGGTGGAACCTGGTTTGGTAGATCCGAACTTTTACTTTTTAATTTAGAAACTGGAAGGCAGCTACTGAAATCACAGGAATTAGCTAATGAACTTTTAACAAAATAATAAACCATTTCTTAAAAGGAAAGATGAACTCTCATATACTACTCCTTCACACTAGCTGTATCTTAACAGATATTTATAGATTCGGAAGAATCATACAAATTACAAAATCTATCTTATACTCTAATCATAGAAATCATAGAAACCCTACAGTGCAGAAGGAGGCCATTCGGCCCATCGAGTCTGCACCGACCACAATCCCACCCAGGCCCCCATATCCCTACATATTTTACCCGCTAATAATCATAGAATCATAGAAACCCTACAGAAACCCTAATATGCCCAGTAAGTACACAGTCCCTGTAAACCAACAGATGAACTGTCAGACATCCCACACTCTGAACCTAAGTGATATATGCCACCCAAACCAACTTCTACAGATTTCTCAGCAGTTCCCACCAGACGTTTGTCAAACTGTGAGTCACATGATCTCACTGGAACTCTATCTTTTACATAAGTCTTTCCAATCTCCGCTCTTGAAGAACATACCTTGGAATCTTCTCCCAGTGCAACTTCCTCTCAGATGTCTTCACCAAGGAGCCACCTCCAGAGTTTCAACCTCTCCTTCTGGAGTTCCTCTGCCCTGGAGCACTCAAGCTTCACCTTCCACACAGTCTCACAGATACCCAGCTGTGTCAACAGAATACCTTTGCTTTACAGGCCCATGGAAAGGAGTCACCAACCTTTGGGTCTCCTTGGGTTCCTGGCTTTTCACAACTGTGCATTTCTACACTTTGCAGCCCTATCTTTTAACTTGGAACTTCTGTTCCTCGCTTTTAACATTCTTCTAGATTCCCGTTCTTTCCCTTTGACTAGAAGGTCTTCTTCGAATTTCCTTCTGTCCCTCTTCCTGGTTTTGGGACCTTTCTGTTCTTTGGTTTGGGACCTGCCATGTGCATTCTCCCTTAATTTCCTGCCTGTTCCAGCAGTTTCTGTGGAAAAACTGCTTCCAACTGGGTGACCTTCTTTCAACCGAACTAAAACAACTTTTGCTGTCTCTGTAGGGCCCTGGTTGCTGGGCAACCATATAGTTTTCCTACATTAAACATTGTGAAACCTCATTAAAATGCAGGCAACTTTTAAACTGAAACTCAGGGTGGGATTTTCTGGAACCTCGCTCACAGCGTGTTTCTGGTGGTGGAAGCAGCTCGCCATTTGGCCGCCGGCAGGATCTTCCGGTCCCATCGAAGTCTACGCCATTTGCCATTTTGCGTGGCATGCCCATCCCATTACCTGGGAACCTGCCGCAGGAGGTGGGGAGGAGGGAGTCGCCTTTGGCAGGACCAGAATATCCCACTAATGGGGCCAGAAAACCCTGCCCTAAAACTCAAGTCTCCTTAATGCACAAGTACAGAAAGGTAAACTAAGCTGAAACTTAAAGCTATAGTTCCAACACATACAAATGCAAATATAAATTACTGAAAATTATATCTATTTCCTAACAATATGCAGCCAGCCATTTGAAAATACAGCTTTAAACATTTGTACTATCCACCTGCCTGCACAGGACATGACAAATCATACAAACATATGAATTAGGAAGAGGAGTAGGCCATCATAGAACCTTCTAATACCAAAGGAGGTCACTCAGCCCAATGTGCCTTTGCCAGCTCTTTGAAAGAGTTACCAATTTAGCCCTAGCTTTTTCTCCATAAGCCTGCGATGTAATCCTCTTCAAGTACACGTTCAATTGCCCTTTGAAAACTCAGATGGAATCTGATTCCACCATTCTTTTCGGATAACATTCTGAATCTTAACAGCCTTCAATATGAAGAGCGTACTCTCCAATCTTCTCCAGTTCTTTTGCCAATTGTTATAAAAATCTTGGAATCTCTGGTTACCAGCCCACTTGCCAGAGGAAACAATTTTCCCCTACTCGCCCGATCAAAACCCCTCATAATTTTGATTGCCTCTTAGGTCTGCCCTTAGCCTTCTCTGCTCTAAGGAGGCCAATCATAGCTTCCTCCAAATTCTCCACATAACTGAAGTTCCTTACCTGTGAAATCCTCACTAATTACTTCATTTCAAATTTTGTATCATGCGCAAATTTCAAAAACTGTATTCCCTATGCTTAAGTCCAGATCGTTTATAAATAATGGGAAAAGCAATAGTCACAGCTCTGCCCTCTGAGGCATGCAACCATCCTCTCCAGTCAGATGAATATCCATTAAATGAAACTCTCTGCCTCATCACTTGGTCAGTTATAAACCCATTCACTGCCCCATTAATACCATATGCTTTTATTTCTTTCCAAGTAAGTCTGGTGGCTGGTATTTTCTTGAATGTCTTTTGAAATTCTATATATACATCTACTGTACTACAATGTCCTTCTATTACTTCCTCAAAGACTCTAATCAGGTTAGCCAGAAACAATTTGCCTTTAATAAATTCAGGCCAAGTGTTGCTTATTAATCCATGTTGCTCCAAATGAGAATGAATCTGTCTTTGACAATGGTCTCTCCTAGATTTCCCAGCATTGGCATTTGACTAATTAGCCAGTAATTACCAAGATTATCCCTCCCACCAATTTGTCTTCTGCCACTGTTCCCATATCCAAGGAGGA